>NC_138128.1:87627522-88206971 GCF_964188305.1 Podarcis bocagei
TTACTTCAAAACAAACAAACACACACACACCACTCCATAAACATTGCTCAGGGGTGAAACTAGCCTTCATTTCACCTGGGTCAAAATTGATGTATACAGAGAACTGGCATACTAAGGAAGAAAAATATTATGCTTAAAGAAATATATTACAGTATACAAAGATCCTGGTGGAAAGAATAAACATAACTTTCAGAAACAGGCTTCCATAATAGCTAATGCAGCAATTCTAAAGCTACTTTCCTGGAAGTAAGTCCCACTGAATTCAACAGGACATACTTTCTAGTAGGATGTGCTGCAAGATGCTAACTTCAGAATTGAAGGCACTATGTCGAAAAACTTACAACATTCTATTTTCAATAGAAAGTGTTACTAGTGTTTAGATGTGATGTAATATGCTAAGGAAAAATTATTCTAGCTAGAATGATAAGAACAATGAGTTTAAAGACAAAGGATATGGAATGTTTCTTTTTGCTGAGGTTCCGTCTTACTACTAAAGGGGCACCAATCAACCTCACACCTGTAAATGAGAATTTGTGGTACAGTCATTCTTCTCCACCAGCTGTGGATAAAGTACCAAACCAAAGCACATATTTGAAAAATGTTAAATGAGAACTGCAAAAAAAAAAAAAAATCCACAAGATTCAAGAGAGTAATATAATGTTTTCTAAGAATGCCCAAATAACAGTCTGAAGTAGATCCCATATTTATCTTATTTCATATTTATGATGTTGCAATGAATTTCCCAATGTAATGACTGTGTACATTACAAATAAAGGATGATAATCCAAGATGAATTTTGTGAACACCCAAAAATATATTTGGATTTCTTCACTTTTCATACATACACAAGTGAATATTGACAATCTCAAGTTGATGCCTGTCAACATTCACTGTGCAGTTTTTGGATATTCACAGAACATGCCTGGCTTTGCCAACATTTACTTAAGACTATAAATAGCCATTAAAGTTTGAATATTCACTAATGAATATTGGGGTGGTCTTTTTTATTTCCATGTATTACCTAGCATTAATACTACTAAATATGGAAAAGTAAGCTCACACACTGACTTATTGGGCTCTCAAGAGTGAAATTGTTCAATAAAAATCAGTTTAAAGAGGCAAACAAAAAATGTGTGCATACATAGACACTTTTACTCAATTAATCATTACTCTTGATTTTCAGACACAAGTTATTGAAACAAGTAATAGTCAGAAATTCTCATTTAAGTGGTTTGACTCATAATTTAGAATAAAACAGATGTGTACATCTACCCACTCTGCCAAAAGGGACCCTTAAGTGGGGTGGGAGTGGGGTGTGGAATGCACAAGAAGCTAAGACCTATAGCAGCATAAATACTTGGAACTACACAATGACAAGTATGAAGCAACATCATAAACAATTCTCAAAACACTTTGAAAACAAGTTAAAGTAAACAATGGTCAATACACTATTTTACCATTCCATTGCGCCTTTCACATACAGACTGTGATGGGGTCTTCTGCTCAGCCACTAGCCTATACCATCAGATATCACGTCGCAACAGATAGAGGCAGTGTTTTTTTTCCCTAAAAAAAAATGTTTAGGGATACTCTCATTTTGACTCAAGAAAATCACCATTTTATAGGCCACCATCGGGGATAGCAACGGAACTGACAATTCACCATGCTAGAGAAGAAACAATTTTTTTAGTTTTAGTTTCTTCTCCTGTTAGATTCACAAAATGTTTAGGGGTGTGCGTCCCCCTGCATCCCCACAGGAAAAAAGCACTGCATAGAGGTATAGACAACTCCTGGATACCCTAGTCTCAAACAGGTATACCATTCAGAGTGTTCCCAGTTTGAAATCTGGGCCAGCCCTGTGGCTTCCATGGCCTGACAAGAGTGGAAGTGACAGAACAAGAGGAGGATGGATCTTCCCAAGCAAAATGAAAATATTATGACAGAAAATGGTGAAGAGACATAAGGAGGGGGGGGATTTAAAAATGTTAATTGTGTTTTATCTCTATCAAGATTTTCAGTGGTCTGCTTCACATCTATGGGAAACAGTTTAGGAATAAAATTAATGCTCCCACCGATCAACTGCAGCCTGAGAACTGCCATATACCTGACAAGTGCCATCTAAAATAATGCCAATTACAAGCAGTTCTTCAACTCATTATTTCCAGTGTGACTCTCACTGCTGAGCAACACACCAGAGATCTGTGGTCCCTTTAAACAGATTTATTGTCGAGGCATAAGCTTTAATTGGTGAACTACTGCTTTTGATAATGCAGACACAAATGCATCCTATATAAAATATTATAAACTGAAAATCTTCCCAGTTTGTCATAGGCTATGCATTTTCTTACATCTCACATCACAGGCCAGAGTAAAGGTGTTGCAGTATCTCTCTGCTTTGAAATATCTTTTAATTCTCTAAATAAAACAAATTTGTTACTGACCAGTAGATACAAAACGGGACACTTCTTGAAAACACGGATCTGTTGGATTTGGAAGGTTTCAACAATGTATTTGGCTGGCATGCATATCTGTGGTATGACAAGGTTAAAGCACACAAAGCGTTCAAAAACCATATTGTCAGAAAAGCATTGTTTAATGTTTGGATAAGATATAAGGACTTGTTAGAAAATAAAACCCCAAGATGGTTGTCACCAATGGAAGCAAAGGCTCAGGAAAAACTCAATATGGAGGCCAAATGGCCGAAGTATTGGGAAATTTTGGAACAAGAGGGTGACAGATTAAAATTGCAGAGCTTTGAAAAATTAAAAAACAGAGTACGAGATTGGCTCCACTATTATCAAATAATGGAGGCTTATAATTTGGATAAAAAATTAGGCTTCCAGGTGGAAAAATCAAAATTGGAAACAGAATTGTTAGATCAGAAAGTTAAGAATTTGTCAAGAATGTATAACTTGCTGTTGAAATGGAATACTCAAGATGAAATGGTGAAATCTGCTATGATTAAATGGGCACAAGATGTTGGACATAATATTATGATGGCTGACTGGGAACAGTTATGGACCACTGGTATGAAGTTTACGGCATGTAATGCCTTAAAAGAGAATTTAATGAAAATGATCTACAGGTGGTACATAACACCAGTCAAGCTTGCAAAAATTTACCATTTGCCCAATAATAAATGTTGGAAATGTAATGAAACTGAAGGTACATTTTTTCACCTTTGGTGGACATGCCCAAAGATTAAGGCATTCTGGGAGATGATCTATAATGAAATGAAAAAGGTATTTAAATATACCTTTCTGAAGGAACCAGAGGCCTTTCTCCTGGGCATTGTCGGCCAATTGGTGTCAAAGAAGGATAGAACTTTTTTTATGTATGCTACAACAGCAGCAAGAATACTCATCACAAAGCACTGGAAGTCACAAGATTTACCCACCCGGGAAGAATGGCAGATGAAGCTGATGGACTACATGGAACTGGCGGAAATGACTGGCAGAATTCGAGACCAGGGAGAAGAGTCGGTGGAAGAAGATTGGAAAAAATTTAAAGTATATTTACAGAAACATTGCAAAATTAATGAATGTTAGAAGGATGCTGGAATGCAGTTATATGGTTTTAGCAGAAATGTAATAAAGAATTAAGTAAAAGTTGATTGATAATGGACCAAAAAGAAAAATGTAAGGTTAGACCGTTAAGATAAATTATAGAACAAAAATTGAGAAAGATGGAAAGAATTTGCGGAAACAATTAATTGAATTAGAATACAGAAAGGGAGGTGTGAGGAGGTCGATGAAACAAGTAAATGAAAGGTAAAGATATGGAATACTGGATGTATGTTTTTTAATGTTATTGTTCTTTTTTACTGTATTGTTTTTTATGTTATTCTTTTTATGTACTGTAATATAATGTTTGTCTGTTAAATTTTTTGTTGTTTTCTCTCTTTTTCTTTTTTTGTAATTCCTAAACTTCTAATAAATATCTTTTTTAAAACAAAAACAAAAACAAAATGGGACACTGTTGTGTTATACATAACAGAATTGAAGATAACCCTTTACTGTAAACACTGAAAAAGGCCAGTGGTAGAATCAGTCTTTAAAGAGAGGTTGAGAGGATGGCATTTCTTTTTATGGGGCTGTCGTCCTAGTGGTTCTACTGGGGATACTCAGTAAGTATGACTGGGACTAGTGACTAATCCAAAAGACAACTAGATAAAGTAGCTGCCAACATTCCCAGCACTATTTCACAGCAAAACATAAGACTGTTGCAAGTTGCCAAATCCCACCAAGTTGTCAAATCCCACAATCCCCCCCCCATTTTTTTAATTTTGCAACACAAACACACATAACACTAATAAAAGAAAAGGGGGTGGGGGAGGAAAGGAAACTTCAAAAGAAAATACAAAAACCTATATGAAACAAATAATGGACAATAAACATGAATCCCACCAATTCTTATCTGGTAACAGGGTCGTTTAAAACAGGTAGCAATAGCAACAAAAAGGATGAGAGAGAACTTTCTCAGTTGCAAGCAGAGTAAGTAGTCTGGGGTGGTAAACCTCAGGCTCGCCAAAGGTAGCTGGCTATTCTGCAACTTCCATTAGTCCCAGCCAGAATAGCCAGTAGTCAGGGATAATGGAGTTGTAGTTCAGCAACAAATGGAGAACCACAGCTTAAGCCAACCCTAAACTAGATACAGATAGATAGCCGTGTTGGTCTGCCATAGTCAAAATAAAAAAATTCCTTCCAGTAGCACCTTAAAGACCAACTAAGTTAGTTCTTGGTATGAGCTTTCGTGTGCATGCACACTTCTTCAGATACACTGAAACAGAAGTTGCCAGACCCTTCTATATAGTGAGAAGGTGGGGAGGGGTATTACTCAGAAGGCTCATCTCAGCTATCTGCCAATCTCCCATTCCCACCACCCTTCTGAGTAATACCCCTCCCCACCTTCTCACTATATAGAAGGGTCTGGCAACTTCTGTTTCAGTGTATCGGAAGAAGTGTGCATGCACACGAAAGCTCATACCTAAACTAGAAGTAAGCTCAGCCACAAAATGTCTATGATGTTGGCTCATGCATTTTCATATTCCTAAATATGAATGATTGCTGTTGTAGATCAAGCAAAGAACTGAAATTAAGTTGGTACCCTTTGGACATTACAGCATTGATGCCAGAAATGGTTTTCTATGGACTCCTTCCATTGCACTGCTTAATGCAGTAGTGAAGAACCCTCTGTCCTCAGAGGCCATTTTTGGCAAAACACACCCACTGTTTGTCACCTGGCATCATGTGATGTCAGGTGCAGAGATTTGTCATCTCTGAAATAAGTGCTGTGAGAGCATATTGGCAGGACTGGAGATGTTTCTGTCTGTCCTTTGACAAGCTGAGGATGCACAGACTTTCTTCTCTTGCAGCCATGGCTTGAACTTTTAATTACAGGATGCCATACTATGTCAGGTGAATGACAGGTGGGGGGCCCACAGAGGGCAAGCCAGTTCTTGATCCAACCAAATTCAGGTGTGGATTTCCACAACTGGCCTAATGTTTAGAAACTTACCACTAAGTAGGTCCTTATTAGCTACCATCAGGTGAAATGACTGGGAGTGGGGTAAGGACCTCAGGTGGGCTTTAAACATTATGGAAGTGCCATAGGATGAATCCAAGGAAAAGTTGTTCCCACAACAGTGTGTTAACATCTGAAAGGTGCTCTGCAGACAACACAGACAAGGCAAACAAGTAACCCCTCTCTCAAAGTATTCTAATTAAATGGAAATACTACACCCATTAAACAGCTAAATATATTATGTTAAACCTCTGAAAGAGAAATAAAACAAGTAAGTTGGACTGTGCTTTCACAATTAAAACACAGGAGTGGTATTACCGTATTTTTCGGACTATTGGACGCACCGGTCCATAGGACGCACCTAGATTTGGGGGGGGGGGAATAAAGGCAAAAAAATTTTATCCCCCCCCCGCCAGGCGCGGGGCTGGGGCGGGGAAGCCCGAGCTTCCTCCTCCCCCAGAACGGGACCCAGAGCCATGCCGAAGCTGCGCGCAGCTTTGGCATCGCTCTGGGAGCTTGCGGGGCTGGGGGAGGAGGAAGCCTTCCGCCAGCCTCCAAACCATGTCGGGAGACAGCGGGATGGCGCGCTGCGCCTCTCCCGCTGTCTCCCGAGTTTGCGGGGCTGGCGACGGGGAGGAGCAGGCTTCTCCCCCCGCCAGCCTTCTATCCAAGTCGGGGGACAGCGGCAAAGGCGCGCTGCCCCCTGCCGCTGTCTCCCGAGTTTGCGGGGCTGGCGACGGGGAGGAGCAGGCTCCCCCCCCCCAGCCTTCTAACCAAGTCGGGGGACAACGGGAATGGCGCGCTGCGCCTGTCCCGCTGTCTCCCGAGTTTGCGGGGCTGGCGACGGGGAGGAGCAGGCTCCCCCCCCCCAGCCTTCTAACCAAGTCGGGGGACAGCGGGAAGGGCGCGCTGAAGCCTGGAGGTTGTGGGGCTGGTGGGGGGGAGAAGCAGGAGCGCCGCCATCCCGCTATTCCCCGACCTGATCTGGAGGTTGTGGGGCTGGTGGGGGGGAGAAGCATGCTTGCTTCTCCCACCCCCAGCCTCCAGATCAGGTCGGGGAATAGCGGGATGGCGGAGCGCTGCCATCCCGCTATTCCCCGACCTGATCTGGAGGTTGTGGGGATGGTGGGGGGGGAGAAGCATGCTTGCTTCTCCCACCCCCAGCCTCCAGATCAGGTCGGGGAATAGCGGGATGGCGGCGCTTCGCCATCCCCCTATCCCCCGAGCTTGTGGGGCTGGGGGGGGAGAAGCAGGCTTGCTTCTCCCCCCGCCAGCCTCCAGATCAGGTCGGGGAATAGCGGGGTGGCGGCTCTGCGCCTCCCCGCTGTCCCCAGCTTTTGGGTGCAGGCTGCTGCCCGCAAGCCTTGCGAGCCCGCGGGACATCCCGCCGGGCTTGCAAGACTTGGGATAGCTTCCTGAAGCCTGGAGAGCGAGAGGGGTCGGTGCGCATGGACCCCTCTCGCTCTCCAGGCTTCAGCAAAAGCCTGCATTCACACCATAGGACGCACCCAGATTTCCCCTTCATTTTTGGAGGGGAAAAAGTGCGTCCTATAGTGCGAAAAATACGGTATGTGTTCACCAAATTGTAGCAGAGTTTCCTGAAAATATTGCTGCTTGGGTGTAAGAAAACAGAAGGCAGAAAGGAAGAACTATGCTTGAACATTACAGCTGCCTCATTTCTAAGAGATTTAGATGTTCAATTTCCTCCCCTCCCCAACCTAGATCAATTCCTGTAACAAAATTTGCAGTATTTCAGCTCCCATTTTGAAAATGACTTGAGAAAAGCAAAAGCACAAGGTTCACAAAGTGGCCTAGAATAGAATTGCCAATATTCTGATGAATCTTTCGTGTCTCACCCTAATCAAATGAAGAAAGTATGGCTCTAGCAAATGGGATTTAAATTAATAACATTGAAACAGAAGGAGGCAGCAGTTCCAGGTGGTGATATAGGAGGGGAAGCCCACTTCAGGAAGGTGGTGATGAGAGGGTGGAGATGAGAGAGGAACGGAGAACAAAGAAAATAATTTGCAAGACTTCAAAATGCATACCTCATCACCAGACAGGGGCCATGCCCACAATAGTCCTAAATGCTTCTGATTCATCTTCATTTACTTTTCATCCTGCATGATTTTCTTGCACTCAGGACATTTTGGTCCTCACTGTGCCCAATTCAGGAATGCTTGAAACACAAAAATACTTTGGGTTGTCTCCCAAGTTCTACTCAAAGCAGACCCATTGAAACATGGGCGAAAGTTAGTTATGTTTATTGATTACAGCAGGTCTATTTGGAATGTACGCTAACTATCATTTGATGCAACCTTTATTCTGAAACCATATAGAGACTTACTTAGGAGTAAGTCTCATTGAACTCAAAGAGGCTTGATTAAGAGGAGATATAATAGCCATTTTCAAATATCTAAAGGGCTGTCACATGGAAGATGGAGCCTGCTTGTTGTCTCCTGCTTTGGAGCATAGGACCTAAACCAATGGAGTCTAGTTACAAGAAAAGAGATTCCGTCCAAACATCAGGAAGAACTTTCTGATGGCAAAAGCTGTTTGACAGTGGAACGGATTCCCAAGAGAGGTAGTGGACTCTCCTTCCTTGGAGGTACAGTCCTCTCCAGATTTGACAAGTAAGCCAGTTTTCATGTCTCTTACAATTCTCAGCAACTTCTTTCAGAACGACTGCATGTACGGTATGTTGTGTTTTTATTGGAAAGACAGGAGTGAGTTTTAAAGACATACCGTAAGTCCTACATTAAGAGGTGGAGGTAAATGGAGCCACTCTAATTACGTTTCACCAAAAGTTTTTGTTTCATTATAATCTTGTTATGACCTCATTTCACCTTCTTTTCTTCTTAATTTTTTGGATAATAGTGAACACTATCCCCTGTTGTTGTTTTTCTTACTGGTATTTTGGGAGGTTTGGACAGTTGTCATTTTGACTTAGAGAATCACATTGGGGAAGGCTTGAAGAACCCTGTTCTATGTTTTGCAATTTTACACTCTCAACAATGACTACCGAAGTTATTCCATAAATACACAATTGCCTAATCATTGGCACTGCCAGCTGGGACAATAAAAGTTATCATTTTATCAAAATGCAAGTATTTTCCTAAACAGTTTGTCCAATTAATGAACACAGAGCTGATGTATTTTTTTTTTTAACAAATGTAATTTTTAGTCTGCATTTACTGCTACAAATGATACTAAAGTGTGACTTCTCATCGGCTCTTTTTCATTTAACTGCCATAATTTATGCAGATAAATGTCTGATGAATTGCGTGAAGAATAGCATTCATATTGCCAACCATAAAAGTACTTAGCTACCATTTTCTTTTCATCCTATTTATGGATGCTTTATATTACAAAAAATCAAGTCACCCACATTAAAAATGATGTATTGTTAAAGGAAAAAAAGGTACTGGTGCATAACAAGGAATAATAAATTATTAGTCTCTGAAGGTTAAAGCCAAGTTTAAAACCTATCAGTGCTTTGTTATACTGAAATCTTTTCAAGATTCAGTTGACTGAGTAGGCTTTCAAGTGACAAAAGTGACACCACACTAAGGCTATCATCTCTCTGGGTTTAGCTCAGGCATCAAATGCAATGTGAAGGACAGATCAATGTTCATGATAATCCTCAAAATAATTCAGCTACACACACAAACTGGCATAAGTTATGATTTTAAAATTCAGCTCAACTTCATGTAAGCAAGGGCACTTAAATTTGATCCTTTCTTCTGAATTAACCTTAACCATTTTATACTTACTGGAAGAGGGAGTTGAGGTTGAAAGGATTATATATATATATATATATATATATATATATATATATATATATATATATATATATATATCCTGTTGCTTGATGGAAGTGTTGCATTGATCCACAGATGCACAGCAGACCTGGGCATAGGCAGTGATGTCTTCAATCCAATAATTACATAGAAGATTCCTTTTTCCAGTGTAATTTGGGAAAATTCACGTTAAAAAGGACAAGAAGGCCCAACTATTCCTAGAAATACAGCCTAGTTAGTTAATTTCTTTATGAACGTCATTCAGTCCATGGGAGTGATTCTTATACTACAATTGGGGTCAACACGTAGAATATTGGCTTTATATACCATTGACCATGGTATCCTCCTGGACAAGCTCCGGGGAATGGAGACTGGGGGCACTGTATTACAGTGGTTCCGATTCTGTCTTCAGGGCAAAGTCCAGAGAGTAGCGTTGAGAGAGTGCCTTTCAGCCCCCCTTGCAGCTACGTTACGGGGTGCTGTAGGGAACTATCTTATCTACAGTGCTATTTAATATCTATATGAAGCTGTTGGGAGTGGTCATTAGGCATTTTGGGGAGAGGTGCGACCAGAGGCCGTGCAGGCCCTGGGTCCTTGCCTGGACTTAGCGGTGAAATGGATAAGGAAAAACAAGCTAAGCTTGAATCCTGGCAAGATGGAGGCACTGTGGGTGAGTAGCTTCCGTGTCCTAGAAATTGGTTAGCTGCAGCTGCCTACCTTGGATGAGGTTGCATTCCCCCTGAAGGAACAGGTTCACAGTTTGGGGGTGCTTCTGGAGGCCTTTTACAAACTGTGATTGGTTCAAAAGCTATGATCATTCCTGGACTGGGAATGTCTTGCCACAGTGATTCATGCTTTGATTACTTCAAGACTGGATTACTGCAATACGCTCAAAGTGCTGCTTCTCTCACACTTAACCCGGAAGCTGCCGTTAGTGCAGAATGCTGCAGCACGATTGCTGACAGGAGTAAGTCCTGGTCAGCATATAATATCTTTGCTTTAGAGATCTGCATTGATTGCCGATTTGCTACTGGGCAAAGTTCAGCATGTTACTATTAGCATATAAAGCCCTTAAAACTTGGGACCAGCTTACCTACAAGATAGCCTTACCTCACATCTGCCCACCCGACCACTTTGATCAGCAGAACTGGTACTACTACAGATGCCACATAATACCCACTCCACATGTGTAAGAACATGGTTGTTAGCGTAGCAGCACTTTGGAACTCCCTGCCTAAAGCAGGCACCTTCACTGTATTCTTCTCGGCTCCTGCTAAAATCATTCTTGTTTGGACAAGGCTACCCAGATGCTTATAAAGTTGACGTAATTTTAATCTTTTTTTCAGTTATTTTAACTTCTGTATGTTTCAAAGTTAAGGTTGTGATTCTTCTTGGCTTTACTGTTTTATCTTTTGTAAACTGATTCGAGGATTGTTGTGTGTTTTTTAACTATAAAACTGTGTATGAATTTTATGAAATCAATCAATCAATCTTAGGCAGCAAGAAGTTGTGCCCAATTTTTTTTTTAAAAAAAACCCTCAATGGATGTTTTTAACTCTTGCAACAAATTGAACAAATTGCCATCTCTAGGGTCACCCCATAGTCAAGGTGATTCTAAGAATTAGTCTCTGGTGGATGAGGTGCTTCCCCCTATAGTGTTTGGCATCCAGATCAAAGACTGCATGTAGCCTGAAGGGAAAACATTATATAACCCACTATAGGCTGTCTAGGAGTGAGAGGATAGATAGATGAGAGGAGATGTGTTCCATCTGTTGGACTGGACACTTGAACTACATGGCGCCACGTAGGGATTCCTTTCTAGTTCTGCACTACTCCCCCCACCCAAAATAATTTTTTTAAGGAAAAAAAATAGCATCGCTATTTAGAGGCTTAATCAGGTGGCAATGATTGAAAAAAGGATACACACACACATACATATACAGGATGCAACCAGCTGAAGTTAAGCACTCTGTGTCTCATCCAACAAAATAATTAAGCACATGCTTAAATCTCTAGCAGAAATCTGAGAGATTTAAAAGTGCTAAATTGTTGTATCCAAAGACTGAAGCTAAAATAAAAGTGTAGATTTCAGAAATTGTGCAACTTATGCTGGACCCTTCTCAACATTGGATACACAAAGACACAAGAAGAGAGACGCTTCAATTATGTGTTCTTTTATCTCTGTCACTAGGAACACCAATTCTAAAATAAAAATAGGACATCATCTCACTTTAGTACAACAGCAGGGAAAATACATAATCTTCAATCCAATGATTCTATGCAGGCAGTCAGATATCCAGATCAAGATTACAGTTTTAGGACAGATATATAATTTCAAGATCTTCAATTCATTAATGAGAGCTATGCACTCCAGCTTCAGTTCCAATAAGAGAAGACCACCCTACTTGTATTAGGAGGAAAATAGAGATGACAAGCTTAGGGCTCATCCACATTTCCTTTTGTCTCACATTTCTAGGCATAGGTCTGGGTTTTCCAGGTCCAGGTCCAAGCAGGGTTTTCTTTTTTCTTTTTTGTCCCGGCATTTTCCCAGGGAAAACCTGCATTTTACCACTAAATCAGAGTAAACAGCAATCAGGTTTTCCTGGTGAAAGTGCTAGGGACAAAAAAAGAAACCATTCAGACCTGGAAAGCCTGTGCCTAGAAAGCACAGAGCAAAGGTAAGTGTGGCTGATCTGTTGCTAAGAGATTCCATTCATGTTATAGTGAAGGTAAAGGTAAAGGGTAAAGGGACCCCTGACCATTAGGTCCAGTCGTGACCGACTCTGGGATTGCGGTGCTCATCTCGCTTTATTGGCCGAGGGAGCCAGCGTACAGTTTCCGGGTCATGTGGCCAGCACGACTAAGCCGCTTCTGGTGAACCACGGAAACGCAGTTTACCTTCCCGCCGGAGTGGTACCTATTTATCTACTTGCACTTTTGGGCGTGCTTTCGAACTGCTAGGTTGGCAGGAGCAGGGACTGAGCAACGGGAGCTCACCCCGTCGCGGGGATTCGAACCGCTGACCTTCTGATCGGCAAGTCCTAGGCTCTGTGGTTTAGCCCACATCGCTACCCACGTACAACGCTGTAAATCAGAAGTCAGGAAATTTCAGTCCCAGAAGCCAAATACAGACCTTGAGGGTGCTCTATGCAGCTTACCTTTCAAAGGTAAAAGTCACACCCATTGCCCTTGTCCTCCTGCATCTGACCCCTGGAAGGCTTAGGCTAAAAAAGTTTCCCCACTCACCCTGGTTATAAACAGTTAACTGTGCCCACAGACATTTCTTGAGCATCAGAGAAACGTACCTTGAGGAAATTATCAGGCCCCATCATAGTAAAACAGAAGACATGTTGCATTAGAAGCTTTTTTAAACTGAAATAAAAAAATACTCCATGCAGACCCCAGAACCCCAGATCTACCCTTGATCCATCTTGAGCATAAGCTCACAGACCACAACCATTCTAAACAAGCTCTTTTCAATACCTGACCAGCTTCACTTTCAGAAGAACCAGAGCTATGCCTCCACTGATCATAGATCACTTTGTGATGTTGAACATAATGATTTGGGGAACGTTTGGTTTCCAAAGGGAGAAGGCTCCTCCCTAAAGATGTCCAGTTCCATCTCAGTTCCCTAATTTATCTACCCAGTCTGCTCTCAAAAAAGGATACATAAAAGTGAGAGTTCTGTTACAGGTAGGATAGGGCAGTTGGATAAGATCAAGGAGACAAAGGCATAGACCATGGGCTGGATTCAACTGCCCAGTTCCACTAGCAGAAGCCAACACAAGGGCTCCTGATAGTGCAACAGGGCTCCACCCCTCACTTGCCCCCAATATCTGCTCAGAGAGGTTGAAAGGTTCCCCAGAACAGTGTGCAGGGGGAGAAAAGGGGAGATTTGTTTGTTTATTTATATCCCACCTCTTTCTCCAAAAACTCAAGATGGCATACATGGTTCCCCCACTCCTCATTTAATTCCCACAACAACCCTATGAGATAAGGTAGACGGAGAGGCAGTTACTGGTCCAAGGTTACCAGTGAGCTTCATGGCAGAGTAGGGACTTGAACCCAGGTTTCCCAGGGCTAACAATCCCTTTAGAGCTATGTTGCATTCCACCCTCAGGCATAGGTATAGTTGCATATCAAAGGACAAAATTTTACACTATATCAGACTTGAGAAACAGTATCTTCTAACATGTCAATTGCTGAACGCTTCCTTCATAGTCTTCAGTACTTACCTAGGACACCAAGGATAAGATTTTTTCTGCGGTGGAACCATAATAGTGGGGGAAATAGCTTGAAAGATGCTTACCAAACTTAATCCCTTACATCTTTCAGAAAGACTGTAAATACCTTCTTATTTCATTAAGACTTTGGATGTACTGGTTCTGCAATTTAACTTGCCTCTTGTTACTATTTTATTATTTGGGATTTTTATTGCAGTTCACTTAGGTATTTTTTATATTACATTACTCTAAGCATCTTGGTGCCTGTTTTAGGTAAACATTTATTTAATTTAGTAAGAGTGAACTGATGACTTCAAATCCAAGCAATTTTCATGCAAATAATAAAACCACCAAGCTATATATTCATGTTATATTGAAATAGCAGTTGTTAAAATCAGAATGAGATTATTCTTCACTATATAGATTTTCTGTTTCATGTCTGTATGAGTTATCTTGCTCCTTTTCTTTTATCTGTTATGAATTAAGTATTTTGCCCCTATGCTACTAAGGAAGAAAAATAGAAACAGTAATTATCATTAGATCTATATAATAGTTTAAGAGTACTGAAAGAGGGAGAACTTGTTGCCACTATTTCATCTCATTATTGACCACAAAACCATTATACCAAACATGCATATGCAATATGAAATTCAGCAATTTAAAGTAAAAACAAATTAAAGAAATTCACCTCTGATGCATGGATTACAATTAAAAGATGTGTACTGTCAACAATGATTGGATCCTAAATTCACAGATGACACGCTACAATTATATCACAACATTCAGTCTCTAATTAGTGAGCTAATAATCACACCTATTAATAATCCATTGATGCCTTCAGTCTTATTCCCTATGCCATTGCTTTACAGATACTGCCCAGATGAACAAAAGCAACAAACATTTATCTGGCAAGCAGTTTCTTTGGAAACACCCACCCACAGTTAAAATAACTACAACCCTTAAATGATGTATTCACAGATTACTACTTAAAAACAAAGAAGGCTAAAGAAAAAAGTACAAAGAAATTCAGACCACAATAAAACTATCTACTTCCTTGTTTTTTGGTTTTTAGTATAGAGGGGAATTCTGGCACATGATTTCTCAAGGCAGCAAATTAATGCCACTTCTGGATAGGTAAAAAAGGGAAATAATAGCAGCTTATGCACACCCACACACGTCATTAATTAAGATATGTCTGACTGCAAGTAGTGGAGTCACTCTGGTCTACATTTCTTCTCAGGACTGGTGAGTGGTTTTTGAATACTGGTAGCCTCCTCTTGTGTCCCATTGTCGTTGATTATGTATGATTAATGATTTCAAGGAATAAAAGGGAAAGGTCAATTTCTGAGTTCAAGACAGAGCAGCTACACCGGGAGTAATTAAGATACTTGTGTAAGCATGATTAATAAGCACAAACAGGCATACTGTGCTGTAAACAAGACACAACCAGATGGTTTAGGAAGAAATTGGTATTTCCTTAAAAAGAAGGAAAGGCAATTTTTCAAGCCCCAAAAGTTGGCTTCCTCCCCACTCAGCCCCCACCCTACCAACATCTTAGAAGCTTATTATCTGCACAGCTTACAAAGAAAGGAATAGTAACCTCCTTAAACATTCATCCATTCCAGTCTCTCTCTTTTAATTTTAAACACAGATAACTAGAGTTTGCATGTAAATGGATTCAACTCATCTTTGTTTAACGTTGCCTTTTATGTCGAGTTCCATGAATTGCTAAGCCTGACAAGGTTCACTGGGAATCTTTTTAATTCCCACCCACAAGCTCTCGCTCGCTGTCATGTGACTGGCAGTATAGAGGGATCAGCCGTGGCATTTATCGAGAAAGCTGGAAGACAGGTGTCAGAACGGTCCAGCAGGCAAACCTAACGAACACTAATCAGCTCTGGTGTTCTTTTACAATCCATATCTAATTCGCAAGTTTCATTCTTTCTGAAAAACAATTACTAGGTTTTGAAGTTCATTGTGCATTTACTCAACTGTCTCTTCACATTAATGTAAAGTGGGAACAAGGAAAAAATAGAGTCAGCAGGGAAGGGACATCAAACGAACTTAGGATAGATGAAGGCTTTATTTTAAAAGTAATATAATTACAGATTTGTGTAATGTTTTACAATACATTTAAATGTGAAGTTGCATCCTTACACACCAGAAAGGTATTAGCTGTTCAGCTCTGGAGCTGAAGCTCTAATACATACAAATGACTAACAGGAAAACAACCAACAAAATCTCTCATTGATGACTTCAAACAAAAAGGTAAGGATTTATAAGCCATTGCTAAAAGTAACTGTCTTTGAAGAATCTTCAAACACTAAGCCAATACAGCAATCACACCTTAAATTACCACTATTTTCTATGTATAAATATCACATAACTTGTGTTACAGTCAACATTGTTGTGAAGTAATTCTCTTTCATTTACATATTTTTCTATGTAATAATATTTTTCTAAACTCTGTATTTGTCACACCGACAAATCCTCTTACAGTTGGGAGTATATAATCTGGTAAAGCTTCACCTAATCTTTGCTGGCTATAGCGTTACTGACTCATATTAGAAAATTTGCTTTTGTACTGTATAATATTATGAGGCATCTTAAACTCAGGCACATTTTCAGATAAAATATGGATTTGCTTTAGATGTTATTTTCACACTTTTGCTACAAAATACATTCCGTAGGCTTTGTAGGCCCCATACCTTCTCTTCCTTTGTCAACATTAACCTTGCTCCCCGATAGTGAACTTCCTTCTAAAGTGATTATTTTATTGGAAGAAGCATATACCATTACTCCATGCACCTGCCATTCTCATTTTCTTTTAAAACAACAAGGACAGGAAATATGTGGCCCTCCAGATGTATTTGGACATTGGACTACAACTCCCATCATTCCTGATCATTGGACATACCAGCTGGGCTTTATGGGAGTTGAAGACCAACAACATCTGGAAAGCTACAGTTTCCCCTGCTTTAAAAGAAAAACCATAGCTCAAACACTCTAAGCAAACTCAGTAGCCTGTCCAGAACAGCACTTAGCAGAGGGCTAGAAATAGCAGTTGAGATTGATTGATTCATTGATTGATTGATTCATTGATTGATATTTATAACGGCCATTGGCCCGTCACACGACAGTTTCCTACCAACATATATATACTTAAACCTCCAAATTTAAAACAGCCAAAAACTTACAGAAAACAGTCAGGAACCAAAGCAAAATAAGTAAAAGACCAACAACATACATTACAATAAATTTGCAACATAAACATCGCCCAGTTGAGAGGTCTTTTCCCACCTCAGTACTGCTTCATCTATTCTCTAATATTTAGTCCCTGAGCCATGTCAGCAAAACTCTTGGCCTGTTTCTTTTCAGACTGCTCCCTTTCTGTCCAATGACTCCTGTTTCCATGATCTCAAAAGCAAGGAAGCAAGCATGTACTTCACCAAATCCGTATCGAGCATCTGAAAAGAAGCTCCCTGTAAGTTGCACCACTTAAAAACTATTTTCAGAGGCTAAACAATGTGGTAGGTATTCTTTCATCACTAATTTGTTATTTCCTTCAGCCTCAATTAAATATTTTCTTTCAATTTGAACACTGAAGTCAGGTTTTTCCTAGCCACAGGATCTAACTTCATCCAGTGAACTAACAATTTGCTCAGGCTACAGGTTCTTGAGGAGAGGTCACTAGCAGCCTAAAATCAAAGCTCAGGGTGCTAAAAGTGTCTGTCCATCTCACATCACTACAGATACTGCAAGTCACTGTTTCTCATACAGATCTATGTGCTTTAAAAGGGGGGACTACCCAGGAATAGGAGGGCTACCCAAGAATAAATATGCAAAACACCTCCCAGCCTTTTCCTTCTTGAAAGGAAGGTGGGGATACATGGCCTGGGTTTGTCACAGGTGAATAATGCAGAACACCGGTTTCTGGTAATATCAGTGGGTGGGAAGTAGGTGGCACACCTGCCACAATCAGTTGATTTTGTATACAATCACAGTATAGATTAAAACACCAAATTTGTTATGCTTTCTTGATGTGAAATGCTTATTAAATACTTTGTGCAGCTTTTGGAAGTGAAGTTTTGTCAACTGCTATTGGGATCTGCACAGTCTGTAGTAGGAAGAAGTAACAATTTGTTAAATTCAGTTAGGTTGGGCATAATTTATATGCCTTTCTGCAATCTTACTACTTTAACTCTTGGTCTCTTCAAAAATGTCTTTTTAATATAAATTTTAGACATTATCCTGCGGGTCAGCATAAACTGAGACACTAATGGAATGTTCCTCATAAGTTTTGATGTACTTGTTTTTAATATTCCAATCAACAACATCATATGCAAGCTCATAATAGCATCCTAGTCAATCACATGGTAATAGCATTTATAGCAATTTCAGAAGAAATCTCTACATTTCAGTTTTTAAATGATGTGTTTAGTTACTTTGTCCAGACTGAGCACGTGTGGTCTTACATGTTCATCTTCAAATGACCCAGTTCTTCCTCAGCTACATAGAGTCATAGAATTATAGAACTATAGGGTTGGATGAGGGTCACCTAGTAACAATTCTGTGAACTTTATACCTGGTTTCCAGAGCTTTGGAATTTTCACATACTGCGAACCCATTTTTCAAACAGACACATTTTGGCAGATCATATATCTTGGTGCAATTGCAGCCTAGTAGATAACGTATAGACTCATGTGCTGGCGAACCCCACTACCATCCCCAGTATATGGTGGGTATAATTTGACATGATCCAAAGCATAGTATGGGCTGCACACTTACAGTTCTTTTATTCATTTATACATGCTGTCAGGGAACTGCCATCGGAGGAACAGGTGGAGGGGCTCAGGGAGGAAGAAAGAGACTCAGCAGCTGAAGCAGGAACCAGCAGGGGGAGGAGTGGATCTCTGAGGGAATGCGAGCAGGAGGGAGGGCTCAGAGACGCTTCCAGCGAGAACAGTGGGGAGGTATCTGAGGCGCCCATGGGGAGACCCACGCCTCGCCGGAAACTGTCACGCTGTGAATCCAGGAGACGCGTTTCCGTTAAGGAGCTTCTTTGCTGGAAGCGCTTCCGCAGGCAGCCACTGTCAGACTCTACTAGTGATTAGAGCAGACATGTCTGAGGAGCTCTGTCACACACAGAGGTTTGTGGAGCCGCACAAACTCTGAGGGAGCACGATTTTACGCACAAGCAGCTAATCATCCCATCATAGCAGTCTGACAGTCTCTGTACGCTGCCTGTGCAGGAGAAAGCATCATGAGCGACCCAGCCGGAACCGGAGGAGCAGGGGTTGGGACTGGTCCAAGCTTGGAAGAAAGATACCGAGCGCTGGAAGTCCAACTTGCGTTGCAGACGGCGAGGCTTGAGGAGAGGAGGGCTCAGGATGCAGACCAGAAGGGGAGAGCCACTCAGTTCCCCAGAAAGGTACCAGGATTGGTGCAGAAGTTTGGGGGGGACCCCAAGGATTACCATGCCTTTAGGACAGAGATGCAATATGCCCTTAATGTGCAGTTTGATGAGTTCCCTGATGAGGAATCGCGAGTTGCTTTCGTAATTGGGCACCTTGAGAAAGGGGCGCGGGACTGGGTTCGACCCCTAATGGCAACGCACAATGACGTCCTAAAGGACACGATGAAGTTCTTTCGTGCAATGGATATCATGTTTTCCAGCGATATTGAGGAAGGGGTGGTGCGCAGACAGCTAATGGCTTGCAAGCAGGGAAGCCGATCTGTCCGTGAGTACTGGACTGAATTTACCATGCTGGTTCACAGATTGGGTTGGGATTTATCGGCGGCACCCATTCAGATGATATTTGAAGAAGGTCTTTCTTCGGCTGTGAAAGATGAACTGTCCCGGAGCCCCAGGGCGGTGTCTATGGATCAGCTGACCAAATCTGCGCTGACCATAGGAGCGCGCCAGGAGGCAAGAGCCTTGGAGAGGCGGGAAGGGAGAGGGGAACGTTGGAAGGAGTTCCGCATTCCAGACATTCCTGAGCCAGCTTTCCCGCCGGCAGAGCCGATGGAAATCGGAACAGCGCGCGCGCGCGCATTTTCAAAGCCCAGTGAGGGGGCTAAGAAGGAGGGAAAGGGCGCCCGGAAATGCTATCTCTGCCAACAGCCAGGCCACTTTGCCAGAGTCTGCCCCCAGAGGAAGGAATGGCAAGGGATGGTGGGAGCTGTTGAGGGAGGAGAGCAGGGAGAAACAGAGCAGGTAAAAGCCAACGCCTGGTTGCCACAGTCGGGGCACTGCAGCCAGGCCAAAGAGCAGTGAAAGTGCCCGTGCCAGAAGCTCCTCAACCTGCTCTAGTGATTGAAGTGTCGCTAGAGCTGCAAAATGGACACCCCCTAAAAATAAAGGCGCTGTTGGACTCAGGCAGCTCCTGCAATTTTATGAGCAAGGAGTTTGCTGCTGAACACCAGATACAGACTATCCCTTTAAGCAACCCCCTGCAGGTGACCACGATCGATGGCAGGGAGTTGTTGGGAGGAGGAGTCAGCTTGCAGACCGTCCCAATGATAATGAGGGTGGCAAGGCACACAGAACTGATAGCGTTTAATGTGGCCACCTTGGGAGGCGCTCCCATTATTTTGGGAATGAGCTGGCTAGCGCTACATGATCCGCTGGTGGGCTGGCATCAAAGAGTGGTTTCCTTTGGTTCAGCACATTGCTTAGAACACTGCAAAGGGGAAAAGGGTTCAGCAGGGGCCCAAGCCACCCTAGCAGGGACTGAAGTAATGGAGAAGGTGAAGGTACCACCACAGTATGCAGATCTCAGCGACGTGTTCAGTGAGAAGGAAGCTGACCAACTACCCCCGCATAGGCCCTTTGATTGCCAGATCAATTTACTCCCTGGAGCACAGCTTCCTGTAGGCAAGTTGTATGCCATGTCAGACAGAGAAATGCAGGAGTTGCGAGAGTTCATTGACAAGAACCTGAAGAGAGGCTTCATCAGAGAGTCCAAAGCAGCGGGGGGTAGCCCAGTGTTTTTTGTGGATAAAAAGCACACGGACAAGCCGAGACTTGTATGTGATTTCAGGCGGTTAAATGCAGTGACAGAACCAGTGGCTTTCCCTATGCCCAGGATTGATGATATTTTGACCAGGGTGCGGAAGGGAAAGATTTTTACAAAGCTGGATCTAAGGGGGGCGTACAACCTGATACGTATAAGGAAAGGGGATGAATGGAAAACCACCATGTTCACCCCTTTGGGGGCATTTGAATATCTCGTTATGCCTTTTGGATTACAAGCAGGCTCAGCGTGTTTTCAATCGTTTATGAACCACGTACTGGGTCCTTTGCTCTACAAGAATTGCGTCGCCTTCCTAGATGATGTGTTGGTGTATTCGGAGAATGAGGAGCAACATGTGAGAGACGTCAGAGAAGTGTTGAGCAGGCTGCAAGCCAACAGGCTGTGGGTGAAACTGGAGAAGTGTCAGTTTCATACCAAGGAGGTGGAATTCCTGGGGTACCGCCTGTCAGACAAGGGATTGGCCATGGATCCCGGCAAGGTTCAGGCAGTGCTGGAATGGAAAACACCCAAAACCAAGAAGGATGTGCAGAGGTTCCTAGGGTTTGGGAACTTTTATCGTAAGTTCATCCGAAACTTCGCCCACCTGACGGCGCCCATTACGGACTGTCTCAGCAGTAAAAAGAAGTTTGTTTGGACGGCGGAGGCGGAGCGAGCGTTTGAGGAACTGAAAAGGGCCTTCGCCTCTGAAGAACAACTTCTGCATGTGGATTTACAAAAGAAGCTGAGGGTCGAAACAGACGCATCTGACAGAGCCATAGGGGCGGTGCTTCTTCTGCAGCCGGGGAAGGAGGAGTCAGAGTGGCGACCGTGTGCCTTCTTTTCGCGAAAGCTGAACAAATCCGAGAGGAACTACACGGTGTACGACCGGGAACTTCTTGCTATTCATGAGGCTTTCCGGAGATGGAGGCACCTGCTAATTGGTGCACAACATAAGGTGCAAGTGTGCACGGACCATAAGAATCTAGAGTATTGGAGAACTGCGCGAGTGCTCAACCAACGGCAGTTGAGATGGGCCCAGGAGTTCTCCAAATTTAACTTTGAGATTTGTTACGTGCCAGGCCCAGAGAACGTTAGGGCGGACGCTCTCTCACGCAAACCCGAATATTTGGAGGGGGAGGGGGCACCCGAAGAGACCCATGTCATTCCAGAGGACCGCTGGGTGTGTGGGGCGGCATTGGTGGGGCAAAGGGAATTGGTAGAGGGAACGGTGCATGATGAATACGCCCAGGACAAACTCAGGGGTCTCAGGAGGGAGGGAGACAAACCCGGGGGTTTTGAGGAGAGAAACGGGGCGTTGTACTACAAGGGAGCGTTATATATACCTGAAGGGGAATTAAGGGAGAAGGTACTCAAGCAACTGCACGATAGCCCCACAGCAGGGCATTTTGGGCAACACAAAACCATGTGGCTGGTTACCAGGGAATTTTGGTGGCCCAAGGTCAGGGAAGATGTGCGGGAGTATGTGAGAGGGTGTGACCAATGCCAACGAGCCAAGGGGGAGAGGCGGGCACCGGCAGGTTTATTAGAACCACTACCCACACCTGAAAGACCATGGGAAACAGTGGCAATAGATTTCATGACTGATCTGCCAAGGTCTAGAGGGAAAACAGCCATCATGGTTGTGGTAGACCTGTTAACTAAAATGGCCCATTTTATAGCCTGCTCACATGCGGTCACAGCAGAAGAAACCGCTAAATTGTTTGTAGAAAATGTGTTTAGGTTGCATGGCGCCCCCTTGAGGGTGGTTTCGGACCGAGGGAAACAATTTACTTCCAGGTTCTGGAGGAAGCTCATGAGCTTACTGCATGTAGAGGTTAATTTCTCAACTGCCCGTCATCCAGAAACCAACGGGCAGGCGGAAAGAGCTAATGGTGTCCTCCAGCAATATTTGAGGTGTTATGTGAATGACAGAGAGAATGATTGGGTGGAGAAGCTGGCGTTGGCAGAATTTGCCTACAACAATGCAGAGAACGTGTCCACGGGGATGAGCCCCTTTTTGGCTAATCACGGGTGCCATCCCCGAGCCTTCCCAGGGGGGGAAGGGGAGAACTGGAGCGTTCCAGCTGCAGAACAGTTCGTTGAAGAAATGGAAGCGATCCATCGCCAGCTCCAACTTAACTTAAACAGGGCCAAGGAGGAATATAAGAGGCAGGCAGACAAAAACAGAAGGGAAGGTGAAAGCATTAGGGTGGGGGACCAGGTGTGGCTGTCAACCCAAGGGTTACCATTCAAAGGGGGTTGTAAGAAGTTAAGACCCAAAAGGCTGGGCCCATTTGAAGTCACGCAGCAGGTCAACCCAGTGGCTTTCAGACTCCGGTTACCGAACCACATGAAGCTGCACCCAGTTTTCCACAGGTCGTTGCTGTCACCGTATAAAGGAGACAGAGAAGGGAGGGTCACTAGGGGGCCAGCAATGGAGGAGAAGGAACACAGCTACCATGTTGCGGAGATCCTCGATTCCAGGTGGAAGGGAGATCAAGTAGAGTATTTGGTAATGTGGGAAGGGGAACCGGAGTCGGAAAACACCTGGGTTAGGGCAGAGGATGTCAATGACGAAGTTTTAATAGAAACTTTTCATCAGAGGTTCCCACGTAAACCTCAGCCCGTAGCGAGGTTCCGGAGGAAATACTTTGCCACCACCGACGAAGAAGAGGAGTTGGAGGGGTTCACAGATTCCGAGGAGGAGGAGGATTCAGCGAGCCAAGACGGCGATCGATGGAGGGAATTGTTCGAGACGTCTGAAGATGAAGAAGATTCTTTTCGGGGTTTTAACCCTTCACCTCCCAGAGGAGAGGAAATGGGAGGGGGTGAGGGGGGCCCTGGAGGGGAGGTGGATGTCAGGGAACTGCCATCGGAGGAACAGGTGGAGGGGCTCAGGGAGGAAGAAAGAGACTCAGCAGCTGAAGCAGGAACCAGCAGGGGGAGGAGTGGATCTCTGAGGGAATGCGAGCAGGAGGGAGGGCTCAGAGACGCTTCCAGCGAGAACAGTGGGGAGGTATCTGAGGCGCCCATGGGGAGACCCACGCCTCGCCGGAAACTGTCACGCCGTGAATCCAGGAGACGCGTTTCCGTTAAGGAGCTTCTTTGCTGGAAGCGCTTCCGCAGGCAGCCACTGTCAGACTCTACTAGTGATTAGAGCAGACATGTCTGAGGAGCTCTGTCACACACAGAGGTTTGTGGAGCCGCACAAACTCTGAGGGAGCACGATTTTACGCACAAGCAGCTAATCATCCCATCATACATGCCTTGAACATTATTGGCATGGCAGGGCCACAACAGGGTAAGTTTTATATAAATTGTATGATTACACCCAAAATCAAGTGATTTCTGCAGGTCCAGAATTAACAGGGAAGTAGCATGTATATGTGGAATTGCATTCCAATGTACTTGAAACTACATACAAAAACTGGGCATATTAATACAAATCCTCTAATTGCCAACAATATGAAAATAATGGCAACCAAAACTCAGTTACTATTGTGTAGCTTTGATCTCGGCAGCCATATTAATGTCCAAGGAAAGGCCTGGAATTTTCAAATAACAAGGAAGCAACCTGACAAAATTAAAATGAAAAGTCAAAAATATTGTTTGTAATTGGCTGGTTATACTGAAAGTGTTATCTGGCTTGGTTTAGGCTGACCACCATCTTCGAAAGCTAATTTCCTTCCATTTACAAAACTAGTTAAATGTATATTTCCTGATGATCAGGGGTTGATATAGATATCTGTGATCTAAAAACAACAACTCACATTGATAGCTTAGAAGTGGCCAGCAACTTCTAAAGAACAAAGTATATGATTATATTAAGTATGCTTATGTGCTGTATATTATTTTTATTTTTAAAAAAACAATCCTGCTTTTCTGTCCTTAAAAAGTTCAAGGTGCCTCACAAAGCATAAAAGCACCCAAAAAACAAGATGAGTATGTCTGCAGACATACTGTAGGTTTAGAGGCTTGGGATAGTTTTATTTACTATTTTAGCATAGTGATGTCAATCACCGTCTCAAATTGCCAGCCAAAGCTTGTTTTAATGTTCAAAATTTTGATAGATGAACAAAGTGATGCTGTAAGAAAGAAACTAACCATAAAACCTTATCTGCATAAGTCAAATTTTAAAAACCTGAAAACACAGCCTATGCAATACTTGTTGCTACACACTTTGAAATGATACCACAGGAGATTGAAAATAGCTTCTGTTCTCTGCTGGTCTCTAAAACCGCTTCCTGCCACGCACTTTTATTCCTACAATCACTGTAATGTAAGTATATGAAGAAGTGTGCATGCACATGAAAGCTCATACCAATAACAAACTTAGTTGGTCTCTAAGGTGCTACTGGAAGGGGGGGGGGAATTATTCAATATAAGTATCACTCTTTATCACTGTGATATAAGAACACTCTTACTTGCCATAAAATTGCACACAATAGTGAAGGAAGTACATCCAAAATTAGTGCAGGTCTGCGTTTGTGTCAGGACCCTCAACCCACGGATCTTGCAATTCACTGTGGTGGACTCGAATGAGATTCAGGCTACTTCTTCAGGGAGAGAACCTCCAACACCTTATTCAGGGCACTTCCAGCTAGAAGTCAAAATCCTCTGACACAGAGGATACCGCCCCCTGTGGTACCTGTCTCCTCAGTCTCACAGAAGCCAAAGGCCAAAAAATAAGGCAAGGGTCCTTTACCCAACCAGCTAGCTTCTCCAGGGAGGCAAAGCCTGACTAGCCTACATAAGGCTTCTGTTAGTTCTAGCTGTCTTCAGAGACATCATCTCTCTTAGAATTGCTTTACCAGGGGACCCTTGGAACTGTCCGAGGTCCTGTATGCTCTCTGCTGGACTTGGATTGGAGTTGGGACTTGGGACTGGATACTGCCTGCTTCCTCTGTGAATTCATAGAGCTGGATAGTTCGAGGTGTGTGTGTGTGTGTGTGTGTGTGTGTGTGTGAGAGAGAGAGAGAGAGAGAGAGAGAGAATACAGTAACAGTGTGGAGTATCTGTAAAGACAGATTTCAGCAGCATGCTAAACACTAGCCTGTAATACTGGACTAAATGTCTTTCAAGTGCTGTTTTATTTTTCCCTCAGATAAATACATTCTGTTGACAAAATCGATGGTAATTTTGAAAGACTGAAAAGCAAATATCAGGTCACTTCTGTCTACTTTGTCTATCTAAGCCAGGCCCAAACTGGCAGCTTCTATAGTTCAGGCTAATTGTGAGTGACTTTAGACATCAGGACAATGCTGTTCCACGCATCAACAAAACTGAGAACTGTCAAGTAGACTACAAACAATGACAGTCACCCAGCAGCCAGTAGGGTTAACATTCTCATTGTTTCCCACCTCCTTAGGAGGCTCTGACGGCATAGGAAATATTTCATAAGCAACAATAAAAAGTGCAGATTTGCTCCATATGGTCAGCTATCCAGACAGCGAAATACTGTATCTGCATACAGCAAATAGATCTCTTTCATTAAAATGCCAAATTGAGATCTTTAAAATGAGGGACATTTCTCACAAGATATATGAAGAAGGCATTTTGGTCCTTGGTCCACATACCTAGGTACAACATACAAGTAGGTGGTCAGTTATAAAAAAGATAATGCTTCTTACCCCACCTGCTTTCCCCTTTAGAATACACTGCAGTAGGGAACCTTTCCTGCCATCCTCAATGTGTGGGAAAAGCTATGCCTGAAACCTGTATGTGGACTTTAAACTTAACACAGGATGCATATATTTTGACCTCTGTTTCTGCTCCAAAGTACAAAATACCTCATGAGAAGAGGCCCTTAGTGACACAGAAATGTTTTGAAGAGGCACTTCAGACATGTCAAAACTCTTAATGAATCCTGGAAGTAAAAGGAAAGTCTGTTTGCTTCTTATATTGATTTAACCAGGATTCCGACTGTCATAGTGCTTTTAGTTTTAACAGAAAATGTACAAAGTTAGAGCTGCTTGTTTTGACAACTACAAAAAGATTTCAGTTATGTGTTACCTGCTGAAGTATCTAGATCTTCCACAGTGAAAACCTGTTCATGTAAGTTCTTAATATTTCCATCTTTATAAGTGCATACAAGAAAAGTCTAGGCACTCAAATTCTGACGCTCACCTGACAAAGTATTTTGCTGTTTTAAACCTAGATTCCAGAATATGATGCAAAAGTTAATTTGCAAAGTATTATATAATAAGTATAATTGAGAAACCCTGAACACAGATATCATACCAAATTTAGATGGTGCAATCCAATATTTAAGCAATTTACAAGTTGAGAGGACAACATTGGCCTAGGCCTTGAGAGGGGAAATCTTTCACATGAGAAAAGGAGAGACATTTTTATTTAATATCAAGAAAAGAGAATGCTCAGAAAGCATAATATATAGTTCTACTGCTGAAACTGATCAGGTCTGAACCTTTAAGCTTTCTACTTTGGAAATGTTCAACCATATGTAATCTATGATGAACTTCTTGAAGGAAGTCTGGGATATAAGTAAATTAATGTACGACAACAATAAATAAAGACCAGGATCGTATTAAGATTATGAAGAACAAGTTTTACAGATTCCCAGTCCCAATAACTTTTATCCTTATAAAATATAAAAACTCTGCTGGATGAGACAAAAAGTTCATCTAGTCAAGCACTGTTTGCCAGCCTAGAGGTGGGATGTAGTCATAGATAAACCTATTCATGAATTTGCCTAATTTGCTTTTACAGTCACTTGATCTGACAGCCCTAATCAACTTCTTGTAGCAGGGTATTCCATAAATCAAAGACTCACTGTGTGAATAAGTACTTCCTTTTGTCTGCCCCTGAATCTCCTGCCAAACAGTTCTCTCTTGGATGATCCCGAGTTCGGTACTGAGAGAGGGACAAAAATATCCCTCTTTCATCAGTCCGGTACATGCATGTATTTTATACAGCTTGGTCACATCTCCACCAACAATTTTCCAATCTAAAAAGTCTGAAATACTAAAGAGCACCTTTGTTCATAGGAAAGGTGTGCAAGCCTCCTGGTTATTTTGGTTGTCCTTTAGTTGTCCTCACAATATCCTTTTAAAGAAAAATCAGAACAAACAGAAATGTATATGAGCATTAGAGCAAAGGTAGTTTTATTTTCTATTCTTTTCCTAATAACCCCTAAGTCCTTGTCTTGGAACACTTGGAACACTATAAGTGGAACAGTTATAGAGAGTTTTCATCTTATCTCTCAGGCTAGCCACCTTTTGACTCACTGGCTCAGTAAAAAAAAAAAAGTAGGGCTCTAAGTGGTCCTATTGCCTACTTTTCTGCCCCTTGGTGGGGAAAAGCAAGAAAGAGCAGGTTTTTAATACCTACCCCGCAAAAGCTAGCCATTCATTTTTATTAGAAAACACCCTCTTCAAAATGGAACCAGACACAGAAAAGCTTCCTCTTCAGCCTAGTTCACAGGTGGGGAGGTAAGTTTGTGTTTGGGCTGTGCCACTTCAGATGAGACATGGGAGCTTACCGTATATGACTAAATGCTCTTCCATGTCTGAAACTGAAACACTATCCAGATCAGATGGAGAGCTTGATGGTGGAAGTTTTACTGGAGAATAGTGCCTAGCCTTTTCTGGATAGAGTGGTATCTCCCCTAAAGTTCATGTGAGCAATCTGTGGCCCTTGACCATTCTCAAAGCATCCAGTTCGGAGAAGTACTAAATCTCAGAGGCAGCTGGGTTCTAATCTACACATGAGTCCAGGAGGTATAGATCTGGTCAGTTTGTACTGTAATTTGCAAAGACTGAATTTCTCACACATCCCTAATTTATAGTACACTTCTTCTTATAATGTAGCATAGTAGGCTGTTGCTGTTTTGTTTTTTGTTTTGTTTGTTTGTTTTTGAGGGAGGTGGGACACCAAATGCCAGGCTGGGCACAAAGAGCTACTTATGTAGTTCTCTAACCATAGGAATTGTAAAATAGGCTTCTAGCTTCTCTTGATAATATCAGGAGATTGTATTTTTGGTAGTTACTTTGCTCCCTAAAGAAGGTTGCCAGCAGTTAAGTGGTGCTTGAAATTAACATATATAAAGTTTACAGTGGCAATGTATTTCCAGCACAGTGCAATTCTGGAACTAATAAAAAAGGATAAACAGAAAATAGCATCAAGCAAATGAAATTTACAGTTCCAGACTTATGTTTCATAATGCTCATTTAAATCTAACTGACAAATCCTAGAATAGGAACGCAGTTAAAAGATCTTTTTCCCATGCATAAATATAAACAAAAATGATGGTTTCACCACTTGTAAATATTTATGACACTTTATTAAATCCAAGTTTAAAAATCTCAAAGTGCACTGAGAATCTAAAATTTTAATCCCTCTTCGCTTAATAGGATGCTCTGCAGCAAATTTAATCATCACATGTGTGGAAAGTGCATTTCTCTGTAAGGTACTCCTATCTGTTAAGGCTGCACTTCCAAAAACATAGATGTGAAAATGAAGTATTTACCACTATTCATAGATTCTGTCAGCCCAGCATGGTAATTAGCACTTAAACCAATAAGAGCATCTAACAAGGAATGTAAGTCCAGTTGCAGATTTTTGCATGTAATACCCCAGCCATTGCTTGAAACAGATCCTTAATTTACACCTTATTCCAGAAATAAAGGGGATTTTACCTGCAGTAGTTAAAAGCTCATCTCACAAAATTCTAAAATAGGACCTGGTTCTCTCAAAATTAGATAAGCCCATGCCTTGACAGTGCTACTCCTGACTGCTCCACTATTCAAAAAAAAAGTTACATAGGCAAAATATTACCATCCACACATAGACACAATACGGCCAATATTTGTGCTCACCACCAACTCTACTTCCTGCACTCAATCAAAAGCCACGGAAGCTGCATCGGAGGTTCAGCTTCTAAAAAACATTCACAAGCTGGAACACTCATTTCTAGGTTTGTGGTGTTCAGGAGACAATTTGTTCAGCAGCCAAGCCGTTCGACTACCAAGGTACCACTGTACATGGTAAAAGACCAGTAGCCATGTTGAAATAGAAAGTGTCTCTCCTTCAAGAAATGTCCCCTCCTTTATTGAACTTCACTTTAACTTCTGAAGAACCAATAGTGTATCCCACCACATGGTACAGTATTAATTTCCACATCAAATAGAATCCATGTAGTTTTATTCTTTATTCTAGCAGCCCCCATAGCTTTTGAGAACCTTAATATCACTGGAATCTTTCACGTACAGTCCTGCCAGTCCTGAAGGTTTTTTAAAAGGTATTTGTTAAAAAATCGAAATAAGATTCAGACTGGTTTTTCTTTCCGTTTTCAAACAATAATATTCTCAACGGGCAAAGAAAAGCAGAAAAATCTTTCAAGCGATCTGTAAGGTAAAAGCCAGACTTTCTTCAAAGTAAAAGCATGTATCCTAGCTTGTCCATTTGACTGCACTGATGTGACTCATCAAGTAAAAGAGACAGAGCACAGATGCTCTCCTTGAAATAGACCAATTTAAAATGTAATGTTCATACTGCATATCAAAATGCAGTGACTCTGTTTTCCTAGACATTGCAAAAAATTATGAAATCATGTATTTTAATATCACTTAGAAGCAGCTTAAGTCACCCTAGTAGACTGCACCCCCTGGAGAGGTAGCACCATTATTATTCAGAAAACATATCCTAATAGAACCTGTAATAAATAGGCATCATTACTTACCTGGGAGTAAGTCCCAATTAACTCAGTTACATTTTATTTTGAGTCAACATCTACAGGATTGCAGTATTAGGATGTTGCTGAATTATCTGCTCATTGAGTTTGATGTGCAAGGGAGGGAGTGCTAAGGGGCTGGGCTCTTCTTTCCCTTTCTCAATATTGCAGTGCCTTCGTTGAAGGATTATGAGGTTGGAAGAGGTCCCTCCCAACACATCGCTTCTCCACATCTTTTTATACATCTCAAGGTGAGAGGGAAACTGCTTCATTGAGAAGTGGATGAATAGAAAGAATAGTAAAGAAAGGGCTCTCTCCTCCAACTTTCCTAATCACCAGCAATCCAACCAAGTAGTGGTTCCACAGTGACTTGGTACACCAGACATTCTAGTGTGAATTAGAGGGAGTGCCATGAGACCTAAGCAAGAAGAATTTCTAATAAGAGGCTCCAATGCTAGGCAAGTATTCTGCATCACCATGGATTCATTTGAAATATTGTGGTTTAAATGCAACACTTACACTGTTTAAATTAGCCAGTTGTTTGTGGTCTTTGAAATTCAGTCTTCCCATGGAACCCAACACATTCTGTGCCCAGGTTGAAAATTTCTATATCAAAGCAACTGAGTTAATAGAACTATAACACCAGGGGCTTCTGTTCTTTGAGGGGTGGCAAATTTAGGTCAGGCAGTCTGCTTCAATGCAAAAACAACAGAATCCACCTGTGACGTCCGAACAGACCTAGCAAAGAATCAAGATAGGTACAGAAGGCAGGGGAGTCAGCAATCCAGAAACAGATTCTGGACATGGGACATGGAGGGGGACCATCAGGTGAGGATTTAACTGATCCCTCACAACCTGCTATTCTAGCAAGCTGTTGTTGATTTCTTCAGAACTTGTAGTGTATAAAATAATTATAGTTATTATAGTATATAGCTCTTAAAGAAGAAGTGATAGGTGGTGATCTCTAGATTTTCCTACCATAGCAATTCAAACAAACAAACAAACAAACAAACAAACAAACAAACCCATGAATGGTTCAGATATTCCTGCCTGTATCTCAATAATGAAGCAAAAATTTGTAACACGCAATATTGGGTTAGATGGACTAATAGCCCAAGTCAATATTAAAGGAGTTTCATGTGTTCATAAGCCCAGGCTAATTCTCTGTACAACAGCCTACAGCTTGGCAGAATTTGCATCTCTCCCAAAGCTTCCAATCGGTTCCTTACGCCCTACCTTAAAGGTGCAACAAAATTGCTTCATATAATTGCCTTAATCACCAAGAGTCAACAGCTTTACAATACAAGCTTTAAAATGAAGAGTCATGAACTCTGCCATTTGAGCAAGGTAGCCCACCAAGTTGCTTTTGTTTTGCACAGGTGTAACAATGAAAGGATAAGCGAATGGATAAGGAGGGTCACTTCATTTATTCACTTAATCTGCCTTGCTGTTGCTGGCCAAGTTTTCTCTTGGAACAGTGAAAAAGGCCAATTAATTTATCAATCTGCACTCTTTTCTGCCATAACATATTTTCCTCTTGCCAACAAAAAATGTGTCCATTATCAGCCAGGTCCCTGTCCTCCGAAGGCGGCTTGTGCAGCTGTATAATTACACTTCTTCCTTTGACAACTTGCATGATTGTTTTCCTAACAGTATATTACTTCGTTAGTATTTTCCAATATACGTTATTTTTAAACTGTCACTTTTGCCCAACTCATCCCAATTCGCACTCGTCTGTTTATCATAACAATCATTAATAACTGTCACTCCACGCCATCAATTTAACGAACTCACTCCCTCATTAGCATGTTCTAGCATTTGTTCCGTAGAAAGCCTGATTATTTTCTACAACAGGCCAAGCCAATTACTTTAGTGAAATGGAATCACATTAATCAAAACTTAACAAGGTGGCAAATTTAAAGATATCTGATTGCAAAAGACAGCATAACTAATATGTCAATGTCAGAGGTACTATGTAGGTATGCAGCAGCTGTACTGAATGTATCTTTTCATGGAGAAGGCCCTATGAATTTTGACACTTCATATGATCTGACAACTACCAAAGTGATATCAGAAGGCTAAAGGCTGGGTTGAGCTGCTCCTGGTGACTTCTGTGGATTCTGGCAAGGGCAGCACAGATGGGGGAGGCGCGAAGAAAGCAAAAGCAAAACGGTGACCATCCGTGTCTATAGTGTCTGCCAGACGGCAGTTCATCATGTCCCCCTATGCCAAGACATTTTCTTTTACACTTTAGAGCGATGATGCTCATCAATCACAACTTGACAAATGCACCAGAACCAGCTGCAAAACATGCATAGCCCAGCAGTCTGAAATACGCTGACGCAACTCACTGAAATCTAGTATTTTTTCATTCAAGTCTATTCTGCATGGGAAAGACAGAGGGGACAATCTTTACACTCCCCCCCCCCTTAGAAACAAACAATAAGGTTTAGCCTTCCGATATATATATAAACATTTTAAATAATAGTTGCATCTTTGTTATTTAAGCTTCCTTCTTTATTCCTAGAGCAAACGAGGCCTAATTTTAGAAATAAAAAATACAAATATTCCTTGTTACTTTGAATGGTATGGCAGTATTGAAAATAGCCAATTTCTCTTCATTCCATAACACAAAAAAACAATGATTCATATTAAAAAGAAAAAATAATGGAAAGATTGATACATGTTAAAAGGGAATATAGCATCAAAAAGGATTACAGGTTTTGCTGTATAATGTTATTAGGCTTGGTTATATCATATACAGTTCATGAGATTGCACTATGATTCATTTTTACAACTTAAACAGCTATTTGGTTGGGTTGCCAGGTTGAACGTGATAAATGTGTATGATAAAACAGAACAAAGAAAGGCCATTGCTTGTAAACCTACCACATTAGTCAGTGTGTTAACCCATCCTGTACCAGCCTCACATTCTAAAGCCTCATCATGTTTGCTCTGTTCATTATGACATACCACATTAAAGTCTTCTATTTCAATTAACGCAAAAAAAGTTGAGCATAGTACGTTTTCAATAACACACACCACATGGGTGGAGAATCTGTGACCCTCTCAAAGTTATTATTTCCCCACTCCCAGCAGCCCAGCCAGCATAGCCAATAGTTGGAGAGTTGAACAACATCTGGGAAACCACAGCTTCCTTACACCTGCTTTGGGATTTAAATATAGGAAGTTTACCTTGATACTTTATAACCAGTATTATAGCTACTTACATTGAAAACAAATTGAAGAGCTTTTTTAAATTTTATTTTGCAACTAGTCCTGTACCTAGAAATGTAAATAAACTGAAAACGTAAATAAATAAATTCAAACATGAAGCATTCAAATCAGGCCTAAGTATGTTATTGGGGGCACAAGATGTATTTTCACGACATTAGGCTGAAATTTCACAAATGCAGCACAGTGTTTGGTGAACTCTCAAAAGAATAGACAAGAAGCCAGGAAATAAATGCCACCAGGCATGTATATTATTATAACCATAAGATATTCTCTCGTGTCATTCATTAAGATAACATAAGGGACTCTGAAAAGCCCACTAACAATTCCTGACAATTCTAAGGAAATCCTAATGTCTTGCAAACATTGCAGGTTATTAGAGACAACTTCACTATTTGTTATGCACAACTGTATCAAGCATGTTGGTACAACCAAGAGTAAGAAAAACCTAATCATCCACTCTGATGTTGGTGTTCATTTTTGCAAAAATCATGTACCCTTCTCAATTCTTCTCCCCTAACCCTGGGACTCCTCTCAAAAGTTTTGTGTGTGTTCATTTGAAAATTGTGTGTTTACCCAGAGATTAATTTTTGACATCATAAATTTCATTTATTCCTTGTATGTAAGAATTGTTACACTATCTTTCGCATGCCTGCATGATATCATTTCATATATATTTTTTGCCCATGTGTTTTTGATAATTACATGTCAGTGACAAATTCCACCAAGATGTCATGACATTTCCACACTAGAGCATTATGGGCTGCGTAATGTCAAATAACATTTACAAAAGTTACTGCCAGGAATGGAGATTTTATCAGGTAGCTACTACTGTATATCACTGGCATCATCTATACACAACCAATTGCAGGAAAAAAGAAAAGCACCAATCATATAAACCATTTTCAACAGAAAACCCATTTTTTCCTTCAAAACTTGGAAATTTGACAAAAACAACCCCAACCACTTCAAAAGAAAAGGAACATTTTCATTGAAAATCATTAATGACGAAAATTTGGCACAGTGTTAAATGAACACATACACACAATGCCATGTACACACAGGTTTATAATTCTCAAATGTGTAATGAGTGTTATGTGTAATGTGAACATTACCGAGACAGTATGTGATTCAGGCGGTAGAGTGCCCAAAATGACTCATTCTAAATGGAGTAATGTAAAAAAGGAAGATACAGCTCAGAACTGTTGAATAGGGTGCAAAGGCCAAGAGAAGTCAGAATCCACAAGTTGACCCCAAACAGTCAACAATACAAACATCAGCATTAGACCAAGAACACAAATGCAGGGCATAACCTTAAAAACCTTAACTGCAACAAGACATGGCCAGAGAGTCCACAGAAGGGAGGTATCCAGCCATTTGGGAGTAAAAAAAAAAAAGGTCATTTGGGAGTAAGAACAGAAAACACTTCAGTGAATAATTTGGGTCTGCATTATATATCTTCAGGGTCTAGGTTTCAGTGGCACAAAAAGTTGTGCAAAAACGGCCAAGTAAATCCTGAACAGTTCACCATCTCCCCAAACACTGCAGAAGTTCTTGCCACACTTGTCCTGATTAAATGAAGAGACTGACAAAAGCACGAGAGCTATAGTTGTAGCTGTTACAACTGTGCATCTGCTCATGTTTTGTGCATATTTTTATTTCAGTATTTTTATTTAAGCAAAAGAACCCTCATGAAAAAAGTGGAAGGAGGCAAGCAGAAACCAAATACGGTAGGTTTAGACAGAGTTGGACGATGTTTATTGGTTCTTGATGTAACAATGCACACTCCTCATGAGATCCAAAATATTACAAATCATATAATGTAATTTTAAAATACAGTATGATTGTCATATTTTTAACTTTTCTATTTAGATCACGTATTTAGATATTCTTCTTTATTTTTTCCCCATTTAAATATGGTATGCTTTATAAAACTGGGGGGGGGGGGAATGAAAAATCCTCATCGTGTTTTGGGCTGGTAATTCTCATGGATAGGTAGGAAAGTTACACATATCACAGAAGTTATGCATATGGAAAGGGAAATTTAATCACATGTTTTTGAGGGGGGGAGTTAAGGTATTTGTGATTAATATTGTTCAGGTGTTTTCTGCTGTCAAATACTAGTGTATCATCCTATCAGCAACAGATAGGTAGCCGTGTTGGTCTGCCATAGTCAAAATAATAAAAAAAAATTCCTTCCTGTAGCACCTTAAAGACCAACTAAGTTAGTTCTTGGTATAAGCTTTCGTGTGCATGCACACTTCTATCAGCAGTGTATTAAAAGACCCACAGTGTACAAGGAGTAGCTTTCTTGTTTTATTCCTAGGGAAAATGGCAACATACATATTAAGTCACTATGAGCATTAAAGGCAATTAAGCTAAACTGATCTGAACGAGTCTGATCTCTTTAAGATACAGCATGTGAAAGCTTTATCTTCTTGCCTTTTCCCCTCTTTGTGCGGTGTACAGTGCTCAAGATTAATCCCAGGGGGTTTTTCATTTCATTTTATTTTGTTTTGTTTTATTTCCTATTCTACCTATCTTTCATCTTCACCCCTAGACTAAGCAGATGGATGTGAATTCAAAGTTTTCTGATCTTTAGCACAAGTTATGGAGGGTTATCTTTGACTGTATATCTTTCTGCTGGCAGCGCTCCCTTGGTGATGAAGGATTAACCACCACAGCTGTCTCTTCCCAGAATGATGCAGTGCAGTTCTCCTCGACACGACAGCATCACTTAATCTTAATGTCCACTCTTCCAGTGCAGCCACGCAGGACAAAGCCAATCAACATCAGATGCCACCAAGATGGACCTACTGCTTGGCCCTGGAGTCTTTCACCCTCACACACCTATTAATCAACATCATCCAGCCCAATCCCAGAGTTTGGTTCTCGGAAACTACACTTAAAACTAAGCAAGGGTGTATGTTATCGGTCAGAGGTGCTTTTTTTAAGGGACTATGCATATGAACTGAACTTACCAAACGTTTAATCCAAGAAATAATTACTTTTCTCCCAAGAAGTTTATCTGTATAGGCTTTGGTCTGGTATTTTTTACTTTTTTTAAAAAATATATACCCAGTAATTTCGTGCATGCATAATCCGACAGTTGTGACACAGGCACATATTTAGTATTTATGACCTCATGGCATGAAATACTTGAAGAGGGATAATAACTGTCTCAAACTGTGAAGTTTTTATGAGGATTCCTATTTGACTAACATGTAAAAAGGATAAATTTAGACACCTGAACTCTGTTCTGAAAACCGGAACAGCTATTTTCAACAGCACAATATGGTAAATGACAACAACAACAACAACGAGTATAGTGAGTTTTCTAGTGTTTAGAGCATTACTTTGTTATACGTATTCCAGCAAGCCTGTAACGTAGTCCAAATGTACCCACTCCATATTGAAAAGGAAGGGGTTGGAGAGAAGAGTGTCTTGTCCATGAACACTTTGGGAGTTTGTGACAAAGGTGACATTTGAACTGGAGACTTCCTGATTCATACCTCAGTCTCTTAGACACTGTACTAATAGTGCTCATCTTGTTGAGACTCATCCTTTGCTACTTTAACTTATCCTATGCAGACTTGCTTGCTACTTTTACTTGGACTCTAATTACAAAGCAATTATAATTTAGTGCCTTCCCTTTTCTTCCGATACAAATAAACCAACAAAATCCTCAAAGGCAAATGCAATAAAATAGTAAATTATAGCTGGAGTTTACTAAACAAATGCAACCTAGTTAAATTTAGAAAAATCTTCACTTTTGCTTACATTTGCAATTTTACTGCTGAACTACTGGTATTTCTTACTTATGCAAACATTAAAATGTATAAGAAACCCTCTTGTGTACTATATATGCAGCAACTACTCATGATTTATAATACCCAATTTGGGGAGGGGGGAACACACACACAACTAAACCTGATTTAAATCACAGATTACTCTGTAAAACACAAGCAAGGAACTATTCCAAATCCTAAATGTAATTTAAACATATTTATATTTTACAGTGATGTATTTTCCCCTTTCCTTGTCTTACAACTGTAAACTTTATGTAATTATATAAGCAATTTCCCTGAGGTCACAACATTGATCACAGTAATATATGGTTCAACTATTACAAAACAACAGCCAGCTATAAAATATCACTGGACATCACTACAGAGTATATGCAATAAATGCAAGACTGGGGTGCACAAACACATACATTCCCAACAAGGCACTTTAAGTAGTATACATGATTCTTTTTCTACCTCAAAGCACCCCGATCCATGATGAAGATTAGATATTAATATCAGGGAAGGGAGAAAAGAGTAGAATAATAAGAGGATCGTGGAAAATGGTAATGGGGACACCAGAAAGTTTACAAAAAATCATTTATCTGCTTTAATCAGTATTATTTCAATGCAACCACACCAAACCAAGTAAATTGGCCACTGAATCAGTAAATTCCATAGCAGGGCAGTACTTTTTTTAAGCCAAGCAAAAGTGTCCACAAAATGGAGCAAGCTTTAGAGTTCATCAGGTGGGGTGTGCAAGGTGGGGAGAAGGGAGGCCATTCTAGATTGCTGAAGAAGATTGTCAGGTCTTAGTGTACTACCTAATGCAAACCAATGTAATTTATGAGCCCTGATAACATTTGGCATCCTGTGCAACTTGAAAGATATTCCAGCTGCCTGGAACACCTTCACTCCTCCAACTCTACCACTCCCAAGCACCAAACAATTTTCAGCACAAACCTGATCATGAAATAGTATGGCTGCCTGAAGCAAGCAGGCAGAGGCAGCCCTTCTCCCTTTTTTCATGTACACTTTCTCCTCCTTGAGGAGGCTGGTCCCTTCCAATGCTACTTTGTGCCTGGGCCGGGAGGTGGGATTTATTTAAATAGAAAGTCAGCTGACACTCACGTCAGACCAGGGGCATGGGGGGCCTACCAAGGTGATTGCCCCAGCTGCATTGGGGGGGGCACTGCTCACGCTGCCACCCCCAAGCCAGTCCTATGTTGCTTTGTGAGGCTGGGATCTAATGAGCCCCAGGCGTTATTAAAGCACACTCCACCACTGCTTCCAACAAAAGGGGCAGCACAAGTGTGCCTGTAGTGGCTCCTTTGACTGGCCACTGCAATTGGTGCAATTGCGGAGGCAGAGAGGAAACCTTGTTTGGTGTGCCTTCCCACCCTTTGCTCTGACTGTTGGTTGGTTTGTTTCAAGCTGGGGCATCTATTTCCATTGCTTTCTGGCCATTTACTTTGTTATTTTCTATCTGCTACGTGATCCTGTTTTTCACCCCATTTCCTCTTCCTTTTGTATTTTCTCCTCAACTTCCTCTCCTTTTCTCTTCCTCTCCACTTTCCACTGTAATTTCTGCCAGTCTTTCTCCTCATTTTCATTTTTCTTCATAAGTCCACTATTAAAGGGTGTGGTGGTGGTGTGTGTGTTAGGGAGTGATATACAAAATAATTATATGTAAGTCTCATTTCAGGTTCCATTGGGTGGAATAGAGCTTAAGCCTCATTAAGTAGGCATAAGATTGAAGCCTTAGAGATGGAAGGGCACAGTAGCAGATGAAGGCAAGAAACAAACCAGCAGGGTGACTGGTGTAACAATATATTCTTAACAAGCACGTGAAAGAGAGACACACCTACACCCACAATCCCCATGAAGTATACAAGGCCAAAAAATCCAGTTTGGCAACCTTGTGGCAGAGTGTATGGCATTGTGTGTGTGTATTTCTATTCACTGGGTCACAAAAACAAATGTGGTTACAAGGCAGAGTGTAGGAAAACACACTGCCTGCCCTTACTGCTTTGACAAATACAAACTGCATTTTAAGTATCTGCTGCTGTGAATCTATCAGTCATAAAATCTCCTTTAAAGGAGCATTGCTTTTAGATGTATGTCTGAGGTTGCAAGTCTATGCACACTTACTTGGAAATAACTCCAGTTGGACTTAGTGAGCTGTCCAAATAAACATGCAAAGAATCATGCTCCAAGTTTTTTAGGTGTACTACACCTAAAAATGAAGTTATTAAAATGACGTTTGAAAATGCAGGCATAAACACTGGACAAACAACCAAAGTTGCATGTGGCTCTCTGCTGATTCTACACCCTGTTGAACATTAGTTCTAGAATATTTCTAGGTATCAACATATCAGCATCAAGCTACATATCAACATTTGCCTGCCTCCCAATTCCACAACAGTTTCCCTATTATCCATGGATTTTCAAAAATTACAGACAGTGAATTGCATTAAACTAACTACTATTCAGAGCAGACCCAGTGAAGTTAATGAACCTAAGTTAGTCGTGTTTATTAACTTCAGTGGATCTACTCTGGGTAGGACTGACACTGAATACCACCCAACCTGGGGCTCAGATTATAATGGGAAGGTCTTTTAGTACCTTAAAACACAGTTTGTCGGATTCATTTAGAGTGGCCGGGGCCACCTCTTCATCTATTGTGGGCTGCAACTAACTTCCTCCATAATTTGTTCTATTTTTTCCCATGCAAAGCACTTTCCCTTGGTATAAAATTAATTGTTTCTCAAGAGGACAATTTGCTAAAAGACAATTATAAAACTTAAAAATTTGTCTGTAAATATCCTTTAGAGGGTGGTCTGTTTGCATAAAGGGATGGATTATTTTCTGGAACTTTCCTGATCACACAACTCCACAATTTTCAAGCTGAGATGGGAGAATTATCTATCCTTAGAGTAGGTTAACTACTGAATCTCTGTGTGCATTGATGTTTTGAGTAACACTAGCCCCAAACAAAAATTTCAGAGATTTTGGGGAGAGAGATACATTGGGGGGGGGGGAGTTGAAATCTCTCTCTCTCTCTCTCTCTCTCTCTCTCTCTCTCTCTCTCTGTGTGTGTGTGTGTGTGTTTTAATAGAAGCTTGAAACTACCAGGAGCTACTGTTGATGGTAAGCCAGGCCTATATGTTCTCCCAGAATACAGCATTAGAATGACAATGTTTCATGAGGTAGCATCTTTCCAGCATTGCATCAGAGTGTCCTTGTGCATTCCTACCCTCTCCCTTGAGTTGAGGTCATTTCCCATATAGGGGCAGAGGGCAAGATAGATCAGTGCTGCACTGAGTGGTGGATGTATAAAAAACACCCCAAGTTTCCCTTTCCCAGGAAGCAGGATAAAATTTAATGAAGCAGGGTTGGGGAAAGAAAATTAACAGCACCAAGATGCCACAACACTCTTCGTTTATTATTAGACATTATTAATGAGGAAGAGACAACATGGGTGTCGTCTTTTCAATGGCAACACTGAAATGTCTGCTTTCAGCCTCAGTGTCAGGGAGAAAAAAGGAATGGGCAGGATGAGGTTGACAAGTGAACATCACAAGGCACACACATTACATCAGTATTCCAGAAACAGGTAAAGTAGCTATTTTGATGGCACTGACCTATTTTATAGCCACCCTAATAGCCACCCTACTGTCAAGTTTACTCAAAATTTCAATTAAAAATAAAGCATCTTAGAAGATGGACATTATAAAATTTACATCATTTTCCTACTCAGCCCTCTCCAGTTTGAGCCTAGTAATTTATATGAGCTGCATGTTAGGTGTTAATAGAATTACACATATGATATAGTGGATGTTCTTATACAATCTGAACTATAATAAATTTTATAAATTCTGATTGCCGGTTACTCAAGCCATCAAAGCTCTGCCAACAATAGCCAGCAGAGGTCTATTACTGAAGTGGCATTAATATAGAAATCATCACCAATTCTAAGCAGATAATAAAGGACTGACATATTTATTATCATTATTAATTAACAGTTTTCCGAGATGGAATTAAATCAATATGCTGCTCTGATATCATTTTAACTAGTTATGCAAATCAAACATTTAAAGCCCATGAATGGATATAAATGCCATTCAAAATTCACTTCACACTTATTACTGTAATATCAGAACTTTCAGGCTTTGCTAGTAAAAAAAAAGACTTAATGCTCATTTAATTATGCTCAGACATAAAGCTTATGGAACAAGAGTTGAAATAGCTGATTAGTTAGGAAGTCACAGTAAGGCTGTAACACGAGGGATAGACAATGAGATAATAACGTTGAACATCTCGAGCTTTTGCTCAGGAATTTTCCTGGCAGATCCTATTAAAAAGAACAATGAAATGTGTAGGAGAAAATGTGTTATTTTAAAAAAATACAGAAGTTAAGGAGTCTTTTTTAAAAATGAAGGGGGGGAGAACCATTAGCTGTCATTAGTATAAATAGGAAAAAGTTATGTTATTTAACCTAACATTTTTCTAATTGCACAATTATGCTAGGTGCCTGTGTCAGGATGGGGAGGTGGTGATGAGGTAGGGGGTTTAACTCATTGTCATAAGTGACAAAATCTAGTTTGTCAAGACTAGATATTTGAATAGCATGACTAGGTATTTGAATAGCATGAATGACTGACACAGACTGACAATTAGCAACAACTGGCCTGAGATAGGGTTTTGGCCTGATGGTATTGGAGGTGACATTTTGACAGGCTCTATGCCCATGGTAAGGTCAGTCAAGAGAATGCCTTGGCTAACAGAATCAGGCCATTGGCAACCAAACAACCAAACTTAGAGTTTGAAGCCAAGCCCTTCAGCATTATGGAGAACTAACAGATCCACTATGAGAGATTAGAATAGAGAAGGCGCATTAGGGAGGAAATGTGTGAGATTATTAATGAATGTAATCTAAAGTTAACTGCCAATTGTGGTGCTGATCAGGGGAAAAAGGAATAGTTACATTTCTACTATTCCAGCTAAGACTGTTCTTCAGACACTTCTCATTTTTGGAGATTGCATGGCATTTCTGACCTTTGATCTCCAAAAGTAAAATCATTAAATCTGTGGTGCTCATGGATATGTCATCCTTTTTCAAAGAATAGTATTTACGTAACTACCAAATAAATCTACACAACATACCAGTTTAAGGTTTATAGTTTTTCTTACTGAAATGCACTGGTCAAGACAAAAGATCCAGTATGTTCTGGTTTATGTCATGTGAGAAATTCACTTTGAAAAGGCCCTAACATCTACATGAAGACACTGTCATATACATGAAGGATATCTGAAAACTCGGTAGCAAAATATAGTCGAGATGAAGGAAGTACAAGATTATGCCTAGTCCAGCTGTTTCCTACCCACATAATTAAATTGTTATTTATTACATTTGTATACCGCTCTATACCCGCAAGTCTCGGGCTGGTTCACAGGACCATCTCTAGGATGGTTTGGGTGAAGCTAGAGCTACTGCAATATTCCAATACTCCACATGGAACCTAAGCTTGGTTTAGGGGTTACGCATGTTTCCTTTTGTTTATACATTGCCTCTGCACAGTGTTAGAAATATGTGATTCAGCATTAAAAATATGGGATTCAGTAAAGTGTGCAGAGACAGGCAGCTCTCCTCAGCCTGAGGAGATCCTGCATGACAGTCGAGCCACAATGGTCGCTGTTGGAAAACGAAACAGAAACATTTTATTTCCTCCAAGCATACCAAATATGGCCACATTGTTTCTCCAGTAGAGATTCACAAGATTTATTCACATGTCCCTTTTAAACTTATTAAACATTCATGTACAAAAGTGTATTCAACCTATATTGCTGGCCAAAGAAAGATATGGCCTTACATCTAAGAATGTCTGAAATGTGAAGCATTGCTTGCATATGTGTGCTATAAACATGAATATCTATGATGATATTTAATGCAAAGGTAAAAATTCAAAGATAGCAGGTGCCATCTTTTGGAAGCTTAGAAGGATACTGGTTTCAGTGTTTTAGAACTTTGGAAATGGCACACCAGTAAAGAAAAGTCTTAACATAGCTAAATACTACTTACTGCACACACATGCCTTCAATATACTGGAAGGCTATCCACTAAAGAGAGAGAGAGAGAGACAGAGCGACACAGAGACACAGAAATGTGGCAATCTTAATTAGGTTTCAATCTTGAGTTGTATACATAACCAGTTTCTAACACTGCACACTCCATTTTAGCATCTGACTTTGACTAGATTGTTATTAGCAGTGCTTTAGTAAGGAAGGAGCAATATGATTCTTCTCTGACAAGAAATACCAGCATAATTTATTGCATTATTACTCCCCTGAACTGAAAGCAATTAATTACCTCCAGCAGGATGCACAAGTGAAAATTCATCAGAGGAAAGTGATGAAAAATGTACCCACCACTTTAAAATAATAGGTGCTTAATAGCTTTTTTTGTTTGCTGGCTAATCTAGAGCATCTTATAAATGCCTCAGGATTGGTTATCTGCTGCAAAGCCAGATTTTCCCTTCTTCATATTACTCTATCATCTATAATCTTTTTGTAGGACAGGAAGAAAAATCTGCAACCTTCAACAACAGCAAAAACAAGAACACTTCATAAAATTAAACCTTTTTTTGCTACCATAAAATCCACACACACAACACCCTTGTATGTATGTCTTTAAACCTATGTGTATATTTATTGCCCTTGTTTGCATGTAACTTTAACCCAAAGCATAGCTTAGAACTAACAAGCTAACACTGACTTCTGTAAAGATTGTGATCCATTTTGTTCCTCCCTGGTCATTTTATAGCTGTACTACGCTAAGTTTTGGTAAGGCTTAATGCATTTTCAAAACCCAGACTCATGGTTTAACTCTCTCAGACAAACCTTAAGCTGTAAACCATAGGGCAAAACCTGCTTACAGCTCATGGTTTGCCTACAGAGATCTAAAGCACATTTTATAACAGAGACAGCTTTTAAATTCATAAGCAGCCTGGGGGAAGTTACAGCACAGGCTCCCACCATCTTGCAGTAGAAACCAGATCTGTAATGAGATTGTGGACTTATCTGCATATCTGTACTAAACTACACCATTTTTCAGGTGTTACTTTCAAGTGTTAAGTGGACAAAATAGGGAGCAGCCGGGATGAACATGTTAACTCTGCCTCCTTCTCTTGCTACTTCAGTTGCCTTCCAACTGGTAGAAGCCAACTGTATCAGCAGGGACCCTTTTGTATCTGAAGAGGCTCCCCATGCTTTTTAGGACTCTGGGGGAAAATCAGCTGTGTTTTAAAAAGGTGGAATGGTAATTCTCATGGAGTTTTAAAACTTTGATTAGAGGTTTTAAATTTACTCCCACCTCTTTAGCTACAACAACTTCAAATATATCTCTGCACCCACAAAGTCACTGCACATGTAATAGTAAGCACCTGAAAACTATGGTTTGCAAAACTGGAGGCCAGCTTTCAGAGTTCATGTTCTGCTCCCCTCTGCTTCTGTTTCCAGCATTATTGCTTCACATTTTAAGTTCACCAGTGTTAAACACTGGTTTCCAAACTCACTTCAACCTGTAGTTTCAGCCTCTGGTTTGTGAGGAAAATATGGATTGTGTTCCTGTACATGTAATATCAAATCATGGTTAATGCCAAGTAGGGAGAAAGACATTGTTCCAGAGAGGTCAGAAGACTTGTTCCAAAGAGTGGCTCCCAATTTATAAACCATGGTTTGGAGGAACTAGTGTTGGAATCAACCCCAGGCCTTTTTGCATTTGTAAATGAAAGCTTCTACTCTGGAGATTATAACAGTTCTGCATTCAGTGCAAATGTGTGTTAACTCCATCACTTGCTCCATAAAGTCCACATCAGGTTAGACTTTATAACGCAATGTTCACCTCAAAGCACTGCAAACATCTTCCTGATAGGGACAGAGGAAGAATGTTTCTATAATTCATAAAAATGTGACTGTGATGAAAAGATAAAAAAATAGGGAAACTCATTGCATTTATTTTCTTCTTTTCACAATTATTCACATCGATATGATTCCGTAATTGTTTTTTCTATAAAGTTATTGGAGTAATTTTGTTCTATATATTCCTGATCAATTCCTCCTCTCAAGGGCACAGTTGAAAAGTGATATTTGAAAATGGCCCCTGATAGACTGCATGGTTAGTCAGCAGCAGAGACAAACAACCTAATCCAGCGCAAATTAGTTCGGCTGCCAGCAATAGTTTTATACAAAGATGTAAATTATGTTGTCAAAATTGGTCGCTTTCTAGCTTGCTGCTCAGCTAACAAGAAACCACTTTGGCTGATAAAGATGAACACTAAGCTTTTCTCGCTTACAAATTTGCAAATCTGCTTTTTCAGCATTCTGTTAGCCACAAACAAACAGCACAGTATAATTGCTTCCCTTTCTGCAATGGTATTTCTCTCATATAATACCATTTCTCTAGACTCTTTTTAAAAAAAAAAAACCCCAACAACAACAACACAAGCAGAAGCTTTTAAAAATAATGCCAGCCAGAACTGCCACAGTCACTTATTTTTAACATTTGCAATACTGCAACACACAAGGCCTGGTTACAATTGCAGCCAGCTATACCGACAATTTACAGACCTATTATAGATGGCATCTAGTGACTTTCCACAAATGAAAGGGGAGAAACTGACAAATATCTATTATAAAGTAAATTAACACACATTAAGACAAAGGTATGGCTCAAACACACTTTATCTATGTTTTATTGTGCAAGCTTAATTATTAGTTACGTTCATATCCCGCCTTTCCCTTCAAGGAATTCAAGAGCCCCTTATTAGTTCAGAAACAGCATACGGTTGTTATTCTACCTGCCTGCTTAATTGTATGCAAGATACATCTACATCTAACACTGGTATGAAAATAATAATGCATTATAACTGTAATTATACTCAATGTTAGCCAAATAAATAAATTACAATTACCCTTTAAAGTTGCTAGTCACACTATTTGCTTTAAAATTAATTGCAGGTGCTCCTGAGTGCTTTATTATAGTCCCAAAGTTGTATATTTGAAAGAACAGTACAGATGATTCCTGTTTATTTGTTAAATTAAAGCTTTGTTGATAAAATTACAGTTTAATTAATATTATGGGTACTGTATAGCAAAACAGCTTACCTTGTGCATAATTTATTTCCACACGCATATCTCAGTGCAGGCCCTATTACAGCTCTAAGGCAGCTAAAATAAAATATATTCCTCCTTTGCTGGCATTTTTCTAAATAGCAGCTCACTAAATCAATATTATTCACTTGGTATTTTTAAAAGCAGTGTATCTTAATAATTACATAGCATTAGAGTAGGCAATAATTTCACTTGCTAAGCATATTAAATTTAGCAAACCATCAGTCAAAAGAGTTGTTGTTCTTCAGAATTCTTAAGCAGTGAGCGAATGAGTTTGGAATCATGTTACTTTGGTATAAATGTCACATATAGTTTAAGAGTGTGTGTGTGACTCCCCAAGCAAACCCAGTGCCATATATCTTTATTAGTTTCATTGGTCAGTGCAGTGACCAGTTGTTTATACTCATTACTCAAGACAAGGTGAACCATTTGGCATAGACTGCATTCCCAGCTAAAAATGTATGACTTTGCAGAAAATAAAAATCATAGGCAAGGCTACCAAAGAGAGAAAGGAAGTGGTATCTAATACACCACTGGAAGGACTTTCAATAAATGTCCCTAGTTTTTTCCACACACATCAAGCCTTCTTCAGCTTTGTTTTCCCCCTCCATGCTTCTCCAAGACATTAAGAAAGATAGGAATAAAGTACATTGCATGTCCATCATCCATCAAATTTCAGCTTCAGTCACCCTTTTATTTGAGACAGTTTTAATTCTGGGTAGTGCTACAGTTCAAGATACTTTTCTTTCCAATGAATACATCAAATCACAAAAACTGAGAATGAAATTTGACTATGTTTTCTCCAGTTCAGTATCGCTAATATTAAAATTTCAAATGCTAAAACCTGGAATTCAAAATTGCAACACATTGGATGATTTTAATTTGCACGAATTATTTAAGAGATAATTTAGCAGCTGTATTTGCTACTGATGGTGGGTGGTGGGTTGAGTGAGGGCCCATAACACCAGAAACTCCTGACTTCTCCCGTCCTCCTCGGGTAACAAAGTCGGTACCTTAGCAAAAGGCAGGAGTCAAAGGGTGAGAACTAAATGGTTCTTTAGTTCTTAAACTGTAGTTTGCAGCCTGAACAAACTGGGTGTCTAAGGATATATTTTCCATTTCTACCACAGTTGGAGACCAACCAGCAAGCACATAGGACACCAGCTGACATCAGGATGGATCATTATCAAAGGCTGCTTTGGGTCATTCTGTTGGTGTGGCATAACAGAAAGGCCAAATCCTTTTTATCTGAACTTTTGGAGGGCTGTACTTGCCTAGAAACCATGGAATAGGGTACTGGACTCTATTCTAAGTATTCCTGATAAATATTATTGGCTGAAAAATGGATTACTTGCTTGCTGAATAGGTAGAATGGGAAGTGAGAGCACCGTAAATTCTTCTAGTTGGGAGTCAGCTTTTGTAAAAATAAAAATAAAAGAAGGCATTTCTCTTTGTTCCCAAACCCAAAATGTACAGCATGTATGGTTGGTGAGAACACCTTTCCCCTCCAGCTTGGGAAGACTTTTCTCTGGACCTCCTTTGATGTGATTGCTTGCTGATTGTTTTTGGGATTTATTGTATTATATTTTGTTTTTCTATGTTGCTTGCTGTTTTGGGAGCCTTTGGGCCAGAAAACATTATATAAAATAAATTATAAATAACAACGATGATGGTGGTGATGGTGGTAGTGATAGCTACAAGAACCACAATGTATCATTTCCCCTTCAACCACCCATAGAAACTAACATTCCTTGCAAACACTCAATGCAAGTGGAAACCAAGATGCAGAAACAAAATCATTGCTAATTCTCTAGTTAATCCATTATTATTGAGTATGGAATAGTTAATGGCAATCACTCAACACAGATTACAATAAAAGTCAAGATAAAATAACTGCAACCTTGTAAATAGGTTAACAGAAGTCACTAGCTCACATTAACTTTTACTAGTCTTTCATACACAGGTGCTTGTGTTACAGCCTCACCCTGTGGTCCTGTTATGCTGTTGGCTGCTCTGTCACAGGTGCAAGCCAATGCTTGACCAGAAGAAACAACAAATGCATAAGAGTCTGGAAAAGCATGCAGTAATGTAGTGACATATATATCAACTCTCATGACACCCATGGAAGCTCTACTGCCACCTAGCAAACATGATATTTCACTCGCAACAAGACAGCACTCATGTAGGAAAGGCATCAATTGGTATGTGGCAATAGCAAAACATAACCACCCTACTCCAAGGCAGGGAGTTGAATCCTTCTTGCAAGTAAATACGAACAAACCAGGGCTACACAGAAAGGCTACCATAATACCACAACAGTTACCACAGTCAGTCAACGCCAGTCTTGCCTGGTGGTTGGGAGGAGGTTTGCACATAGAATCTACATCCCAAGTTTCACCCCACCCCTCCAAGGAGGCAACTTGAGTCTTGGTGGGGTATCAATGCTTCTACAGTCACAACATCGGGAACATGTTTGTATTGGTATTTGTGTTACAAAAAAACAAATGCTTTGCAACAACAAGGAATGAGGGTCACTTTGCAGCCATTCATGTTACAGTGGTACCTCGGGTTAAGAACTTAATTCATTCTGGAGGTCCGTTCTTAACCTGAAACTGTTCTTAACCTAAGGTACCACTTTAGCTAATGGGGCCTCCTGCTTCTGCCGCACCACCATTGTGCGATTTCTGTTCTCATCCTGAAGCAAAGTTCTTAACCTAAGGTACTATTTCTGGGTTAGCAGAGTCTGTAACCTGAAGCGTCTGTAACCTGAAGCATCTGTAACCTGAGGTACCACTGTATCTGCATTCCTTATGGTGCTTGGAAGAAGGGGCTCATGGGTGCTTAGAGATTGTTTTCGGAAGCAAGGCCTCCCAACCTCTTGTCACCCACTCTTTGCTAGCTCTGTTGGGTGTCATGTTCTTGAAGCCTCAGTCTCCGGAGTGGAGTTGGCACTTCTCATGGGTGTTCGTGCCTGCAGTCTTGAGGCAGGGTACCTGTGATGCTTATGATGTTTATCTACACTTTGCTTCTTATCTACACTTTGCTTATTCTCCCTAGCACCCGGATGTTTGCATCTTATTTATTTATTTAACAAACTTTATGTACATTATTTTCAGAAAACGCTGAGAAAGAATGGAGCTGTGCAGGCACTTTTGTTGCTCATTCTATAGTATTTACTTTGAAGGGTTTGTGCCTTCCCCCACAAAAATTGCAGCGCCGGGTGGGTCGTGCTAGGATGTCTTTTAATTTTAGAGGGAGGAATTCAGCATCAGACTCTTCGGATCTTTCTGTCATTTCAAGCATTTCTGCTTGTCAGACAAAAGGGTTCTCCCCTCACACACTGTTCCTGGGTTTTTCTTGACCCTCCAGAAGGGATTTGGAGGAGGCATGGAGGGTGTGCTTCTGCTAACATGCCAGATTAGCTGAATCTAGGCCAGAGAATCATATTTAAGACTCCTACAACATGGAAGACTAAACTCTTCCCCATCCACCAATATTATTGTTTCACTAAAACCCAAGCAATGTTTGATTGAAGGAGTTTTTCATTTTCACCCCAGGATTAGGAGATTCAGGCACACACAAGTGCCACAGAGTCACCTGGCAATAGTTATTTCCTTTCCCATGTACCACAGAACCACGCCACTTAGGGTGTGGACACACTGTGTGATTATGTGCATTCAGTGCTGGATGTAGGCACACTTTTGGGAGTGCAGTTCTGTTTTGTAATGAGAATGCACTTCTCCTAGAGAGTTCAGTTGGTTAGAGCATGGTGCTAATAATACCAAGGTTGCAATTTTGATCCCCATATGGAACAGTTGCATATTCCTGTGATGCAGGGGGTTGGACTATATGATTCTCAGGGTCCCTTCCACTCTACAATTCTATGATTCTCAAGTGCTTGCTGCCACCACCTGTGCACAGATAATCTTTAATTAGATCACCTTCTAATAGGGCAGACCCAGGGTTGTGCTACTCCCCTCTCCTTCCAGACTTCTGGTATACTGAAAAACACACCAGAAAATATTTCAAAGTGAGGAAAGAATTTTGTGTACACAGGCGCAGCGAGGTGTTACATCATAAGACTAACTGAAGGGAGGGGAGCAGAGACCATTGATGCATTCTACTTTGCCAACAGCCTGGGTGTACAGACAGCATGGACAGCTACTCATGCTTTAGACAACAACATTGCACAAAGGTATGTACAATTGCAATGCACTATGTACAAAAGCAGTCGGCAAAAAAATGAACCCTGTGCATTTCAAACCCTACATGCTGTTTTTCTAGAAAAAGAGGTGCCGGAACTCACTATGAATGCCTCCCTTGTTCTCTTAGAAAGGCAATGGCATGCACCTGAGAGGTGCCAGAACTGAGTTCTGACGAGTTTCGGTTGAAAAAAAGCCCCGTGTACATGGTCTTAAACCATTGCTTTGCAAATGCTTTATAAATCAGAGCCCTGCTACCCTTCCAATGTTCCTGTGATTGCAAGTAGCCATGGGAAAATCTTATATAACACTTTAGTAAAAGACAAAAACACTAACAGTACACTGAGCATACAAGAAAGCCACTACTGAACAAACATGCCTTAAAATCCTGCGGTCTGTGATTGTGCCACTGGATAAGTGCTTACCCATGGCCAACTGAACTCTGTTTCCCCTTTAGAGAAGGGAAATTCTGGCAGAGGTGGTGGTGGTAGTAGAGGAGTATTGCTGATGGTTTTCCCCCTTCCTCTGGGTTGTGGCATGAAAAGAACACAATGGCTTTTCTGACGCAGTGTGCAGACAAGGCAGCTCTGGGGGGGGGGGGGAATCCCTAATAGCTATGATTAATGACAATGGGCTAGAGGAGAGTTGGGACACAGCCGCCACATATATCATCCTTTCCCATCAGTCTCTGCTCCTCCCTGCCCCTCTTTCCTACTACCAGCAAGGCATTATAAAAATGTATTATCGGCTTTAGAAGGGTGTTTTTTCTCTCTCCAGAAACAGCAGCTCTTCCAACAACAAAAATGAAGAGGAAGAAGAACAAACAAAAGAATGAAATAAAAAGAAAGGAGAGAAAGAGAGAAAGAGAGAAAGGGGGAAGAGGGGACAGGGTGAACAAGAGAATGGCATGTATAATAACTGTAAGATATTCCAGAGGAAAATGCACCGGCTGTAATCATTCAAGATTTCAGCAACTTGACTGTTCACATGCTGAAGCCACATTTTCAAGGTCTTATCTGCCATATGGTTCCCTGCTTGGATGATTTATTAGGTGTAGAAAGCACACTGATAAATTTTACTGCATTTCCCTGAATAGGCAACCTATGGTGTCAATAACAAAGCTCAGGCCGCTTTAATGAAAACTGTAAGCACCAAAGGGTAACCATTTATTTATGAGTCACTATAGTATTACTAGGACAAAATTTATCTTCTCATGAACTCTGCAGAAACCAAATCTGGTCAGAGAATACAGAGATCGTAACCATATGCTGACATCTCTCCTGTAAAAGGTAATACTAGGAGGGGGGAAACAAAGGGGCATCAGTGGGGGCACGTATTCTTTCAATCTATCAAATGAGAATTTTAGTTTAATAATATTTTTAAAGGTTTGAAGAACTTTGTTCCTCATGGTTCCTGATAACTCTGGAATGCATCCAACCAACTGCCCATTCCATTGTGGTACTATGGATTTCAATGAAATAAGCAACTTACTTTTTAACAAAAGCCTGTAGCACAAGTTTTAGAAGGTTAAGAAGAGAATTATCCAACGTAAATGTCTTTTGGTGGAGAACAAATGATAATTTGGTGAAGGGATCCAATGAAAAATGATACATTATTAGAAACATTTGTGAGGATACAGCTTTGTTTGAACTTCAACAAACACATCCATTTATAAATTATTATTATTAATAATAATAATAATAATAATAATAATATTCCCTGCTTCATCTGGCTGGGTTTGCCCAGACACTCTGGGAGGCAATTTCATAGCAATTTCTCTGCAGTGGTTATTTTACAGCCATAACTTTTAAAATATGTCAGGTTGTTTATCACTTTACATGCTTGACTCAAATGTATCCCCATGATCCAAAAAGTACTTATTAGGCATAAGGTATTACTCAATACTGCTCTTGGAAGAAAAAGAAAAACTCTTTCTTTTCCACACTGTTGACATAAGACACAACTACAGGCCACGTGTGATATATATACCCATCAGGACTTACCACCATCATCTAAAAATAAACACTGGGCTCTCTAACCCTTTCACAGTAACAATGATTACTTGGTTAGAAGCCTTGACAGCGCAAAAGCTTCAAAAATGCTTTAAATGTGTAGCATGTAACTAATTGCAAAAGGGTAGGATACAGAAAATACACCTACACTGCCAACATAAAGTGGTTCTATACCAATTTAATTTCCTCCAAAAAGAAAACTAGGAATTGTAATATGGTGAAGGTACTGAGAATTTTGTTAGAGATCTCTAGGCCTGTTGACAGAGCTATTGTTTTCCCAGGGCCCACCGGGGCAGGGTAGGCCTGTTTAATTTAAGCGTACAATGCAGATATGACCGGATTGTGCTAAACGAATTATTCTTCCAATAATTTGCTTCTTAGGGTTTTATCAGGATTAGTTACACTGCTACCATCTCTCTCACAAACAGCATCAATAACAAAGCCTATGGAAATGTCCTTTACAGGTTTGCCATTATATAAAATCCCACACATCTTGCTCAAAAGTGTAACACAGTGGCTTGTTTGCAAATATACACAATATAAAAAGTAAGGAGTGCCATTGGTTGTTCCCCAAGTTGGTGAGACCTCTCTCTCTCTCTCTCTCTCTCTCTCTCTCTCACTCACACACACACACACACACACACACACAAGCAAACACATCATCTACATCCTTTGAGGATAAACAGATGAAAAACCACACATCCTTCAAAAAACCAACAGAAAGTATATAAAAAAAATCTGAAAATAAAATGGAGATAGCAGAAGTTGAACCTGGAACATTTTGCATGCAAACTATGTACTTTACCACTGAGCTATAGGCCACCTGAAGAAGGCAAAAGTAGCATGTGATTATGACTTATAAACCTTTAGTTAACAAGCGATTTGTGCTTTACCGGGCAACAATTCAAATGAATAGTAAGGAGAGGATAACTCGCAAAATTTCAGTTATTGGGGGGAAATAACATAACTTGTCTGACTGAATTTCAGCAATGAAGAAAAGGTGTTGGTAAGTAAGCAGCAGAGTGTTAAATGACCATGCGGTCTTTCACCAAGGTTTTTCCAGATAAACAAATTAATGTATCCATAAGCTAACTGATTTAATGAAAGCAAAAGCATACCATTATGTAATGTGACCTCTTTAAATACTAGGATACATTTCCATAATAGAAAGCATAATTACCACTTTTCACTTGGGGGCGGGGGGATCCCAGAAGGCATTTTTCTGAGCAGGGCCTATTGAATCAAGTGTGCCTTTTTTCAAGAGCCCATGTGCATTCAAATACAGCTCCCACTTTTCAACCTTGAATAGTTCCAGTCTTTCCAACCCAAAGATTAGGGGTATGTGTGTGTGTGTATACACACACACACACACACACACACACACATATATAAACTTCCAAAATTTGTAAATCTGAAATACCTCGTGCATCTGTGTGCACTAAGTGAACAGCAAAAACACAAAACACATTCAAGGCAGCTACATGAAGGACCCATGGATTTCCCATTCAACTGCTTGCTTTCCCCAAAATTCTAGTTTAATAAAGGACATTTTGCATACATGGCAGCATTATACCAAGATCTGCAAAGGTGCTCAAGAGAGTCTGTACTAATGACCTCCAGATATCTGCTACATGTAAATCTTGCTGTATTCTCGAGCCTAGTACTCAACAGCAATTGAGGTAGAGATGCAACTGACAATTGGTTCTTCAGCAGCTGTTGAGAGCAGCAGAGGTCTGCAGTGAAGAAAGCAAATAATTCTGGAATCGTATGACCATGTCTTTTGAAGCTGCTTGCTACCTTTTAGGCTTATGGTTTTGCTTTTGGATCTAGATGGGAAGAATGGGATATAAGTCCTCACACAAAGGGTTACCTGAGATAAATACGTTTGTGAACAGAATCTTCATGTCCTCACTTTGCTTGCTACAGCAGAAGGAGTTGAGAATCACTTTGGCTGCAGCTTTCCTGCCTTCTTTAACATCTGAATCAGCTTTAAGAGAGGATTTATTGTTACTCATTTATAATAAACCCTGTATCTAAAGCTGAAAAGCCATATATATATTAGCGGTTTTATTATTTCAAAGAGGAGTACTTCATACAAGACAGAATTGTAAGTGCCCTAAATATGTCTGTCAAGAATATCAAATTGAGACCTTATGAGAAAGTTTTCTGTACTATGAAGTCTTCATTGAAGCACATGCTGAAGTAAATGCAAAAAACTAAACCCACTATAGCAAATATACATTAAAATTCTGTTTTATAATGTTGAAACTCCTTACATAGCATATTTTCTATGAAATATTTGCGTGGACAGGCGGAGTCCCCAGATCCCGAGCAATCCCCACCCTCCACCCCGTCATGTGGAGTAACGATTCAAGACAATGTGCTATGGGATTAAATTGGCCACAACTTTATTAAATTTCAAATGTGGGTAGACCTTGGCTCAGGCATTGGGCGTTCTCCCTCCCCGCAGGGGAGAGCAATGACAACCTTTCGGCGTATGGTCAAAGCCTCCCTTCAGAAACCCCTTTAACGGGAAACCCTGGTATCGCCGCCGCAAAGAGGAAGATGGACTAAAGGATTCCGCCCAAGGCCTGATACCGCCAAAGTTGTGATGTTTTGCTACGGGAAAGGCGAAACCTGCCAATGCAGGGAAATTCCTTTCCGGCCCTTTAACAGCGACCTTATCGTAGCAGCGCCCGCATACCTGTGAAGAAAAGTTAACCTGCAAAACCTATGAAGAAAAGTTAAACTGCAAAAGAAGACTTTAACTGAGGGTGGGTAGGGTGGGAGAAGCTCTGGAGCCAAGTGAGGATTCCCAGGTAAGATCCTCCCTCTATTGTGTGGGCAGGTAATCCCTCCCCTACCTGGCCTGGTCTCCTTGGCAACGCTTCCTCCAGGTGGGATTGGACAACTGACTGAGGTAGGCAGAGACCTCCAGGTATCCCACCTGAGGGAAGGCAAAGCCAAGCCTATGCTGATGGGGCCGCTCCAGATCTAGGGCTGCGCGCGTCCACGCAAAGGGCGCCCCCCGTTTTAAGCGGGGAGCGGTCATTGGGAAATGGTTTCACACCATACATCTCTGTGTTCCCATCGTTTGGATGTTAACATCAGCAATCTCCATGTTTTCCCGGTGAGGGGAGCTCATCCAGGGACAATAAACGGGCGCTTCAGGAGAGTCTCCTGCAGTGAGCAATAATCCAAAACAGTATCAGTCACCCTCAATTTACACATTCAGAATACTGAACCGTAGGCTGAACCTCGAGTGCTTTCGATTCTGTACTAGCTGGAACATCCTTGGAGCATGTGGTTTGGAAGTACCTTAAGTGACATTCGGTTTAGTGGTAGCAGTGTGAGGGAACCAATCCATAAACTTCTGGGCAGATACAATTTTGCCAAAGTTATCCTCCATGCTTTCTAGGCTCAACAAATCCTTTCTGAGGTAGCACTCCAACTGAGAAACTCCCTCCCCCAGGGTTAACTCATTTATTTTATTATAAAGTATTTCTAAATTGCTTAATGCTTTTAAAACTATTATACAAGGAATACAAGCAATACATCCAAGACCCTTTTAGAATGTAGCTGGGGGGGGGGGTGTTATTGGATTACTGCTTTTGGTTTTATTTATATGTTGTGGTCGTGTTGTGAACCACCCTGAGACCTCCGGGTATAGGCGGTGTATGAGTTGAATAAATAATAATCAAATAAAATAAACATAAAAACAGTATCATGAACGACAATGATAAAAACAGAAATCCAGTAAAACAGGGCTATTGTAAACTGAACAAAGACTCATATGGGAACATCCAAGGTTTGAGGAAAATGTGTGGAACTTATTATACTGATTCAACTCAACTGTACACTAAGTTCTGAGCCAAACAACATAAGTAACCCAATGTTTCACTAAATTAGCAATAACTGGAGAAAGTACATTTTTTAAAGTTGTATTTGTTGCTCATGTTAATGGTGACTTGACTGAAAGTACATTTTCTAACACAAAAAAGTTGGTAGAATAAACTTACCATATTTTCCCATGTATATAGCAATGTTTTTTGCTTTAAAAAAATTAGTCAGAAATTGGGGACCATTTTATACATAGATGGTGAATACACAGGGGTTCCAGCTCAGGCTCTGGTGTGGGCAGCCTAGGCTCAGGCTCTTGAAATATGGCAACCCTAACTTTGGGCAACCTTCCCCAAAAAGCTCAAAGTGTTCTGTTTGATGTTTAAAATACTGATTTCTTAATTTTGGGTTAAAACAAATAGGAGTCATCTTATACGTGGGGGCATCTTATATACAAAAAAATACGGTAATTCCCAGTAAGTCAGCAAATGTGTATCTATCTGATCAATACCATTTTGGAATGCTCCACCACAGTTATGCGCGCATGTACACACACAAACAAACACCTTGCACACAGAAGGGAAATTTTCAACTTCACTAGATTTCTAACTGCATGAAAATTTGTTTTATAGGGGAGCATTCCATCATGTGCTGCACTATGAAATGAAACAGTGCAGACACAGATTTACCTCTTCAGTGAGAACTAGGTCACTGTCACATGAAACTGCTTTGCTGGATCAGACCAAAGGATGCATCTAATACAGCATTCTGTTTCCAATAGTGACCAGCCATGTGCTCTTGGAAATCCTCAGAAAGAGCATGATTTAGTAGCCATGCCAAATTATCTAAAGAACACCCATGGCTCTAACTTTTAGAAAAAATCAATAAAGATGGTGCATGTTACATATTACATGTCTTTACATATCAGAAAGTTCTTTCTTTCCAAAACAATGAATACACAAACTAATGTGGAAAAATATGATTTGCATTTTCAAGGATGTTGTAAGCACATTAGTTATAATGAGCAAAACAAGCATTGTCCCCCCTGACAGCTTCACTTGACAAACCCTTGAATGTTTGACAAGAAAAAGGTCATGTTTTGTGAAATCCTTGAAAGGTCATTCAACAACAAATCACATGAATGAAATCACAAGAGTTCAGGGAGGTTAACAGAAACACCACAGGCATTAAAGTGTGTTTTCAAGATAAACAAGGTAAAAAAAGGGTGGGGAGGGGGGACAGCTTATGTTTCAGCACTGGAAAGGGTGGGGGGAACAAAGCAGTCTCTAATTTGCCACACACTATAATTTTAAGACATTTTCTCCGCACTAGGCAGTTAAGATAAAGTATTATTTCTCATGTTCAATATGTTTAAGAAAGGATTATCAGATAAAAAGCTGCAGCATTTAAATGTCTCTTTTAAAAGATACAGGCTGACCTTAGTAGAGTGGGGTGTTCCTTTTTGCCTGGGTGGGTGGGAGGAAACTATATTTTGATAAGACCCTTAAAAGAAACAAAATAAAGCAATGACCATCTCAACTAGAATCTCAAAGCAGAATGGCATGAAACTTTGCAGGATCTTTCCACTAAACATTTTGACCTGCTTGTGACCTCTTATTTTCAGATCTTTCTTCCCCCTTTCTTTACCAAGAGCACACAACGTTTTTCACAGAAGGAATTACAAAGAGTTGTTTGTATAAAGCAATTTAACTACAGGACCAACGCAGGTAGCAGCGTGATGTATTGGATCTTGGGGCTATGGGGTGGGGGAGGGAGCATTGCTCAACAGTGCTAAAGACAAGCCTATTGGAAGGTTTTTCCTGGGGCAACCAAGCAAATTGGAGCATCATTTCTGGTAAACACAAACACAGAAGCAGCATTCTGGAAAGATCTTGAGTTGTCTTTTTATCTAGGAAGTTGAATCTCATTTTTTCCTTACAAACTGAGACTGTAAGCTTGACTGACCTTTCTACTTTTAACAGTTTCATTTCTAGAATATGAGTGGTTTTACAGTTTAAAGAAATTAGCACATGCAGACAAGCAGTGGGTGGGCTTTGTCCCCTTCTGCTGGGTGTGTGCCTACATGTAAGGAAGGTGGGTTTTATTTGTGGTTTTCTGAAACTGTCCTCTTTTGCATGTTCCAGAAAACAAAACTCTTGGACCAGAAACACATTTTAATCAGTTTAATTTAAAACATTGCCTTCCTTTCCAATGCACCAGTCTCATACATAAAATTATGTCAACTGGTGGTAAGAAAACAACAACAAACATATGTTTTATTCCTTGGTTGTGCATATACATCATGCACCAGTAACTTAGTCTTGGGGCATTTCTAAACTGAAATCAGCAGGAAGACTTTCAATTTTGCTTTCTTAGATCTTTTTGAACAGTAAAATGGCATGACAGGTATTCCTAAGAGACAGTTTTAGAATGGTGGCTTCAAGAGGATATGCCCCCACCCCGATCACAACTTTCCAGCACACCTAAAATGGTACTTGAGAGTTAACTGAACACAGGACTTCTTTCCAGAGGTTCAGCCATACTTAGGTACTAATATGCTTTCAAGGTCAATCTCTAAGAATGTGAGAGATATCTGAGAACTCACCACCACAGTTAGATGGGGAGACTTATGTCATGAGGCCATATATAGGTTGAACAGCATTATAGTAAAAAAAATAACACATTTTTTATGGCTAGTAATTAAACAATGGACCACGAAATGAATATTTTTTACGGCAGATCCAGTTGTGTCTACTAATCTAAGAAGGCCTATGTATAACCATCTATGATAGTAACAGCAGGAGAGATGGGTAAATATATTTACTTCATGATGTGTAAATCAGGAGAGTTCTAATATTTCATATAACACAAAGGAATAATACTACTACTAATGATAATCAGAGACACAAGTTTGCATACTTTTTTTGGTAATCCATCCCTGAAAGGATGGTAGTACTTGGATAGGAATTTATCCCATGGGACCTTTATTTGCTAATGTATATGGTGTGGTTTTCTTTCCTGGACCTTGTTAATATCTTCATATATAATTTCATCTGTTATTCATATATATATATAGTCCTGAGATGAGTTAACGACAGTCAGATAAAAAGTTGTATGTATGAGGAGGTTCTAGGATTTCTTCATTTTATGCCCATTGACCCCAAAGTTAGCATTTCCCTTTTTTTCAGAAAAAGAAAGTAGAACCACAACCACCCAAATTTCCCAGTCAGATTAAAATCAGTCAGGCCTCCCAAAGCAAACTTTGGTCTTCATTTTACTCCTGACCAACCTTGCTTAAAAGAAAAACTCACCACTGAATGATATGGGAGACTCCACCTGCCTTTCTCCTTTATTGAACTCATGACTAAAACCCACACATCACATTTACATAGCAAGAGGTGTGAAGAACCAAGGTGAGATTTCAAAATATAGATACGGTTTCTCAAAAGGCCATTACACATAGATATACATGCAAACAGAGACAATATGAATACTTCACATTCAAATGCCAAGGAGCAAAACCACAAAAACCAAGTTCAAAGGAAAATTACTTTCCCTTGGCAAGCTATAGTGGCATACACTATACTTGGCTTGTTATAGGGCATATTTCCCACATTTCAGACCCCCATGTGTTTAAGGAATAGCTTATAGCTCTGGTTATTATGTGAGATACAAAAAAAGACTACAAAAAATCTGAAAATAACTGAATTTGCCATTTAATATCAATATACCCAAGATCAGCTCATTGAACTTTTGCTGTGAATCTTGCCTTGCACTCCTACCAAATGAAATCTGAAATGTCTTCCCTGTTGCATAAAAGCAGGAGGATAAAATTCACCATCAGAAAGCCAAGTGTTATGAGTTCAGTCTACCAAAACAAGATATTGGGTTTGTGTGTAACATTAAACCTGGGACAAGCCTCAGCAAGCCCAAGTGAAATATCAGGCTTCTGCATCTACCTCCTCCAATGTGGCCAGAAGAAAGACTACTGCCAAGTTTACTTCAAGTTTCAAAGAATCTCAGCTTTGCGTACAAATCAAGAATCCTGGCTTCAAACAAATAGTTTCCAAAGAATTCAACTTCAAATCACTTTTTTTACTGTAGACTTGGATTCCTGGTTCCAACATAAGGCTAGTGGATGTTCTCTGAAAGTATACTCAGCAAAAATGCTCTTCCTGGCCACTTGGTATATAGCATTTCGTGTACTCATTTAGATGCAGGAACCATGGACAAAGACAATAAAAGGAATTAGAAGTGCCTCAGTTTTCTTTCAAAAGCAGGATTTTTATCATACACTATAATTGCTATAAAAGGGATGTGGGTGGCGCTGTGGGTTAAACCACAGAGCCTAGGACTTGCCGATCAGAAGGTCGGCGGTTCGAATCCCCGCGATGGGGTGAGCTCCCGTTGCTCGGTCCCTGCTCCTGCCAGCCTAGCAGTTCGAAAGCACATCAAAGTGCAAGTAGATAAATAGGTACTGCTCCAGCGGGAAGGTAAACGGCGTTTCCGTGCGCTGCTCGGTTCACCAGAAGCGGCTTAGTCATCCTGGCCACATGACCCGGAAGCTGTACGCTGGCTCCCTCGGCCAAAAAAGCAAGATGAGTGCCGCAACCCCAGAGTCGGTCACAACTGGACCTAATGGTCAGAGGTTCCTTTACCTTTATAATTGCTATACACCCAACACAACACTTCTCCATTGAAAACACACACAAGCCATATAGGGCTTTGTAGGTCATAACCAGCACTTTGAACAGTACCAGACTTTCCTCACTGTTATACTATTCCATTTACAAATACAAGGCATGAATAACTGGGAAGAGTTTGATTTTTTTCCCCCTTCAGAAAACAATAACAAGTTGCTTCTTTTGCTTTTGTATCAACAAGTTTTCACCAAAACCTTTGAAACTGTCCACGTAGTCAATTGTTACCATGACCAATTGTTGTTGTTTTAATTGTTGTTGGCATCCATCTGTCTCTAGAGACAATGGAATGTGCCTCCAGGGGCAAGGGCAAGCCACAGCATTAGCAGCACCAAAGTGACCTCCCCAGGGCACAAGGCTGGGCAGTGTGTATGGAGGTCCTTGGCTGCCCGGACGACAAGACACCATTCTCAGCAATATGTCTCGCACCAGCCTGGCTGTAGAAGTTACCAGAAGGAGGCATGCAAGGTGGCACTCAACCATCTTAGCAACTCCACTCCAGATTTGTGTAGGGTTTACTCCATATTCTTTTAATATAGATTTGCTTATGCAAGTAACTTTTTAACCCATTAGACCTCCACAGTCTAAACAAACTGATGCCATCAACTATGAACCCCCCAAAATACACAGATGTCTGCATTCTACACATCTTTCACACTGGCACAAAACCAAAGGCTCATAGAACCTCAGCTTTCAATTAAGAGACAAAACAACATGGCAGAGAAGACACAGAATCCTAACTTTTTCAGCCAGCAAGTTCCCTAACCACACAATATGCAAAATGGTGCTACTGCTTGACAGTGTGACAAGACCAAACTTTGTTTGCAAAATTCATGTGCATTTTAATATTTTCTTTGAAAGCAGGGATTAGGTTTGGTCAGTGTGAGAGCCCCTAGGAAAAGTCTGTTCAAGCTCTAGTTATCCAATGCAGCAAAGACAAAGCAAAACAAAAAACCAATGGCTCAGCTGAAGGACTCACTTGTATGCTACAGGCAGAAGCAACGCGTACCACACTTTGAGTGTCACCTGCAAGAAAAGAGGTAAAGTTGCCCACCCATCCTACTAAAACAACCAGCAAAAAATAGAGTGTGGCATGATTGACTCATAACTGTCAAATTCAATCAAGGAGAGGCAGAGGTTGGCACACAGTCTCTATGCTGAACTTGTGGTAAGGAGACTGGACTGATCATTGCTCAATCAAGGCAGACCAAAATAAATAGGGGGAAAGATTCAGAAATAGTTTTTATCTCACAGCAAATGTAACTGATCTATAGGGGGGGAAACCTAAAGAAAGAGACAATGCATGTGCTTTTGTAAACAAGGAAAATATTTAATAAAAATTATTTAAAAAGAAAAGAAAGAGCTTATATCTCCCATAGCAAGCATGCACATTGCTTCAGGGAGATTCACTTTGCACTTAGAAATACAAGTTTTTAAAGCGCAAGCACAAACCAAGAATGCTTAATGAAGAAACACCCTCTTGTCCATTAGTGTTAGCTCTTTTTTTAAAAAAAGATACAGAAGCTTGTACAATGACTGATCCGAATGACTACCAGAAACAAGACACCTCATTTTGTCTTTCTTGCCAACTATTTTAGCTTATTTGCCATGAGCACAGGGTATAATTAATATCGCACAAGGAGCCAGCATTGTCATTTTTCAAATCATTTCCCTGGAAATGTTCTACACCTCTTAATGGCCCTGCTAATGCTGTAGCTGTCATGTTTTGGACAGCTGTGTTTTTACAAGACAAACTCAGCTGCGCCGTGTACCTCTCTGTAGACTTTTTAGCTCAACGGCTCAGAGGCCATGAATGCCAGCTGGTAATGGCTGTATGGAAATCTTTGATTAATTTTTTTTACCTCTTCTTGCTGATTGGTGCTCAAATGTCACCTTCCCATTTTTTTGCTTCCATCCAGTTTTACTTTTTCCTGGTTGCTTCCCAACATCACCTGATAAGTGAAGGATCAAACTAAGTGTGCCAAAAAGTAAAAAAAAAATAAATGCATGACTAATTAAAGGCTGGACAACTGGTCCAGATGTGAAGAGAACACAAAGTCAGGACAGCAGCCAGGTCAATCTTGTTTAAAATGCAACATTGCTCAAGAGACTAAGTCCATAACTAAAGGTAGTAATAAATTTACTCGGTATTTGGCACACACCAAAAAGCAAAACCCCCTGGACAAATGATATGTGAGCCAGGAGAGGGGGAAAGCAAACTGTGCACAATAATCTACAAACTTTGAAATCCATGACTTTTGCAATCTAGTTAGATATCTCTGTAAATAAAAGATTACTAATCAGCTTGTCTTCCAGCTTAGTCATAGGTTTTAAGTTACCAGTACATATATCGCTTGCAGGCCAGTATTAATTTAGTAGCTGTCTAAATTATGTGTTTTAGGGTACTGTTTGTTAACTTTGCATATAAATCAACACTCAATTTAAAAATAGCTGCATTTGTCTGTTGCAGCAAAATGAAGAGTCTCATGGTACCTTAAAAGAATAACAAATTCATTGTGACAGAAGCTTTCATGGGCAAGGGCCTACTTCAGAAGATGCACTGAAATGTTTCTCTATTGAGGCAAAAAACTGATGGGTGAAATTAATGATGCAGCCAAAGGCTGCATTAATAATAAGCCTTCTTAAGGTTACCAGATGTCCTGTAGTCCAAATTACCACAGCCCAAGGAAGCATAATTGCTACCCTTATTTCAGACACTGCAACTCCAAGATGCCCTTTATTATCTGAAAATTTTGATCTGGCCACCTATAGTCAAGAAAAAGCATGCATATGGTATGTTAGATATTGATGCTTCTGTATCTTTGAAGTGCTGAGTTTATTAGCCATCAACCTGCCTGAGAAAAGGAGCCAGCAACATTTTCCCCTTTCATGCTGTGTCTGCAAAATGCTACAGGAAAGTGGTGCTCATCAACACAGAGGCAGCAGGTCTCCAGTTAGGAACCAGCCAGGCCAGAGAAAAGTGACATGAACAGGATGCTGCTAAAACATGCAGCACAATTCAAAACACACACACACAGTATTCTCTTCTGCATGATTTGCTGCCATTTAAGAGACAATAAACAGCAACTTTAGATTGCTAACAACATGTCATTTAAGGTTTGCTGTTGCTCAACATCAAGGAAAATCAATGCCAGCTCTACAGGGGCAGAAAAAACCAGAGAAGTGAGCTCCATTTCAGGTCTGTTTGAACTCATTTCCTTTCTCCATGGTTGCCCCCTTGTACACCCCCTCAGGCATCCCCTCGCAGCAGGCATGACAGTTTGACACATTGACAGCTTGCACTGAATGACAACTGATTTGTACAAATTTCAAGCCTTATAAATCTACCTGTCACAACAACAACATAAAAGAGCTTGGACCCAGCAGGTAACTCAGAAAAAATCTTCCCCTGACGGCACTTTCTGAAAAGCAATGGCTTGCCTCCTGCCACAAAATCCAACTATCATCCTTGTATAACTTTGAATAAAAATTCAGGGCCCATTTTCTTGCCAACAGGCTACCAATCGTCTTATTTAAAGATTAAAAAGAGCAAACAGAAGGGAAACACACACACACTCACACACAGTTTCATTTTATTCTGATATGAAAGTGGTACCACCTGCTATTGCAGGCTTTACCACACCACTTTTCTCTATAGAGCTCAGACAGAGTAAATGAGCAGAGATTTTTACGGTATTTAAACAATATTCCAGATTGCAATGGTCTTCTGCATCCATTACACAGGAGCTGTTTAGACAATGCAATTGGCTACTAAGAGTTCAAGGGGGTTCAGTCTGTTGACTATTGTTGCCTTTTTTTTTAATCAAGTGCACATTTGTAAAAAGGGGGTTGATCAGAGTTAGGGTGCCTAATCCTTCCACATGGCTTTATGAAGCAATAATACAGGCAAAATATTTTAATATCAACTAAACATTCTCAATCATCAGCTTGGTACACAAATCTGAATTGTGTCTTTGCCTTGAAGAGAGTCTCTGACTCCTTGCCTCATGTGTCCTCTTGGAACTTGCATGGCTAGCCCTTGTTAGGAGATGCTTAAAGTTGCAGCACGTTATCATAATAAGAAGTGTGCTTACAATTTTAATATCCCTACCCCTGGTGGGGGGGGGGGAGGAACAGAACACACACCACAGCCTTCCCATTCAATAAGGCCTACAGAACCAGAGTTAAACTTCTCACTGCTGAAAAACAGAGCTTTACTTATTACGAGTTTGTTTGTTTTTTCTTTCACTATGTATTTGTTAACTTGATTGAGCATTTGTTTGGTGAAGACTGTGTCTCAATGTGCATTTCCACACAATCTACACATGGTAAACTAGACTGATTCCTTTACCACTATGCAACATTTCTCGATAATGTAATGGTCTTCCTGAGAAAGCTGCGATCGTTAAAATAAAATAAAAAGTTTCATAAAAAACAAAGCATTACCAAACCCCACCTGTGCTTACATAATCAAAAATTTGAGAATATACTGCTGATTAGTACTGAAATCACAGAAACCATTAACCTCTTCACAATAAATTAAGCCAGAACCCACCTCACTCTCCAACATGCATAAGCAGATAGGGCATTGGTGTGCATACTTGTTCTTTTTTTTGCAGAATACAAGTTGACAAGCAGAATTTTCCTCAAAACAGCCCAACTTCTCTTGTGGGGTGCTACTTGAGAAGGTCCCCCAAACATTGGGTTTTTCCCCCAAGGCTGGGGGGGGCAGAAAAGTGCCTATGCATGAGCACAACCCTACTCACAGTCCTTTGGATCCTGTCCATGATTTTAAATTCTGCACAATGGCCTGCCCTTGCTATTAATCAAAGACATGAAAACAATGGTATGGGGGGAAAATGCCACAAGTGCCTTAGAAGTGAGTCATAAGGCCTATGGTTGAATTGCTCATCTATTTAGATTCATGTCCCACTTCAGTGGCCAATTATGCCCCTAACCCTCTAAGTAGCTTATGAAATAAAAAATTACAATAAAACAATAAAAAACCCCAAGCAGCACTAAAATAGTGGTTTGGAGCTTGTTTAGGATCCCAGGTTCTGTCCCTGGCATCTCCAGTGAAAAGTGTCTGAGGCAGAGCTGCTGCCTGTTAAGACTATGTTTAGGAGCACAATAGTGGGTGCAAATTTGCTTTAGGGGTTCCTTGGAAGAAGAATCAAAGTGGAAGGGGTGCTTTGAGCAAAGAAAATGTAGAAGCTTCTGTCGCAGGGCAAGCAATTTTATCCAGGAGGATAAAATGGGACTTTAAATTTGAATTCCTTTACAGAAAAGGCTGCATCTTCAACCTTTAAAGAAATCATAGATGTGCAATAAGATCTTAGTTCCACCTAGTTCTCTCATCTCATATCTAGGGAGTCCTCAATAAGAGACTGACTAGTTATGTGCAAAATAATGCACAAGGAGGCCCAAATTCTAGGTCCCCGTATTCTGGACTTGCACAAGTCAATAAATTTTTGCTGCTTGAAACCATCAGTGTTATTTGTAACTGTCAGAGGAAGGAAAATCTGTAATTGTTAAGAGAGAAGAAGCCTGTGCAAATTCCTCCCTGTGCAAAGTGAACAGTCAATCACTTTTATAAGGACAGGAACAACCGAAACTATCCATTCGTATACTTTCCTTTAGTCAACAATATTACCTTTAGTAATCTGGGGAATGTGCATCCATAAATTACAGAAAGTGTTATTGCATTGCTGAATAAACAGCAACATTTCCATCAGCAGCTGTGGCAGCCCCACAAAGGTATAACAAACAGACTCAATCATTTTCTTGTCAAGCTTTGCAATGAGTGCAGAGTTTACTGCTGGAGATAATGTTGCTTTCCTCAGCATTGTGTGCCAAACGGCAAACTGCTTATTAAAACAAAACCTCTCTTTTTTTTCTTGAGCTCTGTGAGTTGGATAATCACATACTGCACTCAAGGAAACAGGGTGGGTGGGGGGATTTGATGCCCCAGAGTTAGCAATCAACTATAAGAGTTAACATTTGGTAAGTAAAAGCTGGTTGGGGGAAAGAAGATAATAAATTAGCCTAAAAGGACCTACTGGAAACAATGCCCCAGGTTGATCGATTTCCCCATCACTGCAGACAATAGGGTAAGAATGTAAGAACTGCCAGGACAGGTCAGGCCAGTGATCCATCCAGCTCAGCATTTTGTCTAACCAGCAGTGGCCTGCCCTGTGCCCTAGGGAAGTTCACAAGCAGGGCACAATGGCAATATCTATCCTCCTATACATCTTGAGCATCTGGTAATCAAGGGGAAGTGTCTCTGAAAATAGGAAACTGACTTCCATGACTAGTAAGTAGTAGTGCCACTAACACAGCTCTTACTCATACAGTCACCTAACCCGATTTTTAACCAACTTACACCAATGGCTTCACGCAGTAATTACACCATAACCTCTGTGATTAGATTTATTGGTGCAGAAGTGTGCAGATTTTTTAATTTACATGGAGTTCATCATCAGGCAGAACTTAATGTCTGTACAAAGTTAGGCACCTACTACTCAAAATACTTGAGGTTTCCTGTTGCACTACCAGAAGCTGGCCTAGTGATTACCACCTTAGCTACTGGGTATATCTTAGGAAACACAAAAGCACAGAATCACCTGTGTACACCAAGTTACTTGTAGAACTTGTAAAAACATGTAACTGAACCCATGTTGAAATGAATGAGGGTTGCAAAGCAGAATTGTTTAGTATGCAACTTTGAAGAAGCAGAGTGGTAGCCAATGCTACAAATGTCGAGTTCTACTTACACAAATGGGATTTTCCTTTCCTCTCCTCTCCTCTCGGGCCCTCAAAACCTGCTCCAGAAAGCCCTCCAACCTTCTACAGTAGATTTTAAGGGTGGTTTAGGCTCTAGTTCAGAGGAGGAGCAAGTTCTGCTATCCAAACAGAAAACTGCTGTGCTAGCAGATCAGGAGCAGTGGATACGACTTATAGAACCTAGCACATGCCCTTGACCTTGTGGGAAGGGAATTAGAGGCTTACTGACTGAACTGTAAAATTGGGAAAGGGAGCTTCTTCTACTGTAAAAAACTTGAAAACCTTCAGCAAAAGCAAGCAAAGTAGGCACAGACCAAAGGGGAAGTTCTGATGTGGCCTTCTGCATCTCCTGGCGATCCAACAAAATTAGTCGCAGCTCATGTAATTGCCCATGAGTAAATTGCAAGAGTGATCCTGGCTAATTAAACATGTTCACATAAATGTATCCAAATGAAATTCAACTTCAATACCACAGATGCAAATGTTTAAGCAGTTCACTCTCACAGTCCATAGCTGGCAAGGTCAGAGACAGAGCACAATCTCTGCTGAGTTTGGCCCTGCCTGAACTTAATATATACTCCAGAGTTCCCATAGCCAAAAGGGTCTCCTTTCGAGTGGGGCAGAATTGCCTTCAATTGACACCAACAGTGGCACTGGCTCTCAGTTTGTGGATCTGGACCTTGGCAACTGCACAATCCCACTGACCTCAAGCATTAGCCGTGCCATCAGTTGTGTTCAAGTTGATTGAGAGAGTTTTGGCATTTCAATAATACAATGCAACAACTTTGTGGGAGGGATCGTGGGGAGTAAAAACTGTCAGAATTGTTTCTGCAGCACATATCTGCTACTAGTGTCTAAAGAAAGCAGCTTGGCATATCTAAGCCAGCCAATAGTCCTGTAAAACCCAGTTCAATTTTCCTAGTTTAAAAGAGAGTGACAGCCATTTTACTTGGCTGAACAACAAGAAAGCCTGAAACACAAATAAACAAACCTTTGCTGGGTCAAGAAATCACACTTGTTAAGAAAGCCATTATTCTTGACTTTAGAAGAGCTTCTATAGAACTTTTCCCCATAATTATCTATAGATCAATTAATGTCATGGCAGGGCAGCAGTTTTCTTCTTTCTCTCGATACTATCACTTGCTACGCAAAAGGAAACCTTGTGCTTTCTGTATCCTGAAAATAGCGCTCTGAAGATTTTACTAGAACTTTTTGCAACCCAAACCTCAGTAAATCACCATATAAAAAAGACATCAGTTTCTGCACAAATATATAAAATTTAATACTAAAAGAACAAACTTCCTAAACTCTCATCAGCCTGTTCCCTTAGCGCACGAACACACAGAGAGATGTAGGATCCTGCAATCAAAGTAGCTTGATTGTTAAAATTCTTCTCCTCTCAACATTCTTGTCAGTAGTGAGGTCAAAAATAGAAGCTTAACCAAGCCATCAAGGGATTTCATGAATGTTTTGCATCCAGAGCTTTTGAGAATAAAATATTTATTTATTTATTTATTTATTTATTTAATAAAATTAATATACCATAGGTACTGGGCATAAGGGTGAATGAGCAGCAAAGCATTTGATGACAGAACTATGTGTGCCACATTCCTTACCCAATGCTCCTAAGCTAGCCTGCTCTTCTCAAATGTTGTGGAGGATATTATCGTACTGCCAGTCTTGAAGCTAGATTCAACTGAGTCCAGTTGGCTTCTGTCTGCAGAATGGAGGTGGTCATGTTGTTCTTTACCTCAGGTAGCAAACTATCTTTGGCTAGAATTGCCTCCAAATGTTACAGCATATCACAACAACTCAACCAGTGTCAGGAAGCTTCCTCACACTGCCCTTTTGGCCTCTTTCTCCCACTTCTGAATGCTCCATTTCTATGACACCTCCAACCCTAAACTGTATCTCTCCTCTTAGGTGTTGTTGTAACCCTCTGAGCAGGACTTCTCTTTAAAGCACGGTGCATTTCTGTCCTCATATTGATGTATTCCAAGCAGCGTGTGGATTTGTGAGAACTGCTTGCGAGCAAAATCTTCCTGCGGGGCTTACAGACTATAGGTTGTGGCATTTCTTCTTCAACCAGATTTGTAAGGCCTGTTTGGAATACTGGCGAGATAAGACTTTGAGTGCAATCTTGAGAAAATGTCTTTTCTTTGCCTGTTCTGACACAGGACTGAATATTACAAACTCAGCCCAAGCTTTTGAAGCATGCAGAAGAGACCCAAGGGCTTATTCACATAGCCAAAAACCCAAGGAATGTTTGTGGTTTCTTGTCTAGAATTCCAGAGTGCTTCGGCCACACATCCCTGCAGACTATCTTGATTCTTTCACAGGTGTCTGTGAATGGTGTTTGTACCTCAAAGTCAACTCCTTGGGGGTCACTGTTCCATGGTCACTTATCCTGGAACACATGAGCGAAATCCTCTGAATTACAAATGAGAATTAACAAGACTGAAAGACCCACTACTACAACATCAACTCATCCCTTCATCATGCACATCAACCAATCACAAGTACCCTCTGGTCAATCTAAAGTGTAGCTTTTTGCACTTCTGTTACTGAAGCCTCACATTGGCCACCAAAGTTTTAATGACATTGTCCAAACAAATAATTTGAAACAAAACCATACACTTTGCAACAATCCAAGTAACAGCTCTCTGAATTACACCCTATGCTTCACAGAGAATGGTGAATACAGAGGAGGATTCTACAAATCCCCCATGAATGCCCTGCAATAACTCTTCAAGAGGCATGATTCTAAAAGTCATATTTTATGCAGTTAGAAGTGTAGTTCTCAAAAAAAAAAAGGCAGCTAAGAGCCAAATCAAAAGAGGATTATCTGTTAGAAAATATTTTACAAATATTTTTCAGTGTGAAACAGTAAAACCACCAATGGGGAAACACACACGCACAAAAATCCCTGCATTTTTATGTCCTGAAAATAAATATACCAGCACACTACTCAGTTTTATTGCTACCAACATTATTATAGTCATGATATTATCATTCCCCCTTTCCAAAATCTAGCTGATGTGTTTAAGGCAGTCATTCCGAACTGTTTGCTATGGGAGAATTGCTTGCATGGTCCAATAAAAAAAATACAAATAAAGGTGTCTGTGAGTCCAATATGCCCACCCACAGAGGAGGCTACCCACTCAGTCACTGCATGACTGACTGCTCTGGTGTTTCCTTCTTGCCTCCACAGGCACAATTAATTCTGCCCACATGCCTGCCTCACATCTGATTGAACCATCCTATCTATCTACCATACTCCTGATGCAGGGGAGCAACAAAATTACCTGCCTTGGAGAAGGTTGACCAGGAAGGGAACTCATGCAAAAATCTAGGAGTAGGCTCCTCTGAGTGCAAGTTTATTCTTTCACAGGCTAAAACTAAATATTTTGAGGTATAAATGAGAAGTGTGCCTCTTATTTTATTTTGGGGGGTGGGGTGGTAAGGAGGGAAGTCTGCCTCTGCTATTAGAAGTTTAAGAGAAACTTTATTATATCTCATCAGTTTCATTGGTTTCTGTTTCCTTAGCCCTGCAGATCATTTGCAACTAAGCGAACAAGAGAAAGACCATTGATGTGAAAGAGAAAACACTAGCGACCTTCAACAATAAAGCTTGGCTACTCAGTAAGCCAAACAGCACAAGATGGGAGATTGGGCAGCCCCTCAGAATGTTCTAATACAAGCACTGCTCAAAAAACACATCAGCAAGCTTTCTAATGGCCAGACAAGATAACACAATAAATTTATATGCACATCTAATATATCTGTTTTTTATTTAAAAACTGGATTTGATTGTCAGTCAGGCAGAGCCACAATTTGATTCAGGTGCGTGTGTGTGGGCGCACGCACATGCGCACACACAGGAGAGAGAGAAGGGTTTGGATGTCCTGATACTCCGTATCAGATTCCAAGAAAGGGATTATCAATTATTTCAAGAGGAATTGCATCACTTCTGTGCTAAACCTAATCAGTTGAGAAAATGTAGTAGTTGTCTTTTGTATGCATAATTTTCCCACAAGCACTTTAACAACTTGTATCACAGTTCAGCACGTTGAGATGTATAAATAACACCATGATATGCTTTAGTGAAAAGTAAATGGAAAAAAATGTTCCAAAGGATTTTAATGTCTTCATACTACTTAAATGTAAGAAAATTTTACATCCATTTGCATTGCATCCATATTTTAACTGATGAAGATGGGAGAGTTAATGTATCTTCAGATTTACCTGCATTTTCTCATTAACTACACACACATACAAAAAAAACCCCAACCCTACTCTTCTCAAAAGGATAATCTGAAAACAGAAATATCACATTTACATTTGGGCAGAATGCCTCAAAATTATTTTAGAGCACCATGGCATAATAATGACAGGCTTTGGTGAAAATAAACTTCTGATTTCACATTCTTCCAGTTTAAAAAATACAAATATACTTGATATATATTACTTAATACTGTACCTACAAAACCAAAGTTTATGAAAGAGTTAAAGGTTAAAGGCCTTTTCCACTATAGTTATAGAATGAAATCCACAAAGGGGCAAATCCATGAACTTTTATTTTTATTTTAAGGGAGTAAATATGCAAGAGGCCAAGTTTATATTTATTTAGATTGGCTTTGGTATATTTTTATACTGCTGCCATTTCAATTCTGAACATTGAAAGAGTTTGAATATAAAAAGCAGTGCTTTCTGCCCTACCATCTCAATCTGAAGTTTTGCATTTTAGCCTTTAGAACCATACCAAAGGCAACAACCAAGGTTGGGTTCACAATTCTTTGCTATCTTGAAAAATAACAAGTATTCAACAGGTATCCAACAAGTATTCAACAAGGCCAACAAGTATCTCATTTTCACACCAACATACTTTCAAGATTCAGACTTCATGTCACAAGGAATTGGGGTAGAGCAGGACTTTCCAAACTTTTCATGTTAGTTGCACACTTTTTAGACATGTATCATTTCACGACACAGTTATTCAGTTTTGCATCATTTCACAACAGTTTTACTAGCAAACCAGAGGTAAAACTAACCCCTTTCCAGCCCCAGGAGGATTGTGGGGAGCATTCACGTGACACACCAATACACTGCAGCCGGCATACTAATGTGTCGCGACACATAGTTTGGAAAGTTCTGGGGTAGAGGAAGAACAGCAACAGAGACATGGACCCAAACCATGGAGTCCACGGTTTAGCATGAAATTGCATGCTGGTTCCTGTGCAGCCACTTTGCCCCTTCTTTGGTCCTGTTGCTAAACCATAGTTTGCCATGTTGTCCAAACCCAGGCTTCTGGTTTGTCTTGCTCCAATCAAACCATAAGCAAATAAAAATAAAACTTAGTTACAATTTGCCTGGTACGAAACGAACCGGAAGCCCAGATTCAGCTTACACATTAAGTCAAACCATGGCTTACGCAGCAGCAGCAGCACAGGAGGAGGAGCCAAGCTGCTGCATCCTTCCCTCTAGGCATCCATGTGTTTGCACTAAGCCATGGTTTAGCTTAGCACTACTGAGTCATTGCTCAGCCTTTCTCTTTGGTGCTGTTTCAGCGTTAACTACCCTTAAACTGCTTTTCCATCCTTAGAGAGAAATATATCTCTCTCACCCAGATGGAAAAAGCAGTTCTGCAAGAGGAAAAATAAATAGTAGGGGAAAGAGTTAAGCAGCCTCTCTCTGCCTATCATTTTTCTGCCATGACTTGCAGCCTGTCCAGGCTGATTACGCTTTTTTAAAAAAATGGGGGGGGGACGCTGCCAACTCCATGTAACGTGGACACCCAAGTGTCCTGCATTTTCTATAAACTATCCCATGGTGCAGTTCTTCAGGTTATAATGCAGCTCCCAGCATCTTTCTTTCCTTGTTTGATTAGGATTTAGGCTGTGCTGACAGATTATCTTTGGAAAGACCCCTCGCTGTGCCAAAAAGGACAAGTTAAGCAAAGGATTAACCAATAGGCTCTCCCTAATGCAGTCAAACTGTCACCAAGATCAAAGGCTTTCACAAGAGACAGAAAGTAATTTAGGCAAGTGTCCTTCGATAAATTAATGCAAAAGAAAATGAACAATCAAATCGTGCCCCAGTGAAAAAGGATATAGCATTCTGCTTTCACTTCTCTGAAAGCAGTCTTTGTATGAAAAAAACAAACCCAAAAACGTTTTAAATCCTTGATTTATATTTCTTCTTGGCATGTCTCTTGAAAATAAAAATGTATAACAAAGTATTCTAAAACTTAGATGAAAATGTTTTGCTGCACCCCAAAGAAAGAAAATTACTGAACTTCTTTCCCCATTACCTTCCCCTGACCTGTTTATTAACACATTGAAATCTAATCTGAGAATTCTAATAATATGATTCCACTTTGAAGTTACAACACCAACTGGGCTGGGAAATACAATTTGGAAGGCAAGAGGTCATGCACACTATGTTTTGCTTCTTACGCATATCATCTGTTACTGTCACAGAGAGCCACAATCATGGAAATGTGTTAAGAGTTTAAGAGGACACAACCCAAGCTTAACCTTCCTTTGTGAGTGATGCATCAGTATAACCCTCTGCAGGGAGGATTATTCACAAGCCAGGAACCGAAGCAGCCTACACCTACTGTAGCTGTTGCACCAGTTTGCAAAAGAAAAAAAAAGTATTAATAGTGTTGCCTGCCTTCAAATATCATATTCAGCCTAGAGTTCTACACAGCTAGCCCAAGGGAGTGAGCTGTACCCTGCTACTTATGGTGTTCTTTGATGATGCCAGGGGCCAATATAAGAGCTCCCTTCTCCAGCTTTTCACATAACTGAGCTGTTAGTAACCTCAGAGTTGGGTCAAAATGCTTCTCAAAAGGAGAAGAAACCAATCTTGCCTCAATCAACAAAACTAGATGGATAAGTGTACATAAACATTTAATGGGAATAGAACAAATGTGCAAACTAAACTAAAATACCTATATGTACTCAACAGAGAGTAGATATCATGGATAAACCTGATACTGTATGGTACATATCTAAAAATATTTTTATATCAAAGGCAATCAGAAGCCCAAACATATTTGAATCTCAAAAGGTAATATTCAGCAGTAAATTATACAACAATTAAAAACCTGCAACTCTCTACCTCAATTTGGTTCCTCAATTTAGGAAGGCTCCCATGGTCACAATTTTTAAAATTCTAATTTAGAGAAGCATTCCCATGAACAAACATTCTCTCTTTTGCCATACAAACAATAAAGTTAATTCAGAAAGTAGATAAGAAAACAAATATATATCAAAGCTAACAAATCTCAGGTAAAGCAAACATCTTAAAGTTCAGGGCAGCAGGCCCCAAATCTCACTGGTGGAGGAACAAGGCATACCAAAGGATTGAAATTAACACCAATTATATTCAAAGTGTTATCACACACACCTGCAAAAATAGCGAAATACAGTACTGTTTTGCTAATACCCATTAGTAACACAACCCAATTTAGCTACTATTATAACTAAAAAAAAATCAATCCCAGGTTCTGCCAAACTGCATGTTTCTCTTTGCTTCTGCTCTGTGTCTTATTGGGGACTTGTGTACTCCAATTAGTGCCAGAGACAGAGCTGAACAACAGCTGGCTTTGATATGTCAAAAGACAATATCCATTGCTCCTTCAACCCAGCATGCCTTGCTGCGCCCTAAGATCTTTTTGCATCAGGCACAGTCTAACCTGATTAAGTGTCTGCATGAGACTTTCACCATTCCATCTTAAAGCTACTGCAAACTGCAAGCTCAGGCTTTCTATCACCCTATCTCCCCTCCAGCTTGAATACTGTTATTGAATTAGGGAAGAGGGGAGTATCCAACCTAAAGAAGAGTTCTGGTGAACTCAAAAGCTTGCCTACTCATTTTTTCCTTGGTCCTAGGTAAAATAATTATACTATGATTGTTGTCATATGGGCACAATACTGTATCCAGTACAGATTATTCTAAAGCACAAATGGGGAACCACCAGACCACAGCCTAAATGCAGCCCACGAGGCCCTACTGCCTCCCTTGCCCCCTCCTTGGCGTGCAGCATGAGCTGCAAAGCCCCGCTGCTCATCTGATCAATACGTACAGCTGAGAAGCAATGGAAAGGGGCAGGGCTGCTGAACTGCTCCCCACCAGGTACTGGGTGAGGCGAAAGTTTAAGCCTTCCCTCCCTTCTGCTCTTGATGGCCAATCACCTCATTCCAACCTATGCTGCTATAATATAGCTTAGGAAGAAGAAAATAGTAGCCTGAAGGTGGTCATGAGGATTGCAGGGAGAGAAGGGTTAAACCTCATCTATTATTCCCCTCACACTACTCAGCTCATCAGCCAGAAACAGTTGAGAGGCGAGGAAGAGGTGGAGTGACTAAAAGAACCCACTGCTTATGTGAGCACCAGGATTACTGATCAGTGAGAAACAGCTCAACAGCAGGGAAAGGGGAGCTGTTTGCAGCCCAATTTGCTTTTCTCTGCTGCTGCCCACCGCCCTTCAGGTGATGAGCTATCATTTCCCCTTACTCTGGTGATCCCAACTATTGAGAATCAAGTCTCCTGCTATCTGCATAGTTCTATTCCAGGTTCTGTTCCTCACGGCCATGTTAAGAGAATGTGACTCAGTGTTCACAAGCGGCTGGCTAGATGATTTCCCCATCTTGCAATATTGTATGATTTGTATAATAGAACAGAATGGTTTCGTTTTAACAGCAACCTCTTGAAGAAGAAAAAACTCATTTTCTCCTGTGGGAGGGACATATGGCCTCATGTGAGAAAAGCAACATGCCTAAGTTATTATTGCATGGAAGGCAATCTGTCAAACTCTGGCCGGTTTTGGCATGGTGAATACCACTGGTGAGATCAGAGAGTCAGATTCTGCTTGCAATTACTGCTGAAGGACCTTGGATACAGCCTGCCTGTTATCAATTAGTCCCCTGGCCTCAGACACTTGGACTTGTCAAGTTCCTGGTGTCTTCTGTTTTGTAACAGTGAAAGAGAAGGCTCCCCATGACTAGTTCTTGGGGGGGGGGAGGCGGAATTTCATGTGTTGAGTCATTAACAATCCAATTAAAAATTTGCAATGCATTATGTGTGCTTGGTTCCTTGTGAACAGAAATCTACGGCAGAATTTCTTGAAAAGTCTGACTATGGAAGGCATTCATTTGAATGGGGCTCATGCAGACAAATGTTAAGTCTGCATGAGTATTCCAAAATACTCTGCAAAGTATTCCAGGCACTGTGTTTGTTTCTTGACTAAATTAAGAAGTGGCTATGCAAATTGAATCTCCTTATTCACTTTGTTCGGAAGGCCAAGTCTCCTATTTTTTTGCGTGTTGTTGTTGTTGTTGTTCAAATAAATTGTTCCTACGCATGTCCTCTTCAGTTTCATTATGCAGAGGCAGCGGAAAACTGAGCGTTGTCAGACATACATTCTGAACCAATACTGATTTCAAAAAGTTTAAGGAACTACTGGATGAGATCCCAAGGTCAGAAATACTCAAAGAAGGGGGCATGGCCACAAAGATAAGAACATGGCCACTTAAATTCTGAGCCATAGATGTCAACTTTCAGATTTGAAAATAAGGGATCAGCAGCCTCGAAAATAAGGGATCAGCAGCCTCACCTGTCCAGGGGCCAGTCTACGGGATATCTAACAATCCGGGATAGCAGTGGGAAGCAGTGGGAAACGGTGCAAAATAAGGGAATTTCCGGCCAAAAAAGGGAAGGTTGACAGCTATGTTCTGAGCTCTGCTCCAAGGCCCAGAAAAACAGCTTGGAGCAAAGGCTCCTGCTAACCAGAAAAAAATCCCCAAACCTTGAGGAAAGGAGAGGGGAACGCAAAAGCATTCAGAAAAGTTGAAAATAAAAGACCTCATTCAATTCTTCCTGTCCAGAGACAGAAGGCTCACTTCAACAAGGAAACTAATGCATGCCGCAGCCAAGATGGCACTGCCCTCAAAAGAGGCCTCTTCCTCACTGGTGAAAGAAAATGGTAACAGTATTTTAATAGAAAACTTTGCAGCTATAGCAACAAAAGACTTAAGCCAAATCCATGACAAAAAGATGAAAGAATTAATAAAAGAAAATAAAGGTACACACAACAAGTTTGAAAATGAAGAAAATCAAAATAGGGTAATTAATTTACAATTTTATTTTTTTGAAGAGGGAGTGGAATAGAATGGTCCTGAACAATTTGTTGCCTTATGACTTAAATCACTGCTTCCAGACCTCATAATCTCTGCTGATGATTTTGAATGGGCACACAGAGCACCTGGACCCAAACTGAGGAGCTTCATCCCATGATATAATTGTCTGCTTTGCCCATTATAGGAAACAGGTAGAAGTGTGGAACAAACTGAGGACTCTAATACCCCTAACTTATACTTTTAGTAAATAATTTGGTGTTATATTACAAATATAAATATATTACAAATATAAAACTTCCAAAAAGCAGATAAGGGTAAGGAAGCTTTATAGGTAGCAACATTTAACAACAACAAAAGGTTAAGATTTGAGGCCGGCAGTACTTCAGGCTTTCATCAAAGTAAGCATTTCCTGGGCTCTTGGTGCAAATAGCCTTTTTATGTTCTTGGTCCACCAGCAATTCAATAGCAACCACCACCACTCCAAAGAAAAAGCAACCCTTTTGATAAGGTAAGAGGTAAGTGTGAAGATTGCTTTCAGGAGGCCAATTGCCCTGACCATGTCCAGGACATTCCAGAAACAAATGTCATTTTATTTTAAGAAACCAGTATTTAAGGGTGTGCCATCTCTACCCTTATTAATGTACAGAATTGCAATATTCTCAAGAGATTAATACTAGTGCTAGGCAGTGAAAATGGCAAGCTCCACATTTCACCCAAAGTACACTGCGTTGCACAGCATCTTCAACAGCAAAGGCACCGGGAACACTGTGTAATGCCTTCGTGAAAGTTAACTATATCCTGGGGTTTAACTTTCAAACCACGTGAAAGGTTTAGAAGCAGATTTTGAAGAAAATTAAAAAGTTTTAGTGTGAAGGCTTGTTAAGGCAGCTTTCCCTTTAAACTTTCAATGGGTTTAGTCATGCAGGAAGAAGAGTCTTTAAAGTTACCAAAGACTTTGTTGAAAGCCCAAGAAAATGTGAACTGCCAGAATCCTTTGTGTGGATTTTGCAGCTTAAAATCCAGTCCCTGGTACATCTGTGACCCTCAGTCTATACTCTAACCATCTGGTTTCTTTCTGAAATAAATAATAATAATTCTTTTTTAAAAAATCAGGATTAGGGGTTGATTTTCCTTCTAGGCAAACACAGCATGCAACCAGTGGCAGGAGAAAATTAATACTTCTCCCTCACCATCATATTTACCAGAATAGCCATCTTCCATATACAAATACATACTAAGCACCAGCAAAGGTCACGGAGGGTGAAGAACTAAAGGGACCTGCCCAAAGAGTATCACACACAGAAGCTGAAGTGTCACACATTCCAAGGCAAGAATGATTTGTATGTAAATCCTGATCAAAAGGAATCCTGCACCCTGATGTTGTCAGGCTTTGCTACCAAACTGACACTTAAATGGGCTACAGCAAAACTTGATTTAAAACTGAATAATTAAAAGACATGGCAAGCCAATTGCTCACATGAAGATCAGATCTGGCAGTTCAGGTCAACCCTCTCACCCTGCCGTTTGTCAATGCCCAACATTTCAAACAAATATGTATTCTTCTTACAATGCTGAAAGCTCATTTCCTTTAGCTCTCCACCATTCATTACTTTAAAAGAAATTTTAGTACAGTGTTTCTAGACAACCTTTATAAATCTTTATTTCCAAATAGTCAATGCCTAGAAGAGTTACTACACAGACTTTTAATTCATTATTTAATGTAAAGATGCTCTCTATCCAGTTTTTTCCCCCTCAATGTTTTTATAAGTTTGCATCTTTCACAGAAACAATTTTTGCAATGAAAAAGCATTCAGAAGTGGAGGTTTTCATGTAAAATGTGGTGGAATAAACTGTTACAAATAAAATAAACTCTACCGAGTTACGCAGGTTTTTCTTTTGATTATGGTCTGAATTAAGGAAATCTGCTTATCTATATAGATCCTGTCCCATGTCTCCAACCATTTTGGGCCCAAAAGCACATTTGGAATTTTTTTTGGGGGGGAAGTTGTGGGTGTAAGCACAGACTAGATTCGAATCATAAAATGGCTGCTACAGGATCAGGGCCAGTCCCATGTTGTTGGGAGTACCTAGATTCTTTTGACTTTCTTGCTTCTATCTCTTTGCCTGTTTCTCTCTCTCTCTCTCTCTCTCTCTCTCTCCCATCCCTCCCTCCCTCCCTCCCTCTCTCTCTCCTTCCCACTGCAATTTGACTTCTTTTTCATGAGACTAACCATGGGTCTGACCCCTGCACCACCCCAGCTTCTCTGCTCCTCTCCCATGCAAAAACGTAACTCAGAAAGGGAAATCCCAGTGGTAATGAATGGCTGTGGCATGAGGAATCAACAGTAGAGAATGGTAAGGACAGGTCAGCATTCAACACTTTCAGGAATATTTGAAAGATACTATTTCTCCAGACTTGATCATTACATTGGTTCTAGCACAAGAAGAAACAACTCCACATAAAATCTTCTCCAGCCACATGGTCTGTTACAGGAGAGGACTTCCACTCTGTTTTGTGGGCATTTCCATTTCTTGAAATCTATTTTACATTGGCATCTAGCCCTATACCTTAGCCCTTCCTCCATCAATTACATTATGTTGTTTATAAAATTGTGACCCAATATGAAGCCCGCTCTGGATCCACTTGTTCCAAATGCCTAACTTTCCAGGGAAATTGCTTGAGACAGTCATGTTGGGGCAACTGCAAGCATTATTAGACTATACTGATTGAGCTGACTCGAGTCTGAGTTTGAGTCTGATTTCAAGGCTAGTTTTGGAACTGAATCAAGTCTTAGGTGCCCTGATGATAACCTGTATTGAGAGTAAGATCAAGGGAGTGTGACTTTGTTTCTTCTTTATGTCCCTGCAGTTCTTGATACCATCAAACATGGTATCCTCTTGGACCAACTCTGTGGACTGGGTATTGGTGGCAGTGTGGTCACATCCACACTATACATTTAAAACACTCTTATACTATTTCAAAAGCCATGGGTTTCCCCAAAGAATCCTGGGAACTGTTGTTGGTTGAGGGCACTGGGAGTTGTTAGGAGAACCCTCACGGAGTTCTGATTCCCAGCACCCTTAAAACTACTGTTCCAGGATTATTTTGAGGAAGCTTTAATTGTTCTAGTAGTATAATAATACTTCGATTGCATAGTATGGATGTGACCTGTGTCTCAGTGATTCCAATCCTATCTGCAGAGAGTAGCATTTAGAGAAAGTGTACCTTGGCCCCTTCGCATTTATGTTATGGGCTTCCACAGGGCTCCCTGTTCTCTCCAATGCTATAACACCAAAAGAAGGCATTGCGAGTGACCATTAGAGATTTGGGGGTCCTCCATAACATCTGAATCAGCAGTGGCTGTGCAAGCCCTGGGCACAGCAATGACATTAAATGACATTAAACTGAGCTTGAATTCTTTGTAGAAGGAGGTTCCCATGCCAGTTGCCTGTTCTGGATGAGGTTGCACTCCATCTGAAAGAGCAGTCTGAAGTGTTCCTAGATTCATCTCTGTTGCCTGAGGTTCAGGTGCCTTCTGTGACTAGGAGTGTCTTTTACCAACTTAGACTGGTAAAATAGCTTAGCTACAGTGATTCATGTACTGATAGATTTGTTAATGGGTTACTGCAATGTGCTCTGCATAGGACTGCTTTTAAGATTGGTCCAGAAGCTTCAGCTAGCACAGAATGTGGAAATTCATCTGTTGACAGAATACAGATTATCAGCAGCATATACTTTGTAAACTATGCTGAAAAACCTGCTAATACGTCACTGAGACAAATTTAAGGTTCTGTTATTAGTATACAATGCCCTGAACAACCTGAGGGACCATCTTGCACCATATATTCCTTTTCAATCACTACAATCATCAAAAGAAAAGGAACTATTAACAATGCCACATAGTGTCCACTCCTGACTCCCTACCAGGAGCAGAGCACTCAGTGTATCAGCATCTAAGCTATGGAACTCTCTCCCAAACCATGTTAAGCAAGCTCATTCTGTATTACGTTTTAGATGCTTTCTAAAAATGCTATTGTTTAAGCAAGATTTCCCTAATGTTACGAGCGACGTACTATTAGTTATTTGATAGACTGGACAGTTATAAGTGTCTGGGTCTTATATTGTTTTATGTAACTTATGGGGGATTTATTTTGACTGAGCAACAAACAGGTAGAATAAATGTGGGAGAAGGGCAGAAAAAATGCTGTGACCCTTTGATGGAAGTTCAGTGGTACCTCTGGTTATGAACGCTTCTGGTTATGAATGCTTCAGGTTATGAGCTCCGCTAACCCGGAAGTAGCTGCTCCTGGTTGCGAACTTCGCCCCAGGATGTGAACAGAAATCACACGCCGGAGGCCCCATTAGTGAAAGTACGCCTCCGGATAAGAACGGTTTCACCTTAAGAATGGACCTTTGTAACGAATTACGTTCGTAACCAGAGGTACCACTGTATATCGCAGTTTAGGGCATGGCCAGGGAATCAGTGACCCTCCAGATGTTACTGAACTACAGCTTCAACCATCCCTGACCATTGGGCCATGGTGGCTGGGGCTGATGGGAGCTGGAATTCAACAAGTTCCCCATCTCTAGTTTACGAGATTTAAAGTGAAGCCTGTGTGGCATTATAACCCCTGCCCTCTTGCTCTAGTTCCTTTTTGAGGCGAGAACAAGCAGGGAGTTTAGCACCATTTCAACACATGCCAAGAAGAAGTATTCTGGAGTCTTGCCTCCTTATCCAAGGCAGTAGAACCATGCATCTCAGTGTGCAAACCTAACTGCAATGCACATGCAAACAACAATTTGCATAGCTGAACATACAAATAAAAAACAGTTGCATATGAAACACTTTTCTAAGTATAACTGCATGCACTGCAAGTGATAATCGTGAATGGTCTGCTACAAAAAACGAATACTGTTTATTACTGAAACCATAGATTGATGAAAACAATATATAGCTCATTTTCACAGAAGAGAATGCCAATTAAAGACATGAAACACGTTGCATCTCACCAAGGTTGTATATGCACACATTTATTTTTACAGATTTATAGACCACCCTTATCCCTGGGGCTCACAGTCAGTTGCACAGCATTCCCCCTTAAAAAGAAATAAACAATGCAGCCTGTGCCCTGAGAGTTTGCAGCAAAATTAAATATGTAAGAAACAAAAGGTGTGTTTCCATTCTCTCCCAGGTTGTGTCTATAACCAAAGGCAACCCTATTCAAACTCATTCCTCACAAGCAAGATGATGCACTTCCACGCACTGCTGAGCCAACCCTATCAGAACACTTTAATTCTTCTGAGTCCTCACATACATATACAGTGGTGCCTCGCAAGGCGAAAAGAATCCGTTCTGTGATTCTCTTCCTCTAGCGGTTTTTTCGTCTTGCGAAGCAAGCCCATTGACGGATTAGCAGATTAGCGCTATTAGCGGCTTTTAGCGGCTTATCTGCTGATCTATCGGATCAGCTGATAAGCGGCTTAGCGGCTTAGAAAGGGGGGGGGGAAACCAGCAGGAACTCGCAAGACATTGTCGTCTTGCGAAGCAAGCCCATAGGAAATTCGTTTTGCGAAGCACCTCCAAAACGGAAAACTCTTTCGTCTAGCGAGTTTTCCGTCTTGCGAGGCATTCGTCTTGCGGGGCACCACTGTAGTGCTTTAAAAAATTGTCTATCCTAGGAGTTGCCAACTATTTGGGGCCAGTGTGTGGAACATTTTTAATTTCCTATCACAGAATGGCTGCTGTGGGTGCATGGTATCACACAAAACAGCTGCCAGAACTATAAGGGTAGAAAAGGGGGCAGAACTGAAAAGTATTGCATGTAAGCCACCCCCATCCATGGAAATAAAGTTACCTACATCAACAGCTCTCTGCTGGTTCACAGAGAGAAGCTCTTTGCACCGATCTTCAGTTCCAAATGGAAGGAAATGTGGGCATTTTCAATGTAAGGGAGGCTGGGCCAGTGCAAACAGTAACTGAGAAGGGAAAAGAAACTCTCTCTGATTAATGGTAGATTTTTGAGGAGGCATTCGTTGAACTCCATTCCATGCACCATTAGAGGTAGAGTGGTACCTCGCGTTACAGACGCTTCAGGTTACAGACTCTGCTAACCCAGAAATAGTACCTTGGGTTAAGAACTTTGCTTCAGGATGAGAACAGAAATCGTGCGGCGGCAGCAGGAGGCCCCATTAGCTAAAGTGGTACCTCAGGTTAAGAACAGTTTCAGGTTAAGAACGGACCTCCAGAACAAATTGAGTTCTTAACCCGAGGTACCACTGTTCTGATAGGCACACCGGCACTTACAAATTCTTCTCCATTCCCACCCCACCTTTGTCTTCCGTGGAAGGGAAACCGCCTCTGCTCCTTATGTGTAGCTCCAACTTTGGCTGATCTGCAACCCAACAAGACAGGTATAACTCCAATAATTACACCCCTGCAAAAACAAGCCTTAAGCAGCTATAACTGGGAAACAAACCAAATATTGCAGTACAGCTAGGTAAAGGATAATATTGGCACTGACTTATTTGTCTCCACAGCCCTGCAGGAATTGAATGCTGCAGGAACATACAATAAATACACCCAGCAATGGAAGTCTCTCCTCATATTAGCATACCCAACCTGTCCCGGTCAATTAATTTTCCCGAGCCAATATCTGTAACTTTTGTGACTGGTTTAGCAACAATTCTGTAGAACAATTCCAATTAGTTATGATTTGAAGAACAAAAACCATTAGACCTTGAACATATATCAATGCTTTTTCATGCAAAAAATAATGAGGCATCTGGGCAGTAGGATCAAACATACAGTCCTTGTGGTAGTACAGTCATTGTGGAAGCGGGGGGAGGCGACATTTGAATTCCTTTGTCTTTGGTGCCAAGCTCCTAGCTGGCAAGGTAAGCAAACCATCTGATAGGGATGTTCTTTTCAGGGGTGCCAGACACACACTGGAGGGGGGAATCTGTCGTACTATGGTAAGCATTTCTTACTCAACTTTGCTTTTTAAAAAGCCCAATACTACTAAATATCTGGCCATTCATAAGTCTGAAGTTTCAAAGTCTTAACTATATTTTCTTAGCTTAGCATAATTCTTCACAAATCCAAAAAGGTTCCCACCAACCTCCACTACCAATTGCAGCAAAAAGCTAAAATCAGATTTACAACAACTGTCAAAGCTGAGGATGACAGCTAAATTAATCTTCCCTTCATGAGTTTACATCCCAGCAGCATCTGGGCTCCTGATCTGCCCCTAACAAGCACAGGGTCTCTACAAGCTGTCGTTTAAAGTTGATGTTTTCATGACTGGAGATGAATTATTCTGTCATGAGAATCTATTTATTCAGCAGTTGGAGGGTGCGGTTTTGGCTTTCAGATAGAATGATTTAATGGGTTAAGGTCCCCTTGAAGCATCATTTTAAGGCTCAGAATAGCCAACCCTGGAACAAAAGTTGAATCTTTGCAAGGACATTTTCAGAAAGAGTTGAACTGTCATCTTTCTTACCCATAAAATAAACAGAAGCTATCAAAGCAACAGTAGGCAGGAATAGTTTTCTCAACATACAACTGATACTTACTTCCATTCCTTATTAATCTTCTTTCTATGGCCTTGCATTATGCAGAATCCAAATCTATTGTAGGTTTAGATCATTTTTTAAAAATCTGGGAATAAAAAGATTGGCTTGTAAAGATATGCCAAAAAAATATGCACAATCCCTTGAGGAGCAAAATGTTCCAGGGACAGTGCTACCCAGGTTTGGAAGGGAGAGTCCTGGAGTTAATCTCCATTTTACTTACTAATATACATGGATGTAGGTTCCAATTATGTGATACCATATTCCTGAACTAGGCTTAACGTTCCAGTTTGGCTCTCTGGGTTAGTTTTCTGTCCAAGATCATGCAGTATGGCAAAGGTGGGGGTTGCCAGCTCAAATCTGCACAGGTAGATGGCTGCACCTCTACACTGCATATGGATGGAGTCACCCAGCTCTGCTCCTTAGCAGGCAAAGACAGCTAGGGGAATGATCTGATTGGATCAGTAATGGCTTCTCCTTGTTGCTGGGGGAGAGCACATGGATTATTTAGCAGTCCACAGGACAAAAATTCATCCATGATGTGATACAGCCTGTCTGACAGCTGAGGGAGACACAATGGATCAGAAACTCAAAAAGTCTGAGCCAGAGTGAAGAACTAAGATTTTTGCACTCTCCTGGGCCTCGGCCCTTGCAAGGGGCATACCTGACCAACCCCTAGGTATGTCCCTGGTGATCCTTAATGAGACATGGAAATGCAGCATTCTGTTTTCTATAATAATAATAATAATAATAATAATAATAATAATAATAATAATAAATTTTATTTATATCCCGCCCTCCCCAGCCAAGCCGGGCTCAGGGCGGCTAACAACAATCAAATAAACAATCAAATAATAACACATACTAAAAATTTTCATTATAAAAATTAGTTAAAATCAAATTGATGGCAACCGATTAAACAAAATTCTGTGCAGGTTGCCAGAGGAGGGAGTCAGGCTGCGCCCTGACCAAAGGCCTGGCGGAACAACTCTGTCTTGCAGGCCCTGCGGAAAGATGTCAGGTCCCGCAGGGCCCTGGTCTCTTGTGACAGAGCGTTCCACCAGGTTGGAGCCGCAGCCGAGAAGGCCCTGGCTCTAGTTGAGGCCAGCCTAACCTCTCTGAGGCCTGGGACCTTGAGGGTGTTATTATTTGCAGACCGTAGGTTTCTCTGTGGGGCATACCAGGAGAGGCGGTCCCGTAGGTACGAGGGTCCTAGGCCGAGTTTTAGAGTAAATTGTTTTAAGTTGTGTTAGCAGTGGCATCTATTTCCTTGGACTATTCACAGAATTTAAGGATCAGTGGGTGAGATCCCTTGTAACATTAACCCAATAAGCGGGAGAGTTGTCATGGTTGTGCAAGTAGTAGCACAAGTGGTGTTGTTAGTGCAAATGTATCTGTAAATGTTGGTGTGTCTACTTTGAAATAAGAATAATGTTACTAAAAGATTTTTCTAATAATCTTGATCAATAATTCATTATGAAGACAAGTCTCATATGTTGGTCACAGACTTCTGGAAATCACTCGTATATTTTGTGTATCTGCATCAGATGTTGCCTAATTACAGCTGGTGAGTCACACAGAACTGGACAATTGAAAAATGTTGATAGGGAATTAAAAGAAGATGCCTGAAATCTACATGTACCCGAGGAACAAAAAGGGATTTAATCCTGAGTACAGCAGCAACAGGTTCTGAACTGTGATAAGGAATGGAGGGGTGAAACCACCCACCCAGCCACAAAGTTTGTGCAGTTGATTAGCACGAGAAATAATGGATGAGTACAAGAAATACAGGAACACGGGACATGAGTTGGAGCACAGGCCTAAAACATGCACACCTGGTCTAAAGGCACATGAGGCCACCACTTTGTTGAAGCTAAGCATGTCTGGGTCTGATCAATGGCTGGATTAGTGACTGCTGGGAACCACATATGTATTCACATCTAACACTTGCTGTCCCACAATCTTCCCACATATACCGGTACACATGGTACAAATTATCATGTATGTTTGGTAAACAGTGTTAAGTCCCTGCCACATCATACATACAATATTTATACACTTCCGAGCCAATAATAATAATAATGCAACTGCCTTTGAGGAGGAGGAAGTGTAGCAAGAGTGGTGGTGACCGTTGATGGTTGAGAACCTGCAAGGGTTATGTGGAAATTAATTTCTGGTGACAAAAAAGTCACAGCAGCTGTGTGCCCTGTACCTCTGGCAATACAAATATGGTTAGTGGGCTCTTGGTACATTGGCCATCCCTGAGCTATATTTTGCTCAACAATGACAGATAATTCTGCAGATATTCATGGATTTTAGTCATTCCTGCAAAACAAAACAAAAAACAGATGAAGCAAAATGCATGACATTCCGAAGCAGGGAGTTTCTTGTGTAATTCATCTTAAAATGCAATATTCTGTCATCTCAAGTAACACTTGCTGAAAGCAGCCATCAATACTTTTTGTCAAAAACCGGCACTCTGTGTAAAATGTTCCATCAATCTCTATTTACATAAAACACAAAAAAACTTTCCACATGGTTCTATAAAGTAGAACCATTCCAAGGCACTGTCACCCAGTTTCATGCTCTACTGAAATATTATTTTGACTAGCACAAAAAACTCTGAATTTATGATGGGAATGGGATTTGTTTTTAATATAAAGTTGACACATGCCCTGTTGCATAGATAGTTTCAGAAAGAAAGACAGATTTTGTCTGCCAATGCAAGTTAAGGGACAAATTCTGCTAAGACAGTTCATGGGTAAAAACATTTGTAAATAAGCAGAGTTGTCAAAATGGCAGATGCTTATAATAGTTTTTTGGAGCTTTTGGGGAGAGGAGAGGAAATAAATCTAGGAAAATAGAAAGCAGGTCAGTGAAGTCAAAAATGTGGCTTGATTTGGTACAAAAAACTGGATGCTTTTCTCATATGACTAAGATTGTAGCTAAAAGGAACTTCCTTTAAAAATTTCAATATGCTTTGCCATATGGGAAATCCAGCACATTGCACATGTGTGTGGACACACATTAAATAAAAACTGTGCTTAATTAATCTAATTTCTTTATACTAGGCATGTTCAGAGGTGAGAAATCCTCATGTAGCCAAAACAGCACTACATACTACAAACAAGGAGGTCATATAAACATGCATGGGAGAACCCCAGGTTTGCAGAACTACAAAAATACTTTATTTAAAACTGTGAAGAAGCAAAAAAGGAAAGAGAAACCCACAAAGCAGCCCAATGAGGAAGAAAACCAGGGAAGGGGGCTTTTTTATGGAGAAATCCATTAAAAGTCACAGATATGCTGACAATTTGTTTTCACTACCAAGACCTGCCAAATTTTGTTTAATAACAGCAGCAAATGGAGAAAAGTACATTTCCCACATATTACTCCAGATATGAAAAGCACCCAGATTTTTTTTTTTGGAGGCATAGCTTTGCATGAAGATGGAAGCATGTCAATGCAGGGCACAACTGGAATAGTGCAACTTTTGTATAACTTTTCATTTTAGTGTGGCTGAACATTTTAGAGTGGCTGGGGCATCCCAGTCAGATGGGTGGGGTATTATTATTATTATTATTATTATTATTATTATTATTATTATTATTATTATTATTATTTCCTGTATATACATCACTGAAGTAAAGAGAGGTTCATAGAAGTAGCACTCTATGGCTTGTGCCGTTAGGAGGCCAAGATGCGAACAATTCCTCATAGAACCTAAACCTACCAAGCCCTGTACAGCTGGACTAGTAGTTACTAAATGCTCAAGTGACTTGATTTGGGTGGGGGAAAGAACAGTTCATAAATCAGTAGGTAAACCTAATTCTACTACAAACTGCTTGCCTAACATTAATAGTGCCTTTGTTGTCAATAAACCTATATTTGACTTCTCCTATTTTATTTATAAATTACTAATGCTTTTCCTGGGGCAAAATGGTTGAAGCAATAGCCTACACTAAGCTATATCTCTTGTCAGCTAAAGGGGGGAAAACACAGTACAAATTGACTCAATGAAGGGAAGCTATTAGCTGCAAATAGACCATACCCAATTCTGCACAGTCATCACTAACTACACAGCTGAGCACTTACCATTTTACCTACAACAAAACAAAGCAAAACCCAAGGGCTGCCTAACTATTTCACAGGCAGTCTGAATTAAAATATACTGTGTGGCTGGAAGCAACAGTTGCCCATGTGTGTGCAAGAACACACAAATAACTTTTGCACTTAAAGCAGTTCTCGCTCCTTTCTTTAAAGACTGATTTATCAGGCTAGAGTTTACTCCCTCATCCATGTAAGTATTCCCCCATCATGTTGAAATGCCCTTAAAAAAATGAGCTGGTCCATTCATAGGAACGTGAATGGTATGCTTGCAATCAATAGCCTCAACTTGTATGAGTGAAAAGCAGCACAGAAATAAAATAATGAAATGAAATGAAATGAAATTGCTAGCTGATATGGTAGATACAATTAAACATAAAATGAAATGCATGGAATACTTTTACTGCTTTGGGTCTACCCTTATAGAATCAGGCCTGAATTAATAATAGAAGGGTGCCACACCTTCTTCCTCTTTGCAATGGCTACCTGGACAGTGTTGGTTCCAGGTTTTGGGAAGACATTGGGCAATATGCTCTCAATGGGAAGCACATTTACCACTACCCCTTCCTCGTTCATCTCTAGTCGCTTTCTTTTCCTCATAGATCGCGAGGACAAGGCATGCTAAGACTACAGCGCCTCCTTCATAAGAGAAATGCAAATGATGGGAGTATGCAAAGGCACTTCTCCCCAGAGTTAGCTGCACATTATCCACTCAAAATCTATTATCTCATTCTCAGAACAGACCCACTGAAATTAATGGACCTAAATTAAGTCAATTGATTTCTGTAGGTCTGCTCTGACTAATGTTAGATGCCACCTACAGCATGGGCATAAAAGACGGACAAATCAGTATTTACTTGAAAAGTTCCCTAGTTTCACTGTTCGGCTGGATGAAATTTAGGTAGAACCAAACTCTAAACCAGTATAGGACTGCAGAAAAATGACCCTGTCTTCCTCCTCAGAAAACAGAGGCATTAGTAGTTCACACTGTAGATGTTTTGAATAACATTTTAAAGGGGGCTAGCTATGTTTGCTTTGCAACAAAACGAAAGAGTTGCAGCATCTTAATAAATACTTTTCTATACAAACAGGTAAACTAAGATATTTGTAATGTGAACAGATTCAAAGCAATAACCAAATGATAAAGAGTCTTGCAGTACCTTAAAGACTAACAAACTTTTATCGACTACAGTAGACTTCATCATATGCACAAGATGTTATCCTCCACTGCATATAACATACACACAGATTATAAGCCTGAGAGAAATGAAATGCAAAAAGTACAGACAGTGACAATTCAATTAAAGCCTGGATGTATACACGAAATAGCATTATGGCCCCACCTGAGCCTTATTCTTTAGCCTTTATTGTTTTCCTACCAGCATTAAGGGGCGGCTGATATCCACATTTCATCTCAAGTAACCAAGATGAACACTCCTTGCTACAGCACAGCAAGAGTAGATGCCATAATTCACATGAACGTAAGCAAACATACAGGTACAAAAATCTTCCATTAAAGTTTGCTGATAATTTTGTGTTCTCTCACTACACCAGTTTCATTGCAAGAATTGTCCTGCATCACTGAGTTCGCCTTTTCCAAATATTTTCTCTTCATCCAAGACAATCTTTTTTTTACCAGAATGTGTACTGGGTAACTCTGGTGTGCCTTCAAAACTCTTCAGGGTTCTTCAATAAGGCTAATAATAATGGCAGATAATCTTCTGAAGAAGCAGCTCATCCACTCTTCCCTGCACAGCACAGCTACAGGTGAACACTAAATGTGCTCTCTGGTTCAGTGTTAATTCACTCAAGGCAAAACACACAGAGGTGAAATAGGTCTGACCAAGAAACCCTGTGAACTGTAAGCGCACCATGGAACACACTGCACCAGAGTACTCTGAAATAGATACAAGTTCTGTGGCAGATGCCTTGTGTAATAGTTTACTGGCAGACAGGTCAGTGTGGAAAGGGCTCCTTGGAAGTATGTGAGCAAGGGAGCCACAGTGCTGCCAAAGACATGCATTAGCAGCAACCAGAACTGTATCATCAACAATTTAACTAGTGGGCTGCGGGATCCCTTGGCAGAAGCTGATATATTATTTGAGTGTCCTTTATACTGGTAGTTAAACCATATGTTTTTGACCTTGATTAAAAAAAAAAGTTATCCATGATTCACTAAACTTCAGCCTTGATTATGTCCCAGTAGTGCTCCATCATCTGCAACAAAGTTCTTCTTGTTTTTTTCACAAGCTTGACTTCCTGGCTTGGGTGAGGTTTCAGCCAACACAGACTGAAGTCATATACAAGCCACATATAGATTAAACGCAGATTTCCTTCTCAGCAATAGTATTGAAAGTTTCCAAACAATATTATTCAAACAGCATTGGCGGGGAGGGGGGGTAACACTGAACATTTTAGAATATTGAGATATCCTTTTTTTACCAAAGCCACTGGCACCAGTGTAAGGTTTCTTCTTGTTGCAGTTGATGGCATAATATTCTTGATTCAGATCAGGCAATGCAAAGGATTAAAGCTCCTCCCACACACTATGGGCCTTATGCACCAGATGTGTATTTATTTATTAAATCATGCACACCAGGGCTAGAAATTATCATTATGTCTATAGTTAGTCCCACTAATGCTATTCAATTTGTTGCAATCATCCTCCAAGGTGAGAGAGGGGATGAGTCATAGTTCAGTGTTAGAGCACATGTTTTCCATGCAGAACATTCCAGGTTCAAGCCCTGGCATCTCCAAGCAGGGTGGACAAAGCCACTGGAGAGGTGAATGGCAATATGTATCCTCCGTTTTTAGAAATAGCATGCAATGCCTTGTGCAAATAGGGCCGTAAGTGCAAGTCTGTTGGAGGTGCATCCAGTAAACACAATCTTGATTTCTCTCTCTCTCTCAACATATTCATTCTGTTTTGCAAATGTCTGCCTAGTCTGCCTAATTGGCAAACCCTTCCATCATTTGGAACTGGTTGGTGCCCAACATATGAAGAGACAGCACTGGCTAGCCCTGTCTCTAGACAAGGGCACCAGCCATGCCCTTGGCCGTTGCATGTTCAGCATCAGTTTGAAGGGGGGGCCACGTGAATACGTTTGTATGAACATAGGCCCCTTCAGGCTGATGCTGAACATTCATCAGCATTTAGAGCCTCAGGTAGCTGATACATTCTAGAAAGCCTCTTGATTCACTCGCTATCTCCTTCCTTTCTCTGCAACCAATTTATTTGCCAGAGGGCTGGCTATTACCCTATGACTGGTATAATCAATTATAACCATTCCTGGACAAGGATGGCTTAGCTGTTGTAATCCGTACTTTGGTAAACTCTGTGCTATTTTTCTAGAAAAAGAGGTGTTGGAACTCACAATGAATAATGGCAATGGTGCCTACCTGAGAGGTGCTGAAATGGAATTCTAGTGAGTTCCAGCTGAAAAAAAGCCCTGGGTAAACTCAAAACTGGACTATAAGGCCCAAACAGTTTAGGACCAAGTTACTCAAATTATGCCTTCTCTTGTATAGATTACTGCATCTACTCTATTAAATACGGTCATCTGACAGTAGTGCAGAGGAGAGCTTTCTCCATGGTGGGACCCTGTGGAACTATTTCCTCTTGGATATCAGCATCAACTATGGAGTTCTTCTGCTGCCTATTAAAAACAGATCAAAATACCTGGGCATTTCAATATACTGGCTCCTGGCGTTAAAGTGTTTATTGTTGCATTTTGTTATTATCCAATTGTCTTGTGAACCGCCTTGGTCCTTCTTTTGAACTGAAAGGAGACATACAAATGATTTTAATAAAAATATAAATAAAGTGGAAGTGCAACACACACCAAGAAAACCATATTTCTTATAATGGCAAAACAACAAATCCTTTGTAAGTCATCCCTTCACTGTAATAAAATGAATCTTTGCTTGCCTTTTACCTTTTCTTAACTTTTTTGTGGGGAAGGGAGGATATGTACCTGCTCCAGTCATTCTTAAAATCATGAAAACTCCAAATCCATGCTTCCAATTACTCTGTTCATAATGCATATCTGCCACATGGGATTCCAAAGTCCATATTAAATCTGAGGTGAGCGTGGGAGGAAGGAAGTGACAGCAAATGCAACATATATTCATGTGCATAAAGACTAAACAATGACCCTTCTCCCTTTGGAAGTTTCTTAAATTAAAAGCTCTATTTTATCCAAGGAGAGGCACAGATCTAAAATCTCACAAAACCAAACAGCACCTCCCTCTTCAAATCCTGTGTTTAGAGAATATCCAACGAGCACACACATATAGCAGCACACTATAAGAATTCAATTTGGAAACCATCATCTAAAGCACAGAGGAGAACAGGAAAGTCATATTGCTATAATGCTTAGATTATCAATCATCTTGACAGCTTATTGGCTTTATCACCACACATACCATTAAAATGATGTCTGGCCTAGAATGTCAGGAGGCAAACATTAAACAGACCCGGATTAAAAAGCAGATCCCAAACAGCACTCCAGTAAAGTTTCCCTTCCACTCTGAAATTAGTTAGAGCTGACTAAGTAACTGGCGCTAGACTTTGAAGAAATATACAGCCTAAAAGGCTCAGAGCCTACACAGGCTTGACAAGCTGATAGGTAATGTCATGTTGTGGCAACTCTAAAGCTCCTCCAGTTGATTTATCACATGCTGCGTGCAACAGAATGATTGCTAATGGAGGGTTGGGGGAAGGGGGGGACACATAATTTGCCTCTTCTGAGAACTAAGGACTTGCATCAAAAGGGCCAAGGAAACTCCTTTAAGTCAGGTAGGAATGGTAATAATTTCCTATTACTGAGCAAACATTAACATTACACTTGGCATTAAAGCAAAATTTACAGACTCAGGAGAATTTAATCGGGAAGAGAAGATATTCATAATTCAATAGCTTCCGACATGGAAAGAGTAAGAAAAATACATTTTAAAAAACCCATAAAAATAACTACACAAGCCAAGCCAGCAAACTGAATCTTGACACAACAAAAAACATTAGCCATCAATAGCTAGAACAGAGAATCAAGCAGCAGTCATATGGCAATTAATTTGTGCCAGAAAGACTTTCCAGCCAAAGATAGGAGTGAGTAGTGCAAGTCAATATTAAACCAAGAGCTTATACATTACTCATTGGCCCTTCTGGTCAACTGCCCTGTGCCCTCAAGCTTCCTAGTCACCAGATGTCCACAGACTTTGGCAACAATCAGTAGTCAACAATTACTTGTGGTCTTCACCAACCCTTCACCTCCCAGTTCCTCTGGCACAAAGGAAAAGTTGGAGGAGATAAACCTCCTCTCACATTTCTCATGTTATTGCCTCCTTCACATCCAGTTCTTTAATTTCACCACACGGTCCCTATCTTGCTTCCCAGACCTCTTCTCCATGGAGGCAAGGCAGAGTAGGGTTGATTCTGGCCCTTTTGCCACCCTGTGCAACTACAGTTTCCAGTCCAAAGTTTTGCTGGGGGTCCTGGGGCACACATCTTGCAACAAATACTGCAAGTAAAGAGGTACAGTCCTGCATGTCCCAGAGGAAGTTGAGGTACAACTTGAGAGGTATGCTCCAGCATCCTCTGGAATATGGAAAGGAAGAATAGATATGCATCTTGTATTATGTAGTCATACTGGTACATTTCCAAAGAACAGATTTACTAGGTATATCTTGTGCATTGGAAGGCATACATTACACACATCACTGTTCTTGCATGTTGGGCAGCATATGGCATAGACACAGTCAATAGGTGCCTCAAGTTAGTCCAATTCTGGTGTCTAATCCAGTTATCCAAACCTGTTGACTAAAAAGATTTGGGAGTCACATCCCTGACCAAACCTCACACTTTTCCACATTGCCAACAGACCCAACACACACTAAAGTACTTTAGTATGAAAATAGGTAATCATTGAACACCCTGCAATGGTATTTGTCCTTAAGCAGTTTGACAAATGGTAGAAGAATCCCCAAAGAATATGGTATTGTTGTGGTATTATGCATTAGGTAGTTGCAAACTAGGAGGTGACTCTTAAACCCATGAGGCTCCTGCCTGTGTGCATTTGTGTTTTTTAATAAAATAAAATAAAATCTAACAAAGTCTAACATTTTAGACAGAAGACAGCAGGCTAATCATAACCACAACAAACTTCTCCATCAATACACTGGACCTCAACTGTCATCAAACTAGCCTCTCAAGAGTCCTTCCTCACTTTCAATTCTTTTTCCTGCACTCTTTTCTTCACTCTGCTTGTCTCATCTCTCAAATGCCACTGGCAGATCTACTCTAAAGTAGGCTTAAGTTAGTAGGAGAGCCATGACCAGTCTGGCTGCTTTTGGCTTAGTTTATCTGATGTCACAAGATAACAGCATGCTTTACCATGTGTTTTCTAGTGCTTAGGAAGTACTTGGAGACCACAAAAGCTGAACTCCAAAGTCCATTAACCTAGGCAACACTGAACCACCTCATCTAAAAGACTATGCCACAATCTTCCTACAATATGTTTTAAGAACAGATTGGCTAGACAGTTTCACAAGCTATCACTGAAAGCTATACAACATTGACAGGAAGGGAGAGGGCTAGGGACACACAATGTGTGGAAGGTCTCATGCCCCGTTTGTCTTGATGTTGCAGCTGTCTGCAGACCTCTTTGATGATCACCTTCTCCCATATGAGGTTTTAAAGCTGTGTTCAAACAAAACTTGGAAGCTTAATGAGAAGAACTACAATAGCAGGCAAGCTTTCCTAAAAAGGAGACATTGCCCACCATAACCAATTTACTCCTGCCATGTGCAACCACAGGGTATTCTGTGAGACTGTGCATATTGTATAACATCACATCAATTCTGATAGGGAAATAAGGCCAAAATACTATGGCCTGTGTCCCATGTGAAATGAGTGTGCACTAATGAACATTCCCCACAATAATTTGCGGTGGGTAAGTGTCCACAGAAGACAAGTAAAAATGGACTGTGTTCCCTGAAGGCAAAAAGTTTGAAAACCATTGCTCCATGTGTTCCCTCCATTCTCAACAAGATCTGCAGGTACAGTCTTGCTGAGTGTTGTCCCCTTATGAAGAGGTCAATTGTCAGGGCAACATGCAGTATGTCTTCAAAACCAGAACTACTCTCTTCCCCATCCAGAGAGAAAAGCTGGACATACATGCTCCATAGTTTGGAGAGGCTGCCTAATTCTGACAGCCTTTGGAGGTCAACCAACTGGTATTGCGTCCGATGGTTTTATTGCCTTACAGTTTTATGATGTTTTTACTTGTGGTGTTATTGTGGTTTTATGGTTATTGGTTTATTGCAAACTGCTGTGGACATCCCTCTGGGTCGTAAAGGTGGTCTAAGAAGTTTCAGATAACATAAATCCCATGTTACTTCATGCACATTTGTGAAATGCTCCCTGTATTCTTTCAGTTGCTCAGATGCAGCCATAGGATTGTGGAACTTGAAGGAACTTTAAGACCTCCCAGACAAACAGCCTGCAAGGTACTAACTTGGCCCTCCCTTCACCATCAATTTATGCAAGCAAAAATTTTGTGCAACACAAGTAATGAAAAGGGAGAAGTAATTAACTATAATTAACTGCTGTTACCCCTAGAGATGAGAACTTAAGACTCAACTCTGCAGAGAGAGTCTATGGCTAAAGTTGAGCAGTGCAAGTCTTGTAAACTATCTGGATAGGAGAGCTTCTGAGAATTACATGGAGCCTGTTTTGAACACTTTGAAGGAAGAGCTAGGTATAAACCTAATGAAAATGATACTACAATGATTTTTTGGTTTTGAGTTCCTCAAAGAGCCCTCCACTCCATGCTCCATGGCAAACCACTTCTGGTACACATGTGTGTATATGAATATACACACATATACATAGAGACGAAAGAGAGATTAAAGAAAGAAGTTTACAATGATATATAACATCTGAGGAAGCAACTAATCAGGACGGTCCATCTGTCCAAATATTCATAAAAATCAATCTCCAGTCAGAAAGTTAACAAACAGAGCACCCTTCACAAGGCTGAAAACAAACTATGCTATCATAAATAACCCACAGTATTCATATTACCATAAGCACACCTAATATCCAGTACAATAACTGTAACAGTTACCACACAATGCTAAATACCTCTAATACCCAAACACTATGAACCAATTTTATTTCAGAAATTCCACCCAGCAAGCTCCTTGTACAAACTTACACAACTCTTTGAATCCTAACCTGCGTTACCAATATTTGTGCCTTAGGAAAAAAACCCATTTCCCCTCCATCCCACCAGGTGTCTTGTGCAGGCCCAGACTCATGTGCTATAATGCTTAAAATAGGTCTCTCTCTATGAGGACTTTGGAATTATTAATCTTGACTCTCCCCTTCTATCAGACAACTCAGTATTATTTCTGTTTATAGATGGGGCTCTCCAAACCACTTCTTATATGACTTCGTGAGCAGGAAGTTTGTTCACCTTTCCACATTGCTTGCTCCAGTACCTTAAACTTCACAACATGGAGTGATGGTTATATGTTGCTGCTACTGCTGGTGGTGGTGGTGGTGGTGGTAGTAGTAGCAGCAGCAGCAGCAGCAGCAGCATCAGTTAGAAACACTGCAACACTGTACTAAGATTTGCAACATATCTTTAGCCCAAACATGTATTTGGGGACCCACTTAATGTTTTACCAGTGATGGTTCTGCTGTTGTGACCCGCCTTTGGTCAGGCTATGATTCAGCAGCAGCTCCTGAGCAGTCAGCTGAAGATGACTGTCAAAGAGAGTACTGTATAACAACAACAGGAAATGCAAGTTGCATCTGTATTTTTATAGGTGTGACAGAACAATGAGCAACAACACAGGAGTGAGACTGAGTGATAAGAGGAGTCAGAGTGAGCAATGTGGCACAAAAAGGGGCAAAAACGCCCCTTAAAGGAGCATGGAAATGGCACAAAACCAACACCTAGCAATTACACCAACATTTGCAAGTGCAATCCCAGGAGCCCTTGCACCAATCTTTGAGACCTGTGGAGAGTTGCAGTTTGAGCAAGGAGGTTTGGGGGGAGCGATTGTGGTGGAATTTGGTGGGTTTTTGGTGGAGTTTAGTGGAATTTGGAGGAGGTTTTGGAGGAGTTTCTGGGGTTTTCTGAGCTTTTGTGATTTTTTATTTTTTTTAAGATGGCACCTAAACGCACAGCATCGCCATTTTCCTTAGATGATGACAAACCCAAGAAGCAGTGATTAGCACCCACGCCAGAGGAGAAACTGGACTGTTTACAGGAAGGCATGGCCGTGTGAGCTGTGGCAAACAAGTCTGGCAGGAATGAGTCCAGGATATGCCATTAGGATACGGGAGGAAAAAATCCAGGCATCAGTGGCAGCAAGTACATCTACAACTAACCCAGGTACTCAGCCAGATGCAGGATGAGACACTGAATCTGTGACTAGAGGACATGAACCGCCAGTGTATCTCCACTGATAGCAGCACCTTGCGCAAGAAGGCTCTCGGGCTGTATGAGCACTTCAACCAGCCAGCTCCAAATGATTGGTCCATTTCAGACATCGCTTCAGAATGAAGAACACTGGCACCAGTGGTGAAGCTGTATCCACAGACCAGGCAGGTTCTGAAGCATACCCTGACCAGCTAAAGAGACAAGAGCACCAGCTGCCCATTACCATGTTCTTTTGCAAGATACCATCAGCCCTACCGAAGACTGGGTGCCATCACTGCCACTATTCCTGCCCGTCTGGTAAGGGCTGCTGATTTTTTTAAAGGGTTTTTAAAAGAGTTTCCAGTAGCTTAGAGGGTGTTTGCAGGCTTTTTCAATGAGTGTTCCCAATATATGTGAATTCATGTGAATGCACGGTGCCTCGGAATATAACCCCTGTGTAAATGGGGAGTTGCCTGCACAAATAAACTCAAACAAGGGAAACAGGTTCATTTTCCTTTACGTAAATTACAAACCACTTCCAAAAAATGGTGATGGTGAGGATTAAAAATGCACAATACATTTTAAGCTTGTTATTTTTGGAGGATTTCCTAAATTCTGCTTGCAGACATAGTTCCTATTTAAAAACAAAACAAAGCACCACAAAACTCAAATATTTTGGAAACTGCATAATAAAAGCGCACATCAACCAATGCAAAAAGAAACAGCAAATATTTATAAGAAAGCAAGTTTCACTGCTGCAAAGTATTTAAATCCTGGCACATTGCCTCTTCTGAAAGCCACATGATTTTAAAAGTCACTGACTATCCTGCATGTGTTTGCTTAGGTTAAGGAGCAAATAAAATTGTGATGACAGATACATCCAAGAACTAGTTAGCCTACTAAATCTGGAAACAGAAAGGAAGAAAAGAAGGGAGGAATAGAACAAAAAGAGAATCTAGCTATATAAGATGCTCTTTGTTGCTTGCTGCTTGTTAAAGAATCCCTCTGGTACAACAGAGGGGATTATGAATTCACATGTGAATTTATCCCCTATTAAACTTTTAGCAAAAGGGTCAGTTAGCAGGAATGATAAAGCTCACACACAGCAGTCACATGCTGGCAGCTCAGTCCTCCAACTTTGGGAAATGCAGACAATTGGACACATTCTGTTTTAACAAATTTTCCCACCACATTTTAGATGTTACTAACCTAAAGTAGGAAATAATTTGTTACACAGTACTGAAGTGAGACTCCGGTTTTGGAACACTGCATAAAATTGTGAACATCAACTGTGCAAATATGCCTACTATATGCAGAATTTAGGCTTTGAGACTCCAGCATCGGCATTAATGCATAATTCTAGATGTTCCTGCCACTAGAGAGGGTATATTATGGCAAAGGATTTAGTTTACCCGTCTTTTGTGTTTAATTGAGGATGAACTTTTAATATTAACTATTTCAAGACTTGCATATATACATCTCAGAATTACACCTACACCATTCAGCTAAGTACAGAAGGCCAATGTCTAAGAAATCTATACCTCTTTGAGACATGATAGAAGCATGGTTCAAACCTTTACAATGAGTTATACATGAATAGCTGCTTAAAAATATTAAATGACTGAAATTGTTCAGGCCAGAGTGTAATGACCCATTCTTTACTCTCAAAATAAAAGACATGGCAAGTTGGTTTCCATTAAAGGGGAAGTGTTTTCAAGGATGTTGGAACTGGTATCTGAGGGAAAGCAGGTACCAATCAGGCTGGCAGCAGAGTTAGGAAACAAGTAAGCCATCAGTCCAGTCAGTCAGAATTTAGAGCAGCTCAGTCTGTACCACAGCCATAAGTTGCTTAAAGCCAAGCAAACAGACAGTGGCGGAGCTTCATGCACCGGCACCGGGGGTAGAGAGCAGGCGGGCTGGCACACATTCTGGGAGCAGGGTGCCCAGCGCAGACAGGGGGCAGCCGCAATGGCACCTTGGGGATCGCACTGCCGGGGGCAGTGCACTCCCCCCCCCCCGCACTCCTCTTCCTCTGCCAGTGCAAACAGAGATGCCAGTCTAGAGTGTAAAACATTATAGACCAGTGGTTCACAATTAGCTAAGTACTGCAAACTCCGTTTTTCAAAAGCTAAGCCATGGACGAAGAAGAAGAAGAAGAAGAAGAAGAGTTTGGATTTGATATCCCGCCTTTCACTCCCTTTAAGGAGTCTCAAAGCGGCTAACAATCTCCTTTCCCTTCCTCCCCCACAACAAACACTCTGTGAGGTGAGTGGGACTGAGAGACTTCAAAGAAGTGTGACTGGCCCAAGGTCACCCAGCAGCTGCATGTGGAGGAGCGGAGACGCGAACCCGGTTCCCCAGATTACGATACTACCGCTCTTAACCACTACACCACACTGGCTCTCCAGTGGACTCCTTACTTTTGAAAATTTTACACACTGGACTCCTTACTTTTGAAAATTTTGATATCTCTATGGTAGTTTTTGTTATGTGAATGGTGCCACAGGCCGCCGCCCGCCCCCCCCAAGGTAGGTTACATGGACACCCTGAGGTCTGCAGACCACCAATTGGGAACCACTGTTATAGGCAACCTGATGCCCCCCCATGTTGTTGGGCGGTAACTCCTGTCCTACTGGACCATTACTCATAGCTGAAGCTGATGGGAGCTGAAGTCCAACAAAATCTTCAGGTCACCACTTTGGCTACCCCTGCTTTATAGGAATATGCATTGGACCTATTGTGTTGCTTGCGAATTGCTAAGCTACAGCTGCACTGCTATATAGTGGCCAGCTTCATTGGTGGGGCAGCAGAGAACAGACCAGCATTTTTCTTATCTAGAAACCAACAGGATGGAGAGAGAAAGACTACCACGGTAAGAGTGTTTGGACTCCTAGTAACTTACACGGAGATGTATAAAATATTGGGTGAAGAGATTGCTATCATATATGCCCCACCCACATATGTGCTACCACTTGTACAGTGTGAACAGCTCTGCCTGCTTACACATTTTTTTTAAAAAAACCACTCTTGCATCAGCTATCCCTGATGTTGCAGATGCCACCATTGTAACAGCCACCATTTAACAACATCCTTATTTCAAGAAGCTCTGAATAGCTACACATTCCCTATTATTGAATATGCCCACCAAACAGGTTTTAAAACTCAGCGGGATGGCGTGGGGTGGAGAGAACCAATAAATGTAAACCTCTGATTAGCCAGTAATATTTTGTTGTTGCTGCTGTTGCTGTCCCCCTAATTCATTTAGGATGAAGTGTACATGGAAGAAGAGTGGTTTTATCATAAAAAGCAATCAGGGTCAACAGACAAATGGCTGGCAGTGGAGCGGGGGGGGGGGGCAGAATCATCCCTTTCTATGAAGTAAATATGCATGAAGCTTTCAGACTATTTTCATCTAATGTTGTGAAGCAGCTTTCAGTTCACATGAGGGGAAACAACTGCAAAAAGGCAGGAGAGAAATAAAAGAAAAATCACATCAAGTGAGAACATGCACACAATCAAAGTTTCCTTAAGAGGATCTCTTTAAGTTGAGCAGCCCTTCTCCACTTCAGTTGCGCCCAGCTGACAATATATTAACAGTGTGCATTGCAGCAATTGTGCAATATATTGGAAGTGTACATGGTAGACCAGGGCTGGCCAACATCTGTATTATTGGGGGCCATTCTATCCCCCAGATAAACATTAGTCCAGAGGCTAAAACTCTGGAATCTTCCATTTATCAGCATCTTTAAAGGAAAGTGGCGCATTTACTCAAAGTAAGAGTTTCATATGCACAGTACAGCTATGCTTAGATAGAAGTTTGCCACTAGAGTATGGTGAGAGAATGGAGGTGCTTCTGTAAAGATTCAGACACACACACCAGTATTCAAAACTCACATTGTTCTAGGCACATTTTGTGACGGAATTTCATTAGCACAAGCAGTTTCTGAGTAACGGGCGCAGTACTGCACCTAAGGTTTCAGATTAAAACTGCAGAGTGGAAGGAAAGGAGGACCTTTTTCTGCCTCCCCACTTCCAGCTACTCTCTGAAGACTGAAGAAGAGACCCTCTTGAAAATATTATGGGGGTGGGCAGGGGAAGGACAAAATCATGTAAAAAATGAACATAATATTTTAGCTGTTCATTCATTTTCAGCTTTGTATTCTTATAAAAAAGCGCACCTAGACATTCTATTGTTGCACCTATAACCTAGGTTTAAGGTGCCATTTAAAAAGGTAAAGGTAAAGGACCCCTGACAGTTAAATCCAGTAGCAGATGACTCTGGGATTGCGGCACTCATCTTGCTTTACAGGCTGAGGGAGCCGGCGTTTGTCCACAGACAAAACCAGTTTTTTCTGGGTCATGTGGCCAGCATGACTAAGATGCTTCTGGCGCAATGGAACAGCGAAACCAGGGCAGCATACGGAAACGCCGTTTACCTTCCCACCGGAGTGGTACCTATTTATCCACTTGCACTTTTGGCATGCTTTTGAACTGCTAGGTTGGCAGGAGCTGGGACAGAGCAACAGGAGCTCACCCCGTCACAGGGATTCGAACAGCCGACCTTCTGATAGGCAAGCCCAAGAGGCTCAGCGGTTTAGACCACAGCGCCACCTGCGTCCCCAAGGTGCCATTTAGTTCCTAGCTTTCATATCTCAGTTTCTACCACTCACAGACAAACACACACACCACAAGACACAGTTGAACAGCAGTGCTTTTCCTTTGCAGAATGTAAAATATGATAAAAAAAATTATGAAATAAACGGATACTTGTTTTCAAAGGGAAAGCTATTGTCAGGGAACTGACATCAGAGCGAAAGGAGGAGAGGCTCCCCGATTCTGCAGGAGAAGGTACCAGCACCAGGGGGAGACGCAGCTTGGTAGAGGGGGAAGGAAATCGGCGTAACACCAGGGATCCAGGAGGGCAAATGGGGGAAGTGGAGGCAGAGCTCCGGGATTCTACCCTGGACATCAGTGAGGAGAGCACTGGTCCTCCACGCCCTCCCTGTGCAGAAGACTCCCGCGCAGTGAGAGGTGGAGACGACTGGGAGTCAAACAGCTTTTATGCTGGAAAAGGTTTAAGAAACGCCCACAGACAGATTCTGCTAGCGACTGAGGCAGCCACGCTGAGATGGGCTGTGCAGTCAGGACGGTTTAACCCAGGCAATTAAGCTCCCTAACGGGGACAGTTTACGCACGAGTAACTCAAACCCACTACAGCTATGTTGGTCAGTTTTGCAGCAAACACAAAGTTATGTAGTACTATAAACTGACAAATTTATTATGGTATAAACATTTCCGCCCTTACAAGTAAAACTCGAATTCAAACTAGGCAAAATTTTACATGCAGATTAGATTTTGGTAGCTCCGCCAAGGACAGCGGCTTTCCAGGATTTCAGATATGAGAACATTCCCAGCTCTATTGGGAGATGCCAGGGATTGAACCTGGTGAACCTGGGACCTCCTGCATGCAAAGTAGATGCTCTACCCCTGAACTACAGCCCTTGCCCATTTGCTCCCTCACGCCATAACTGGAAGGCACAGGCCCAAGGACACACAACATCTTGGGTCATTATGGGGCACATAAAGCCTGTGCAAGTCTCCTATATTCGTGTCCTCCTCTCTTCCCTTTAGTCAAGGTACACTAAACCAGGAACTCATGTTCCTTAATCAACTGAAAGCAGGAGGGCTGAAATGGAAGGTGCACACAGGCCTCACATTCCCTGCAGTGGCCTGGTAAGTGTCATTTCATGCACATCAGCTATGGAAATCTATCCATACATGTACACTGGACGAAAATGTCTGGATTGTGCCTAACATTTCCCAGCCAGGTTATCCTAAAAGAGAGCTTTTTGACCTTGACAAATTCCCCAATGAGATTACTCTAGTATTGGCATCTAAAGCTTGCACTGAGATGAATGTCTTGCAGCTCATAATAAACTGTGCTGAAATTATGCAACATACACAGAGATTATGCTCAAGTGAGTTCCAGTTAACGTTCACCACAAAGCCACATTCAAGTCTCATTACATTTTGAATTGCATTCCAAATTTACTTTGGTTTCAAGAATGAATCAGAAGTGCTAATATATTTGCAGTATTGGGGGATTTAAAAGTGTGTGTGTGTGTGTGTGTGTGTGTGTGTGTGTGTGTGAAGATTAAAGCAACCCTGCAATTACACAACTGCCAAGAATCTTTGCTTTCTAGATTTGGAAAAAGCACTGTAGTTTTTCCATAAAGGGGTTCCCTTACTTCCTCCTCCTCCCACAACTAAGGCATACCTTTTCACTGATACAATTACACTTCAGTAGCTCTGAACTCCCAGTTCAGACTAATCTGTCTAACGATGGAATGCACCTTTCAAGTTTCCATTTGACAGAAATCCATCGTTCATCGTTTGACAGTGCGTATGCTTTTTGCTGACAGAGCTCCATTACTGGAAAAAGCTCAGTAAGTAACGCTGATCTGAAACAACTATATATTGTAGGTGGCCAGCAGGAGATGTACTGATTTTTAAGTGAAGAAAGTCACTGTGAGGAGAGGCAGCTGCTTAATTATTTATGCTCTACCCAAACTGATTACAGTGTGGTTACTGGCGCTGATTTGCAGAATTATCACTTATGTCCTCTATATAAGAGACAAACAAATATTGTGTTGTTAGAACCAGTCTGATACAGTGGGCAGGCGTCAAATATGGGCTGAGGTCACTTAAGTTCAAATCCTAATTTAGCCATGGGGAGCTGACTGTATCTCAGCTAAGTCTACCTCACAGAGCTGTTACACAAATGAAACTGGGTAACTCCTTGCACTGTACTCTGTTCTGAGCACCTTAGTGGAAGGGGGTGGAAAATACCAAATGTAGTAAAATGGATAAATGAAAAGTTCTCAAATATTGCAACAAAGTTATCAGTTTTAAAATATCAAAAAGATGCAGGAATATTTTTTTAAAAAAAGATACAAATACATGTCAACTATAAAGAAACCTAAGCTCACTAAAGTATTCTGCAATTCGGTCAGAAGTAATACAATGCCTTTATCACAGCTTCACCAGGTCCTAGTTGAAACTGAGAATTTAAGTATTCAAGTATCCATCTTATAAGTTAGTTTAGTCAAGTTCTGACCTTTGTTACATCTCCAAAGCACTTCAATTCCTGTATAGCTTGATGGGTAGGCCTAGACCTTTCAGCCCTTTTAAGGAATAAGCCATAACACTTTTAGTAAATAAACCAAAACAAATAAAAATGCAGTTGAAAAAAATCATCTTGAAAAGGAAATAAATCCTCTTAAGAAGCAGGGTATTACCACTCATAAGTAAGGCTCTTGGGAAATGACAGTTTGCATCAACAGGACCTAAAGCGAAAGCAAGGCATGTTCAGACTGGCAATCAAAGAGGCAGATTGAAGACAGGGTCATTTAAAAATAACTCTGCAAGCAGCAAACAATCAGAAAACGAGAACATTTAAGAGATTCCACCATGGGATTCTTCTTAGAAAGAAAATAAACTTTGATATACTTGTGGAAAGGGGCAAATAGGTTGTGCTTTCACAACCTAGAGACCTAGGTGCCTCCCAACTGACCAAAAGGCTTCAGGTGTTCTAGGGTAAAGCAAAATTAGTTTTATTCAGATTTTTCTCATGTACTTATTCAAGAATACAATTTATTTTCCAAAAAAATAACAAGTAAGCAGCAAGGGTGTAATTTTCTATACAAATTAGGGTTATATTCAAATATAGTAACGTGAGCAGATTTAAAAAGCATACTAATCAAATGATAAGGAATCTTGTAACACCTTAAAAAAATTTTTTTAAAAAAAGATTAACACATTTCTTCTGGCATAAGTTTCCATGCAGTAGAACCTACTTCTCCAAATGTATTAGCTGGCAAGATGTATGCGTGTGTGATACGTAAACACACACAAATATTTTTGGAGGAAGAGGGATTGTAAAAAGTAGGATTAGTTGCAATGGAAAGCAGGAATTAGTTTGTAACAGTTCAGCTACAGTTTACAATGTATACAAAATAAGTTCCGTGACCATTCTCAGCACTGCAATATGTAATCGGTAACACCAGTCATCTTAGCATGGCTGACTAAATAAACACCTATAGCAGGACAATAAACCATTGTTTCTCTTCAGATCAGATCAAACTGAACAGAATCAAACATCATTATTAGTTCCAATTCAGCTATTTCCCACTGGAGTCTACCTTTGAAATTCCTTTGTTGGAGAATGTCAAGGGAGTGCCCAGGGAGACTGGTGGTTTAAATACAGTATTGCATATAGCACTTTTCAAGGAATTTCATCCACCTCCTGCTCACTCTGACTGAGCTCTGGTCATACAATCATTCCAGGCCTGCTGCAGTTCCCACCCCTGCCACACTCCATTGTTTTTCCTTCAAGGCAGTTTGCTACATGGTCCAGACTGCCTCTTCAGCAGAGCACCAAGGCAAAAGCTCTCATAGCTCTTTCAATGCCTTCTTGCCGAAAGCAATAAGGAAAGAGTCAGGCAGAGCTGCTACCCCAGTGATGTACTGCCAGCCTCTGCATTCTCCTTCTAATTTGTCCCTGCCAGTGAGGGAGGGAGAAACCTGCCTTCATTCATGACCAAGTAAACACAGAGGAGTGTTCCAGGGATTGGGTATCACCATATTAGGCTGTGAGCGGGCTCTCCAAATTCCTCCTTATTCAAAGGGCTAGTAGCCATGAAGGCAATGGAAACCACATGTTCATGATTCTACGTGTATAGTTCTGTCATGACATAGACAGCCAGTGACATATGGTAACTTGTTTGGCCACACAAATGGCTTGCAGAGTTTGCCCACTTGGGTGCTCAGACTGGAGGCAACTACTGCTCACCACAGCCGAGCAGGAAAGTATACGCCTGTTTTGATGTTTGTGCATAGATGAGAATCTTTGCATTCTTTACCCCTGGGGAAGTTAGTTTTACCCTGGAGTCACTGCTGTTTTATGTTACTGGCAGGCTACAGTAGCCCCTCAGGAGACAATCACTTACCACTAGTAAATTACTATCTGTCACTTTGTAGAGACAGAGCTTGCGCCATACCTTGAGGTATACATTGCAATTACCTCTTAGTACAGCAACAAGAAGTAAATCATATTGTGTACTCAAGCCCTGAGACTGCTTATTTATGGAGGGAACTTCTTGGAGGCAAGGGAGTATCTTGTTCAGACTGCTCATCCTGTAAAGCCACATGTGGAGCATCGGGATCACATTCAAGCCCTCAGTTCCTCACAAATGCAAAATACACTGTGGAAAAACAGTTTTGTCCTTGGCCCATGTTCTACAGCAGAGTTTGCCTTTACTTGGAAGCAGAAGGGCTGCTCACCCTCTTTAGGGAAAGGCATAATATGGCAACTCACCACCATAACAATCAGGTATCATGATGCAAAATTCACAAATAATTATCATGATTTGAAAACTAAGCCTTCCTACTAATTTAATAGGAATTAAACCAGGCCCACAGCTTCCTGCGCAATCAGCAACCAGTTTTGCAGAGAAATGCACAGAGGTAGGAAGACAATCGTGGATTGCCTTTCATTTAAAAGCCTTCCATAACAAAAAGGGTATGTCACCATAGGTACAATGCAAGACATCCTAGGAATTGTGGTCAACAATTAGGAGATAGGCTTACACCAGTGGTGGCCCAACTTGGCCCTCCAGCTGTTTTTGGACTACAATTCCCATCAGCCCTAGCTAACAGGACCAGTGGTCAGGGGTGATGGAAATTGTAGTCCCAAAACAGCTGGAGGGCCAAGTTTAGCCACCACTGGCTTACCCAGTATAAGGTTTGTCAATACAGTGGTACCTCGGGTTACAGATGCTTCAGGTTACAGACGCTTCAGATTACAGACTCCGCTAACCCAGAAATAGTAGCTCGGGTTAAGAACTTTGCTTCAGGATGAGAACAGAAATCGTGCTCCGGCGGTGCTGTGGCAGCAGGAGGCCCCATTAGCTAAAGTGGTACCTCAGGTTAAGAACAGTTTCAGGTTAAGAATGGACCTCCAGAATGAATTAAGTTCTTAACCCAAGGTACCACTGTATACTATTCTATCATAAGTCATTTTATGGAAAGACAGGATATGTGTGTGTGTGCGCGCACACACACATTATACACAAAAATATAAATATTGCGCACATATGCTTGCCTTTGGGTTATCCATTGTTTTATAGTTTATATCAGGGGTGGCTAACATAGAACCGTCCCTGGCTTTTGGACATGCTGATGGGGCTTGGATGGGTGGGGCTTGGAGCCCAACAACTTCTCGATGGCACCAAACTGCCTATTCATGGTTTGTATCATCAATAGTGGCCAGAAGAGAATGATTCCCTGGATTCCAGCCAGAGGAATCACATGCAATCCATTTTTTCCTCTACCCTTTTGCTGTAACAGAAAAAAATATAGCATCATTTTCTCTTGGGTGAGGGTGTTAGGTCTTCCTGCTAGATGGCTTGTCTAGTTTGTTACCATAACGAAACAACACATCAAAGGCAGGATACATAATTAGAGAAAAGGAATAATAATTACTTCTAACATGACAAGGCTGACCACAGTAGAAGGGAGCTCTGTCAAAGTCAATTACTCTTTTAAAATTAGGGGCAAGGCAATTATTCCAATGTACTCCTCATGAATTATACTGTTCATTAATGACGGCATGCAAGCAAGTGCTTCATCTATGTGTTGCTCAGACTGGATGGAGGTGTTAATGTTGCAGCCTTACATTGTTCCATATGATTTTTAAAAATGCTTGACACATTCGAACAGCTGGAAGGAACACATTACAAATCACAGAGAAGACCATTTTCTAAAAGAAGCCTTAAAGGACTGACCCCAACATTAAGTTATCAGCACAGCATGTCAATTTCATGTAATTACTTTTTTTATGCACTTAAATTGCTTTTATAGGGATTTTTATGTCTAGAGCCTCAAACTTTCAACCATGAGCACCTACCAAAATATATTTCAAAAATAAGCCTCCATAGGGGCTTGCTGAACATTCTTATCATGAGAATATTTATTATTATTATTGTTGTTATTGTTATTATTATTATTAATCTGTGGTTCACAACAGAAAAATAGAACTTGAGAACACAAAATACATAATAAAAAAGGAAAAACAACAAAGCGCTTCCAAAGAATTGGAAAACCATGGTGGTAGCATACAAAACTAAGCACAGCCATTTCAGAGATAGAATAAGCCTGGTTATAACCTGCTTCTGGCTTCATTTTATGTTAACCATTAGGAAATTACGTGCCATTTTTACAGTACCGTCTCCTTGGCTTATTGGAGAAAAGTGATTGGGCCAGATTCAGCAAGTAGTTGCACTAGTAAGAGCTAGCACAATGAGCCTCACTAGAAGAGGGGGAGATAGTTTCATCAGGCAAACAGAAATCCTTAGCACTATGTTAAATTTCACCCACTGTCTCTGTTTTGTTGTGCTTAGTCCTCATACACCAAATTCTCAAAGGACCATCCTAATTTCCCTGGCAATCTTTGAGATGAGTCTATTTTTGTTCCCTACATAGTTCTTCATATTCTGCCACATGTAACCCAGACTAGGGACTCAGCTATACAGCTGCAAATAAAACGTTTTAAATGAGTTATGAAGTGCAATATACATAAGTGACACTAGATGATGACAGTGAGCTATGCAAAATTCGATGTATTTTTCAAAACTTTTTAAAAAGCATTTTCACAGCGGTTTTTTTATATGTGTGTAGATTCCACCTAGTTAAAATTACTGTTACCTTTAAAGCCCTTCATGACTTGGGAGCCAAATATACTTTAGAGACCACCATTCACCATATGAGCTTGTCACTACTCACAATCAGCAGGTTAGGTTCTAATATGTGTACCAACACCATGAGGCAATGACGGTTGTTGTAGGGCCTTTGCAGCAGGTGCTCCAAAGCTATGGAATTATCTCCCAGATACATGTTCCTCCTTTGTAGTGTTTCAGGGAGGAACAGCCTTTGGCTGTTGAGCTTTTAATTAAAGCTCAATATTGCTGCTGCAGAAATTTACTGGTTTTGTTGCTTATGGGAGGCATTTATATCTATTTTTATGATTTGAAATTAATGCTGTAAGCTGCCTCAAGCTTGGGAGAGACAGCAGTTTTGCTTGGAGCCTAAGACTCACTTTGCATATTACCTTTATGACTGTTTGGAGTCTCCCCCCACTTATGGGAGTCCTTAATTTGCAAGTGTGTGCAAACCAGTTGCTCACACATCTCTACCACAGCAACTTCCATGATTTTGTTCACTCCAAAATACAGCTGAATTGGGCAGAGTTTTCAGGAAGATGGTCAACTACTGTCTGGGCTGTACCATGGCAGAACGTGAGAGGTCTTGTGTGATTATATGTACTTTTGTACAAAACAAAAAAACAAAAACCTTGCATAGAGGAAAACAAGCAATGAGGAAAATTGAATGTATTCTCCTATACCAGTCTATCCTGTCACAGGGATTATCAAATGAGGCTTTCTTCCAGGTACCCTTGTTTCAGCTTGAGTGGCAACTGGAAGGAGAACATTTCCAGTGCTAGCTACTTGCTTCTAAAACATCCTCTTCCCAAAGGAACATTGACTGGTGCTTATGCTGATGTCATTGAGGTGCCAGAAGAAGATTGCTGTTGTTAAAAAAAAACAAAAAACACCATTCCTGGGGAATTGTACTGCTTTTAGTGACCTTATTTTATTTGGAGTTTTGCTGTACAAGCTGCTACTGAAACTTATTCTTTTTCCTGCTATTGTGTCCAATTCTTATAGTTTATTTTATATTTTTGCATTTTATCATTATAGTCTGCTCTGGGAACCCCAGTATTTAAAGATCTGGCTTATAAATGTTTTGAAACTAACTAAATAAAAAATGCTACAACCCGGCCTTTCCTCAACATTTCAGGGACAGCTATTATTAGTGTTATGTCTGAGCAACCCAAGAGCTTGGTCCATTTACTGCAAGGGTTTTTCACTTGCCTAAGTCCTTACCAATAAAGCCCAAGACACCGTTCTGCCTGGGTATCATGCCATACCATTCACACACCAAGGGCATAACTATATTAAATACAGTGGTACCTCGGGTTACATACGCTTCAGGTTACAGACTCTGTTAACCCAGAAATAGTGCTTCAGATTAAGCACTTTGCTTCAGGATGAGAACAGAAATCGTGCTCCGGTGGCGCGGCAGCAGCAGGAGGCCCCATTAGCTAAAGTGGTGCTTCAGGTTAAGAACAGTTTAGGCTAAGTACAGACCTCCAGAACAAATTAAGTACTTAACTTGAGGTACCACTGCAAATGAGAACAGTAGCAACAACAAACCCTCCCCCATGTCCTGAAGTCTCCTATGTTTGTCGCAAGTGGACAGCTGTGGCAATCTATGTCGTAGCTCAGAAGTCTCGGTGCTCTTACCCTAAGTAAGATTTGCTTACTTAGTTTTATTACGTTTCTGTACCACTCATATAACTAACAAGTAAGTCAGCCAGTCTCAAATGTGCTTGAGAACAGAACCTGGAGTTACAATGTGGAACATTAACAGCACTGCAGGATCAGAATTTCCTATCTTCCAACAACATTCCTCTTTGCTCCTCACATTTCGTTTAGATACAAGGATGCAGTTCAGACTTTTCACTGGCAGACTGCTCTCTGTGCAGCTTAGCTGCACCCCATATATCCTAATTACAATTATTTAAATTCAAGATTGCAACAAATTAGGGCTTGTCCGCACTTCCACCTCATTACCACTGAATTGGAGCAAACATCAACTGGGTTTTCCACAGTTGGACGTTTGCTCTGATTCAGTGGTAAACAGTAGGATTTATGGGGGACAGGTGGTGGGGCACAGGTAAAACTGCTAAGACCTGTGCCTAGAAAGTTGGCTAAAGCATGGTGCTGATGATGCCAAAGTTACAGGTTCAATCCCCATAAGGGACAGTAGCATATTCCTCCATTGCAGAGGGTTGGACTAGATGATCCTCAGGGTCCCTTCCAACTCTACCATTCTATGAGTCTATGATTCTCTTTCGGTGCTTTCTAGGCACAAAACAAGTTAAGTGTGGAAGAGCCCTAAATCTCAAATAGGAACATTGCTTCCCAACCAAACTCCTCAGATTCTTTTGCATTTCCTCCCAGTAAGCAAATTAAATCCTCAAGGCCTGACAGCATGCACCGGTAGTGCATCTCCAGAATCCTTTCTACAGGCATCAGCTATGCCAGCAAATGCCCAGTGTGGAACTCACTTGTGTAGCCTTTCCAGCAGGCTTTGGCAAGTGATGGATGGCAGAGCCAAAATGTGCTTCCCCTTGCCAATGCACAGTCAGGAGCACACTTTAAGACTCCCAATGGGCACTGGTAGCTGTGTCTATGCCTGCCCATACCTGGCATCATATGTGTGTGTGGCAGGCAGGTGTGACTTGACGGAAATGGCTTCATGGGTCAAATTTGGACACCTGGTTGGTCAAGAAGAGTTTGGATTTGATATCCCGCTTTATCACTACCCGAATGAGTCTCAAAGCGGCCAACATTCTCCTTTCCCTTCCTCCCCCACAACAAACACTCTGTGAGGTGAATGTGTCAGAGTCAGAGAAGTGTGACTAGCCCATGGTCACCCAGCAGCTGCATGTGGAGGAGCGGGGAATCGAACCCGGTTCTCCAGATTACGAGTCTACCGCTCTTAACCACTACACCACACTGGCTCACAAGTTCACCCCATGGGCCAGACATTCCCCAACCTGGCTCCCGATGGCTTTCTGTTCCCTGAGCAGTATATATGAGCATCCACCCCCACAAAAGTCTGAAATGGTACAGCCTACACACAGATTTACTATCCATGAGAACTATGCCCTAGGCCAAGGATGGCTCAGATGTTGCTAAACTGCAGCTTTCATCATTCATGACTATTAGCCCTGCTGGATGGCACTGATAGACATTCTGCACAGAAAAAAATATTAATGGCAACATAGTTCTTCTGCTTTAAAAAAAAAATGGTGGTTGCATATATAAACAAAAACGGAATTCCACAAAAGCAACTTTAGCCAGCAAACCAACCCACATCAAAGTCACTATCAGCTGTTTTGTATGGCTACACCAAAATATGCAGATTTACACATAAGAAGAGCAAATGGAATTATGATTGTTTGAAATTTAACTTTTTAAAATGTCAAGTTTCTAGTCCATATAGCTGCAGAGAAAGCCCCCTGAAGTCACATATCTTAGAAACTAACAAGGTGTTTTGAGGGTCGGGGAAGAATCTCCAATGCTCGGGGTAAACCTACTTTTGGCTTTTCTGCTTCTAAACAAACTACAATTATATTCCCATTGTGCTCTTTTCACCACCAGTGCCACAGTTTTCAGTGTACAGTGTACCGTATTTTTTGCTCTATAAGACTCACTTTTTCCCTCCTAAAAAGTAAGGGGAAATGTGGGTGCGTCTTATGGAGCGAATGTAGGCTGCGCAGCTATCCCAGAAGCCAGAACAGCAAAAGGGATTGCTGCTTTCATTGCGCAGCAATCCCTCTTGTTGTTCTGGCTTCTGAGAGTCAGAATTTTTTTTTTCTTGTTTTCCTCCTCCAAAAACTAGGTGTGTCTTGTGGTCTGGTGCGTCTTATAGAGCGAAAAATATGGTGCTTTACTGTTCTTATTTATAGTAGTAGTTCATGGGGGTCAAAGGACAAATCCTTACAACCAGCCATTTAAATTTTGTTGACACAGGTTTTTAAAGCCTGCCCCAATACACATAGTATGGGGGTCAGAAATGGAAGCTGAGCCACTGAGCAACATTTCTGTGGAAACAATCATTACAACAGCATTCCAATAACTTTGAACAAAGATGTTTCAGTTAAATAACTCTTTCAGAATGATTCAGTACTTCTTCACTGCATCATCCCATAAAAAGCTACCCCCCCCCCAAAAAAAAAACACCATACGGTTTACTTGGATAACATGTGGTGTCATCATAAATCATGTTTTTCTTCTAATAATGTCAACAGTTTTCTTGGAGTTCAAAAGAGAAGCAGAGCAGAACCATTACCTAGTTCTGGCAAGGGAAAAAAAAATCCCCAAGATGTTTGCCTTCACTTTTTCCTCCTCCTGATCTCCTGCACAAGTTCTGCAAAGACAAAGATGTCACACAAAGCACACAAAGCCACAAAGCCAACATGAGCAGATGTTTCCTTTCTGCATTTTCTCTCTCTCTCCACGAATCTTTCCCCATCAATTCCAGTGTATACCCAGAAGGATTAAATATAAAACAGCACACATTAACAACAAAAACCTCAACATTGCCCATTTGGTAGTTAGGAAGATAGCATCATTGATAAGAGTATGAGTGAAAGTAAGCAACATTTTAAATTAACAAGATGCTTATCATGACAACAGCATATCACAATGTGAGCTCTCTGTATAGACACACACTGCATTTCTCCACTCTACAATCCTTGCCAACAGGGCCAGGGTGCCAAGCAACAGGGCTGGCTTGGCCTTCATCATAACAACATTCACAAAATGCTGGAGTAGATGGCAACCAATCACATACACAAGGAAGAGGTGTACCCAGGGACAGCACCAGGATAAAGGTAAAACCTGCTGTTTCCCTCTGGTGATCCCAGCTTGAGAATCCAGACTTCCCCTAAATCTGTATCATGCCATCCTGAGCTTCAGTTCTTGGTCACACTTGGGAGTGTAATGGAATGTCAGAAATTGGCTTATCTCACTCTACAGTCTACTGTTTCATCTGTTTGAATTTTGCTGGTAGGTAAAAATGCTTTGTAGGTATGAAGGCTATGAAGGGTCACCCCTACAAAGTCAGGTACAATGGCCAACTTATATATACCAATAGCTACTCAAATCTTCATGTGCTCCTGATAATGTTAGCCAGAACTGTACCACCAACACACAAAAGAGAAACACTGAACAAGCAGATCTGGGGTGCTCCAATGTACAAAGGAGCACAACACATCTGCAGGGGTGAGGAGCACTGGCAGGTTGGAAAGAGGGGGGAGTAGAATAAAATGACTAGAATTGGACAGAGAAACTACAAACAAGAGAGAGAGAGAGAAAGAGAAAGAGAGAGAGAGAGAGAGAGAGAGAGAGAGAGAGAGAACTGCCTGCAAACATCAGTGGAGAAATTAAAGAAATTAAAAGAGCTTGGACTGGGCACAAGCGCTTCCATCCCTCCCTGAGGAGGAGGGATTCCGCATTGACACATTTTGTTGCAGAGCCCTCTGTGTGTGTGTATGTGTGTGTGTGTGTGTGTGTGTGCGTGCGCACGCGCACACACACACATTATATGATTATACAGTGGTACCCCGCAAGACGAACGCCTCGCAAGACGGAAAACCCGCTAGACGAAAGGGTTTTCCGTTTTGGAGGCGCTTCGCAAAACGAATTTCCCTATGGGCTTGCTTCGCAAGACGAAAGCCCATAGGGAAATCTCCGGGGACCTCTTTTAAATGCTAGCGGTGGGGAGCAAAGCCTTTCCCCCCCCCCTCCGGCCTTCAGAAGAGGTCCAGGAAGGCTGGCGGAGAGGTCCGCGAAGCCTGGGCGCGCTGCGCGCAGGCTTCTGCATGCCGGCAAGTCTCCGCCAGCAGCGGCAGCGCTGCCGCTGCTGGCGGAGAGGTCCGCGAAGCCTGGGCGCACTGCGCGCAGGCTTCTGCATGCCGGCAAGTCTCCGCCAGCAGCGGCAGCGCTGCCGCTGCTGGCGGAAAGGTCCGGGAAGCCTGGGCCGGACAGCTTTTGAAGGCAGGCGGGGGGAGCAAAGACTTTCGCCCCCGCCAGCCTTCAGAAGAGGTCCAGGACCTCTTCTGAAGGCTGGCGGGGGCAAAAGTCTTTGTCCCCCCTGCCTGCCTTCCCAGGGGCTTTTAAATCGCCCCGGACAGCGGAGAAGTCCTCCGCTGTCCCGGGGTTTTTTAAAATGCTGGGGGTGGGAAGAAAAGCCCTTGTCCCCCCCAGCCTTCAGAAGAGGTCCGGGGACAGACTGTCCCCGGACCTGGTCTGAAGGCGGTTTCCCTAGGAACGCATTAATTGATTTTCAATGCATTCCTATGGGAAACCGTGCATCGCAAGACGAAAAACTCGCAAGACGAAGAGACTTGCGGAACGAATTAATTTCGTCTTGCGAGGCACCACTGTATCTCAGTCCTCAGTGAAAACTGAAAAGGAATATTCTGGTCATATGACAATGCATAATGTAATTTTCTATGTTCTGGGGCAAAGTTCCTTTCCAGTCCTGCATCTGGAGACCAAGACACAAAAAAATCAGTCTGGGGCCTCATATGCAAAATGCATGTGTCCTTCCCATAAAAGACCCCTTTTAAAGTTCTACTTTAATTCATAGGAAATTTTTATAACATATAAATTAATGTTCCTAGTCAAGTAAAGCAGAAAAATTCAATGAGAAGAGAATGAAGAGTTGCATACACAATCAAGAAGGGGGAAAGGGGGAAATCAGTGTTTGCACCAAAAGCAAGAAACAAAGGGCTTCCTTATATATAGGACAGCCTCTGTACCACAGCCCTTATTAACTCACTTAATGTACATTTATAAAAAGATTTTGTTTCATGTAATAATGACTGGGAATTAAAAACAGCCATTGTTATAATATATTATTCCAAATCAAGTGTTCAGCAACAGCAAAAATAATTCCCTTAAATGTTTAACCTTTAGGACCAGAAAAAACAACTCACAAAATTTTGAAATTTAAGTTTTCAAAAGTCTCCGATATTGAAATCTGACAATGTTCAAAACTCACCCTCACTGAATTAAATGGTGTATTCTGCCAAATACTCTTTGCTATTGTGTGCAAACTGTCAAATATTGTCAAATTTTGGTGGCTGCTTCCGCTGCAGAATCTTTGTTTGCTACATGCTGCCAGACAACAAATATTTGCCAATTATTATCACATGCTGAAAATATACTCCAAAAATTGTGAGCTAATTTTGTGGAAAATTGTGGAACACAATTTTGTTTTCGCTCTTGTAGGATAGGCCTGGATAATTTTTGTCCCCTAAATATCTTCTCTCAAGCAATGAATTATATCAACAGGAATTTGTGATTTATTGCTACAGTATGATTAGATATTTAAACCCAATTGTTGCTCACTTCCTACCATGGCAATTGACAAGGAGGCACTGTTTGAAGAATTACACAACTAAGGCATGTCTGAAAACATTCAAAACCTCTCCATCAATGCAATGCAAAAATATAATTTGCTTTTGAGATTAACATTTTCAAAGGACTTGGACACAAAAAGGGAAATAGCAAAGGGGAAAAAACTTTAAAATCCCTATAGTCAACCCACCCCACCCCCCAACTTCAAGTCTTGTTTTTCTGCAAAGGAGGTACAAGTAAATTTAGCATGCACTCTATTATGCTATATGCAACTAAAGTGTATCCAGATGCATTCAGGACTGGGGATGGAGGAGAAATTCAATTTGGTAGGCAATTAAAGCCAAATCTATATAATTCACACTTTCCAAAACATGCAAACTGAAATACAGCTGTCCTTCAAAATCCACACTTATCTGAATTTTGAGATGTGGTTCTCTAACCCAACAAAATTTACAAATAGTAGTGGGAAGTGTGAATAAAAATGAAGATAGTAGTGAAAACATATAAAAATGCATTATATTAGGGAAATTTCCTTGTGCCTTAGTCAAAGCCACATATAAAAATCTGTTTATTTTGAGAAATTTGCACTAAAACACTGATATAATTATTATTATCATTCCACAAATTGCTGCTAAATGCTAAATGCTAAATGCAGGGAACTGAATTTAAGATTGCAAAAATGAAAAACGGAGAGATCCAAAATAGACAGATCTTTCCATCCCTAATCTGCTTTTTATGTTTCATTTCGTTTCTACTTCTGGATGCATATCCTTGAATGCTATCAAACTTTCACTCATGAAGGATCTACAGGGTCAGAAGAGGTTGCCATGGGAAAAAGAAGCCCAAAGTGTTTCAGTGCATGTGGAGAAGCAACCTTGCAGTTTCTGAATGCGCAGTATTAGAACTCAGTGCTGTTTTGAGGCAATAAAGATGTGTGAAACATCTTCATTCCATATGTTCAAAACTTTAGAAAGATTCAAATGTGTCGAACCACAACAGCATTATCCAAGCAGCAACTCTTTCTGTCTGCCCCCAAATACACTTGGTATAAGTTCTGAAGTTTCAAAAACAATTACTTTGAACAATCTGTCCTCTGTACCAACACTGAAGGACATGATTTCAGTTCAAGTGTCCTCTCCATAAATTCCAGTATTGCCATGACACTAGCTGGAAATCAAAATGTGGAGTTTCAGAGCTATAGGTCTGAGACAGCTCTTTCAAAAAGTATTTTTCTTGCCAGCACTAAAAACAAATGTTTCTCTACATAGGGAGGACTTTTTTAAAAAGAAGGCAGAAAAGTAAAACCTAAAGAACACCTTTTTTATTGTTTGTGTGGGATAGTCTTGCCATGCGCCAGATGTGAAGGAATAAAAAGTGAAAGGCAGCAGCCAACAAAGCATTAAAATAAAAAAAGCACAATGCAGTCTCAAATTTTTGAAACGTGATGTCAAGCCCATTCAGGATGCCTACAAATACATTACATTAAGCCTAGATTTAGTAGGTGATAATTGAAATCAGAGCTTCAGCTATTACCACCAACATGTTTCTAAATAGTACCCAATAAATTTGCCTTCTGTTACCATTTCTTTATGACAGCTGGCAAAGTGCAACAAGAGAGTCTACACATAGACATTGTACTTATTTTTGGTAGTTCTTGTCCTGTATTGACCATTCCCCTTGCATAATCTTATGTAGTCATCATCCCAAAGCACTTTGGAATCAATTTTGCAACATATCACTTGATACTCAAACAATGCAATACCTCTCTTTAAATACCCCTCTTCCCGTTTCATCCCCACCACCTCACCACCAGTATAAATTCCTGGCCCTTACCTTCATAAATTTCCATGGGCCTCATATTTCTGCCTTTTCCCGATATATCCCTGCCTGTGATATTTAGAATGGCAATTTATAATCCACAGCCATACAAAGGTCTGTTCTTACAATTGATTCTTGCTGTCACTTATGTCTGGTACCTTATTCCTGAACATGTATCTCATAGTTGCCTCCTCCAGATCCCTCTTCAGAACTCAGATTTTCTACAAAGCCCTTGGGTTTAGATATTTAGTTCTCACCCTCAATGCTAATCCAATTCAAGTATGGTTCAAAAGAAGTCCCTCACTCATAAACTGAATGAATGAACAAATGAATTAATGAACAAATGAACAAGATGGTAACACAGGACTTCCCCTAAATTGGTTGCTGTCAGAAACAGGGCGCTGTACTAGCCAGGCGTTTAGTCTGATACAGCTGTACTATGCTTATGCCCCGCACATTCAGTGGTAGTGAGGAGTGACTGCAAGTGCATGCAGTTGAAGAGGGCTCCAGCTGATCAGAAACTGATTTACTGGGGTTTCCAATCAGGTAGAGGAGCTGTACATGTGTTGGGCTCATTTCTCACTCAACACTGAATGTGCACCTGCAAGGTGGGCACAACAGGTGGTTGTGTTAGTTTGAGGGATGTGTGGGCAGTGGGCACTCTCACGTTAACTATGAAGGTGTGCCTTTGAACATCCTTTATGTGTAACTGTGGTTTTGCACATCTATCTCATGGTTCTCTCTTCAACACCCACTGCTGTTGTCTTCCCTAGAATCAAGATTTGCATTAATGGGCCCATTTCTCTAGCAAGCTTGAATTCTCTTACCAGAGGAGGAAACTTCAACCAATGTGCACCTCTGCTCGCTTTAAAAAACATGCTTGTTCAGAAAGGCCTTTGGTTTCACATAGGACTAGAATTTTTTACTGGCTTCCATATTAATTAGCAAGAATCCATTGAAACCACACATATATCTGCAAGTTTAAAAGTGTAATAAATTACAGATTGCTTTAAACTCAGAAGCATATGGGAGATCCAAAATGATAATTCTGGCTGTTACTGGATTATCTTTCCTAGCTTCATAAGCTTTATGAAGCTGAGAATGAGCTTTGGGATCAGGCATTCCTTGCTTCGCATGCTAGCTATGATGTTTCATTCCTGGCTTAATGCAAACCAGGGTTCACTGTTTTGTCCAAACCGGAGAACTCTGGCTTAATGTCAGCTAACAGGGCAGGAAAATTTGCATGGTTTGCGCTTAACAGGGAATTCTGGTTTGTATTAAGCCAGGAGCAAACAAAACTGGCATGTGATGAGGCAAAGGAGGAATGGTCAACCTCAATGCTCACTCTTGACTTAATAAACCATGGTTTACGAAGCTGGGAAAGATAATTCAGATCCAACCATTGTGGAAAACTTGTATGTGTAAGGAACCAAATTACAAAGAAGTAGGGTGTTAGTCTGCTGTAGCAAAAAACAGAAGTCTCGAGGCACCTTAAAGCACAACATATTTATCATGGCATGAGTTCATTAGTAGAATCCAAATAATCAGATGCATAAAGTGTTCTCCTAAAATTGGCAGATTATATACAAACAGAAGTATTAAAAAAAAAACCACTATAAGCATTGATGTCAAAGCAAAAGACCATTATAATTATATAAAAGCTTAAATGTATGTAAAAAAACTGTAATTTCAGTGACCATTCACAAAACATCATGGCATTGATCAGCTAACTAACACCTGTAACAGGTGTTAGTCCACATGTTTCTGTACTTCCTACTGCTACAGCATAGAAGAGCCATCACATTCATTCATTCATCCATCACATCTTAAGTCACTCTAGCCTTCCTCCTCCCTTAGGCATCTAGTTTTGCCATTTGCTGAAAACCAAAGTCCTGTTTTGTACCAAGAACTCAACCAGAAGAAAATGGAATGTACCACAATTTAAATGTTGTTAATTAATACCACCAAACAAGGGCTTCTTTACTTACAAACAAACAAACAAAAATGAAAGGCACAGAAATTTATTTATTTGTAGCATTTGTGTTTATTTGCAAGTCTTACTTTTAAGCCTGTCATCCAAGTTGACCATTTCTTACTTTTACACTACAAAATCCAAATCCCCCTTTTCAGCACAAAAGCAAGCAACTCTGTCATAGTTGTATGTGCAGATGTATTCTGTATGCCTTCAATGGTCCCTCCATTGATAACCTTCCAACTCCTGTACAATCCAGAAAGAACCCTTTCTTACTGAGAAGCATTGGTTCCCAGTTTACTGAGAAGACAATTATCACCTTTTGATCAAAAGGTACATAACCCTGTTACTTCCTGTCTACCTTCTTAGGTGGCCCTCCTATTCATTTCCTTGTTCATTCAGATGCTTTTCTTACTCTATATAAAACCCATGCTTTATATGTTATACGTTATGTTACAAATGAGATTTTCTGGTTTCCACAAGTCCAGATGCCAACTCTGTCCCCATATTTGCTCAGGCAACAATATCAGTGGACTTAATAGCATAAACCATAGCATCAAGAGTTCATTCACCTGCTCATATTCAAAGGTGTTATATGGTATAACACTTGTGTTCTATATAGGGGGGAAATGGACATAAATCTTACATCACAACTGGCAATATTAAAAAAAGCAACAACAACAGTGGGAGAGTTCAGTCTCTGAAAGGCCCCTAACCTAAAGGTGGCTATTTTAAAAGAAAGGGATTTGAAAAGCGAGAGTGCAATGTGAAATTGCTAAATTACAATGAATCCAGAAGTTCAATTCTATCACCTGTGGTTTGAATCAGGCTAACGGGTTTTTAATCACACTATATGCATTGATTAGCTTACCAGTGCCACTATGTACAGCCTGTACTGTATTTCTTTTCAGTCTGACCTCCTGGTTTACAACCAGGTTTACAACCTCACCTTCCAAACAGTGTGGGGTGGCGTGTGGTGTGTAATCAGGATTTGAGGGTAATATTTCATGCATATGATGAAGTGGCCTCTAGTCTACAAAACCTTAATAAATTTGTTTGTTTTTAAGGTGCTGCAATACTTTATATTTTAACTGAAAAAACTAACATGGCAACAAATATTATGTATTTTGATAACTTTCATGCACTAAAGAAACAAAATTAACTGTTTCTTCTTCCTTTTAATTGTTGTATCAGCATGCAACCAGGTCTCTAGCTGTTATTTTTTAAGCTTCATTATATCATATTTCAATGTCAAATTGACGAATAATAGGACAAGAAATTGCAGAAGAGGCAATTTAAAAAAATAGATGCAAATCAACAGGAAAAAATGCTTCAAAGCATGTCTGTATTGGGATGATTCTATATATGTCTGATAATAAATGAGTTTGTAACAAACAGGAATCTGCAAAGGTTCCCTTCCATCCTATAAAGCTAATTATGCCAATGCAACATTACATTTTCCTAAATGCCTCATAAACTGATTTAGCTGCTCAGAAAAAAAAATATTGTTAAATAGATGTGATAGATGCAAGTTGAAATATTCAAATTTCAATTCTGGCACCAATTCCCAGACCCCTTTCTCCAAGTAATTTAAGGACTTCCTGAAGATAGTTTTTCATATTCCTTTAAACTGACATTTTATCTTTCTACAGTATCTCACCAGAATGAGCATGCTCTAAAACAATGACAGGCCTTCTTTGGCTGTCATCTCTCATTCTGGCAAAGACAGATGTCTTACGCTGGCTTATGCCAATAATAGACCCGACAGGAAAAAAACAACAGAGACTACCTGCCTCTGATGTAAAGGCACCAATTCACATTTGTGACACTCATTTGTCAATTAACAGATTTCTCCCATTGTTGACACATGGGACTTAAAAGATGTGGGCTAGAAAGTGATGAATTAAAAAAGACAGATGAGTAAGCTATGAGCTGCAAAGTAATACTATAATGTGCTTTAGATAGGAATATCAACTGACACCCCTGACAGGCCATACACGGTTTTATTTCATTTTCCACTGTATCTCAGCTTCATACTTTGTCTTCTTTGTTCTCTTTTCATCAAGCTCCTAACATCTCATTCTGACAGCCAGAGACATTTAAGGCACTTTCGTTTCAAATGCAAGTTAGCGTACTTGATTTGTCATTAAAATGCAAAACGATTGCCATCCGCAGGTAAAAATGTAGGTAAGCTTAAAAGGTTGTATCTGCAAAGTATAAAAGCTGAAAGTGGTTTCTGGCTGTTTGGCTTAACTCTTTCACTCGCTGTTCAGAATTTAAGGGAAAGAATGATTATGTGTCTGAGAGAGGTCCAGCAATGCATGCACTTTTAAACTAAGTGCAATTTTGTCAGTGGAGCCACTCTACAGAGCTCGATAACCACTTTGGTCACCTGTACTACATACATTATCCGAAACATTACCACTAAGGATTTGAATTGGTAACAGAATAAATCCATGTGCAACTCTGTGCCTCATGCCCAGATATTGTACCGTGCTATATTGTTCCCTTTTAAGAAGTGGCACACAGATTCGTGGAGGTCAGGTCAATCACAAACTATTTTCCATAACAGCTAAATAGAACCACTGGTATGCACCTGAATACCAGATGCTAGAGGATGGCCAATGGGAGAGAGCCAGTGTTTTCATGCTCCACTCACTGACTTCATGGAAGCAACTGGCTGGTCACTTTCGGTACTTGACTACATGGATTCTTACTCTGATTCAGTAAGGCTCTAATGTCCTGGTCTAGCACAATGCTTTCACTGATGAAGCAATGTGGTACCAGTTCTCTACGGCAGAATATGAATATACTTATTATGCGTATCTTCCCCAAGATCACCAAAATCAGTTTTGTTCTTCTGTTGGTATCGCGTTACCATGAAGTTACTCCAGGACCTCCATCACTCTTACAATTTTTTGATACTTTCCTCTTCTTCTTCTGCAGTGTTTCCCACCCCACCCTACTTGAAACAGAGCCTCTTCAGGAGCAGGTGTTCAAATCCCACTGCAGTTAGCATGGCTCAGTCAGTGGATAGAATGTCAGATTTCAGCAGCTTTCAGGTAGGTGGTTCCTTTCACTAATCACTGCTTTTCCACTGTAGGTAACAAGTACACTGTGATCAACTTTCAAAACCACTGGGCATTCTGCACTTTTTGTATACGTCTCTTCACTCTGTTATGTTCAGCCAATGTCGTAGCTGATGTGAGTGGTGAAGGTCCAATTCACATAAGCAGCCATTTTAAGCTCAGCACACATTCACTATGATGTTTGCAGTTGCTACCAATTTATCACCTGATTCACTTCTTGGTGCTTTAATTAGCACTAAAACACTCTTGCAGTTGTTGTTGTTGTTTAGTCGTTTAGTCGTGTCCGACTCTTCGTGACACCATGGACCAGAGCATGACAGGCACTCCTGTCTTCCACTGCCTCCTGCAGTTTGGTCAAACTTATGCTGGTAGCTTCGGGGACACTGTCCAACCATCTCGTCCTCTGTCATCCCCTTTCTCCTTGTGCCCTCAATCTTTCCCAACATCAGGGTCTTTTCCAGGGAGTCTTCTCTTCTCATGATGTGGCTAAAGTATTGGAGCCTCAACTTCAGGATCTGTCCTTCCAGTGAGCACTCAGGGCTGATTTCCTTCAGAATGGAAAGGTTTGATCTTCTTGCAGTCCATGGGACTCTCAAGAATCTCCTCCAGCATATAGTTTTAAAATATTGAAATATTAGGGTGAGATCCCATTGCTCAGTCCCTGCTCCTGCCAACCTAGCAGTTCGAAAGCACATCAAAGTGCAAGTAGATAAATAAGTACCGCTCCGGTGGGAAGGTAAACGGCGTTTCCATGCGCTGCTCTGGTTCGCCAGAAGCGGCTTAGTCATGCTGGCCACATGATCTGGAAGCTGCATGCCGGCTCCCTTGGCCAATAAAGTGAGATGAGCGCCGCAACCCCAGATTCGGCCACGACTGGACCTAATGGTCAGGGGTCCCTTTACCTTTACCTTTACTAACACTGTAATACTATTCTTTTCAAAATGATGATAAAACCTCTCCAGTCAAGATGCTTAAAGGCCATGACCTGAGAAGTTTTTTTCCAACCCTTTAATAGCTATTTCACTCTTGTAAAAACAATATAGCCGGGAAAGTCTGTTAGCACTAAAAGATTGACTTAAAATAAAACAAGGTGGTAAATTGGTGCCAACTCCATAGTTTTGAGTGTGCTCTGAGCTGCAATAAGTTCACTTCTCTGATTATGTTACTGTCCATAGCAACCCCCCCTTTTTTTTAAAGACGAAGGAGCAATGTTGTAGGAATTTACACATGTGGGAACTACACTAGTCTTCAGTCTCTCTCAAAAAAAGTTGAACTTTCTGTGGTAAAAAATAAAATAAAAGAACTAAAGGGAAAATACAGGACAACAATTAATGGATCATGGCATCATGTGGCTTGCCCTGTAAACAGTTGGTGAATACAGCATGGCAACTCCAGACTAAATTTTTGAAGTGCTGCAATATGGAAGCATTCTTAGAAAAAACATGAAGCTTACATTACACACCTTAACTTTTCACAGGGTTAATTTAAGAATAAAATGAGACTGGTGCATGTATGTCATCCTGAGTTCCATAGAAGATGTGGGTGTTTTGGTTTGTTTGTTATAAGTTATTCCTAATACTATGTGAATGTGTTTGTGTTGCTTTTTCACTCCATTGCAACTGATGTTTCACTTCAGCTTTTGATTAAGGCAGTGGGGAGGAAGACTGATGCAGAGTCAAAAATGTGAGCAAAAACGCAAAAAGGTTAATGCACTTTTAATTTAAGAACTCTTAACTACACAGCCATAAAAAGAAAGATGAATAGCTCTAAGCTACAGATTGGGATGTGTGCAAATTTTAATTTATTATGATACTCAGTGTCCCATAGAGCAAATTACTATTTCCAGCTTAACTTCATTTAGACAGGCTGTTCTCATTACACACACACACACACACACACACACACACACACACACACACACACGTTGCAACCATGGGCACACACAACTAATATTGGCAATTTTCATTTTCAAGAGTAAAGCTGGCAGTATATATTTGCAGCTGCAGGTAAGTGTCTTGAAAACAGCAACAGGCTTCTGAATAGTTATGGCAGATTTGCAAGAAGAAGCTGTGCCTTTGTTGCAAACGATGTTACACAATTAATCTTAGTTTGTTGAGCAATAGCCAGCACAGTAGAAAGCTGATCAGAGCTTTGAATGAGGAACTAGATGTGCATGAGTAAGCTAAGCCTTTGTAAAATGAACCCTATACAGATAAGTCACATCTTCCTAATTCAGGAAAGGGTTCAATTTTAATTTTCTTTAACAAGAGATATATGTGTGCATGTTTGACATTCAGGAAGAGCCCTTGTATTAATTGTGTGCAATGTGCACAGATGCTAGGATCCAAAGTAACACACAATTGGTGGGGGGGGGGCACCAGAAAATCATGCCCTTTTGAAAATTTCACCGCTGTTTTTGGTGAAAAGTACCAGGATATACAATGCCACTTTTCAACTATGTGAATAATCCATGAAAAAATAAAAATAAAAATTTCACACATATTTACACTTCCTTGTTGATAAACAGATTCAGCAGATGAACTCTTAGTAATCCAACTGCCATACAAACCCAATTATCTGTTATCTTGACAATGTTGAGGTAGTAAATGTAACATTACAGAGTTCTTTCTTAGATTGTAGAGCAAGCCAGAAAAGAGACGTAGGTAGTTCCCAGTAAAGTTTTGTTTTGAAGCACAATGTGAAGTTGAAATTTGCTGTTCTTTGCACTAACTTCTACTGAAATATATATGCCATTTTTATATCTGTTCATCCAGAAGAGAACATTCTGAAGCTCCTCACAGGCTGCTTAAAATGATGCCATCTTGAATAGTTTGGGGGTCACTGATTAAGTTAGTCTACCTACTATTCACCCCCAATCCTGACCATCTATGAATGTTAAATGCAACCCATCCAAATAAAGATATTTAAGAGACCACACTAATTGCTTCTAGACATTGTGAAAACTACTGTTTACTGCTACCTTTCTCTGATGAGCAGTTAGGTCCTATTTTATCCGATGACTACTGAAAAAAAACATTTATTTATTTTTTTGAAACTTTTGCCAACTGATTATGTCAGGCATAGGCAAACTCAACCCTCCAAATGTTTTGGGACTACAACTCCCATCATCCTTAGCTAACATGACCAGTGGTCAGGGATGATGGGAGTTGTAGTCCCAAAACATCTGGAGGGCCGAGTTTGTCTATGCCTAGACTATGTCAAAGGCTTTTTTAAAATTCAAGTATTTGGGGAGAATTCAGCGAATGAATCCTGTCAACAGAAACCCTGCACTCTTCCTCTCCTTTCTCTGTGCACCCCCTGAAATTGGCTCTGCTGGGAGTGGTCAGGATACCCTCAGAACAGCACACAGCAGAAGAAGAGGGTGGATCATTCTGTTTGGGAAGCTGAAATGCTTGTCCCGACAGAATAATCACCTTAGTGTAACATTCAGTTACTTTCATAGTGACTTTATAGCGACTTTACATGTTTGCATACCACCCTTAAAATACTCTAAGTTGGTGACCTGATATTTCCTTTTTTAGAAGCCATACTGATCCTCTGTGAGCAAGGCTTGGTCTTCTGTGCTGGATCATTTATAATGCTTTCCTCTAGTTTACCTTTGACACCAATGTTGGGTTGACAGCTGTGCTGGAACTGCCCTTTTTTGCCTGGGTATTTTATATATGTATATATACAGTGGGTACTTCTGGTTACATACGCTTCAGGTTACAGACTCTGCTAACCCAGAAATATTACCTCGGGTTAAGAACTTTGCTTCAGGATAAGAACAGAACTCGTGCAGCGGCGGCGCAGCAGCAGGAGGCCCCATTAGCTAAAGTGGTGCTTCAGGTTAAGAACAGTTTCAGGTTAAGAACGGACCTCCGGAACGAATTAAGTACTTAACCCGAGGTACCACTGTATATATAAGATCTCTCGTGTTTTAATGGTTGTAACCTGCCCTGAGGCCTTAGGTGAAGAACTGGTAATATAGTGTTATAACAACAACACTCAGTGTACCAAGCCTCAAACAAGCAGAGTGCTTATAGTTTGAAAATCAACAATATCACATATATCTGACAAGCATGTTATCAGAAATTATAAACTGCACACTACATATGAATCTGTTAAATGATGGTTCAATGGCCCCCTTTAAATAACGAGAACCCTCTTCTGGTGAAGGCAATCAGGAGTGAAGAGGTGGCAGATGGGGAAGGGGGCACAGTGCCATTTCCCCATGCCAAATCAGTCCTCAAGCAGCTTAACCCCAGAGAGCTTTAAATGCAGCATTTAAAATCAAATTGCATGTCAGTGCAGTCAAGAAATCCAAACTGAACGGTTGAATTCAGGCTAAAAGTTTTTCCATTGACATAGAAATTTCAGTATAGCACAAAATCTATCAACTGCTTTTTAAACATGTTTTCCTAACAATTCTCTTGTCTTTTGTTCACAAGCTGAGAAAGGAATTAGCAAGGAGGAAGAAATGCAAGAAGGCATCATAACATAAACTAAGATCTTGGCCAGGAGTCCTCTCACTATTGCCAAAATAACACTGAAATAAGAGCAACCAAGACAAAAATAACTGTTCAGCCACCAACTGACCACATAATGGAAACCAACCACAAAAACTCAAAGCACAAGCCTTCCCTGGTTGTCAGTGTCTCTTTACTGAAAGAGACTCTAACTTGAATTACAAACCTATATTAACTATGACCTGGATGACAGCATAATTACTATATATGCATGTCTAATCTGACACACTGGCTCCTCAGCCTGAAAAAAAATGCACTGGTCTTTGATGCTGTCATGATAATCAGGTTTTCCTCATTTTGCTCTATGACAATCGTCTGCGCCACTTCACGTAATAGACAGAGTGACATCAGAGTGGCTCTTTTTAGCATGGCTAACACACACAAAAATAGCTACCAAATTGTATTGTGCCTGCAATGTTACCGAGGTTGCCACCTCCTTTTTGCAGCACATTGGGTACTTCTTCAGCACCAAGCAGGGGGAGCAAAGTACAGAGTAAAAGACAAAGGCTTTCATGATGTAGCAGTTTCCTGCTCCTCTTATCATTCTTTACTGTGTCAGCATCTTGAATGGTGATTTTAGAGAGAGCATTTAAGTGTGTCTGGACCAGTACCCTTGTCACATTTGATTTCAGAGTTATCCCTTGCTGTTCTAGAAAAATCTCTGTGCCTTTTCAATCTCCTCCTTCTGCATATACTAGGGATGGAAGAGAAATTATTTCAGGTCACATTTTAACATGAACCCTACCTATTCTGCAATTCCTGAACCAATAAACAAACCAAAACATTTATCCTTTGAAACTCACAGTTCTCTTCTCCAACTGAAATATTTTAACACAGAGATATGCATATACACATACCAACACATACAGTATGCTAGAAAAATGCCTGGATTAGGGAAAATGTGCAGATTTTTTGAAAGAAAATTTTGCAAATTGATGCAAAATTGGGAAAAACTGAGCATTTGGCTAGAAAAAAAATGAGAAATCAAAAGCTTTTCCCAACCCAAGTTGATAGAGCCAAAAACATTGACTGTTTTTAGATGTTATTGTTTTAAAATGCTTTAAGTGTGTTTCTAATGTTATTGTTTTACTACTTTACTGGGCAACCTTAGGAAAAGGGGCAGGATAAAAGTTTGTTTATTTGTTTGTATTTATATCCCACCTTTTTCTCCAAGGTGCTGAAGGTGACATACATAGTTTTCTCCTCCTCTTCATTTAAACCCCACAACGTTGTGAGGTACATTAGGCTGAGGGGCGGAGAATGGCCATAAGTCACCTAGCAATCTTCATGGCCAAGTGAGGATTTGAACCCTGGGACTCAGCTAGATTGGTAAAGAAAAAGTGTTTTATATGTGTTGTATATGCATTATAACACTGTAACACGAGATGGCGCTGTGGAGTTCCATTTTTGCCAATGCAATTTCTCAAAGTTTAAAACATGTTTAACTGACCCCCTAACCACTACACCACACTGGCTCTTCTCTCTCTCTCTCTCTCTCTCTCTCTCTCTCTCTCTCTCTCTGTGTGTGTGTGTGTGTAATATAGCTCCTGGCTGAATTCTAGAGGGACCTGCCTATACAGGTTACTTCCAGGCAGCACTTCGGTTACTCATTTATACTACTGACAGTAGCCCTTCACACTTTAAGGAGTGCTGATACAAAAGGCCCATTATCTTCAGGGACAGGGGAGTTATAAGATGCCACCAGGAAGAGAGAGCTGGAAAGCTCCTATCAACATGCTGAAAATCATGCGTAGTGTTTTTTCATTCCAGACCCTATTTTTCTAAACTGTTTGAAACAAATCCATATTTAAACACAAGAAAGTGTTAGCACCCTCTGAAATTTCTATCAGAGTTTTCAATCAGAACAGCTTTCGATTCAAGTGAGAAATACAGGCAAGCATCTCATATTGGATTATTTTAGAACAACAAACTACCGTATTTTTTGCTCTATAAGACTCACTTTTTCCCTCCTAAAAAGTAAGGGGAAATGTGTGTGCGTCTTATGGAGCGAATGCAGCCTGCGCAGCTATCACAGAAGCCAGAACAGCAGGAGCGATTGCTGCTTTCACTGCGCAGCGATCCCTCTTGCTGTTCTAGCTTCTGAGATTCAGAATATTTTTTTTCTTGTTTTCCTCCTCCAAAAACTGGGTGCATCTTGTGGTCTGGTGCGTCTTGTAAATTGTACAAGTTCGTTAGTTACTTGACGCAATCTGTGCGAACAAGCCACAGGGAAGAGAATTACAATAAGCTTCAAATACTTTACGGCAGAAACAAAATCTATATGGGTGGATAAGCAAAGGCAAATCTGTTTAAGAAAAATAGAATTACATGCACCAAATTCAACGGGTTAGTTTTAGGCAATAAAAAAACACCTCAGTATTAAGTAAGGTGGAGGAAATTCCCCCTTCCAAGTTTCAGTCTTTAAAAAAAACTAGAAAAGTATACATAAGAGTTGCAAGACAGAACAGCTTCGCAACAAGATCCAGTATGTGTAAACATCACTTTATTTCCCAAGGAGGGGGGGGGGAAGGCTACAACTGCCAGTTGCAAACACCGAACAAGATAAATCAATTAGCTTGCTAATTTCTCCCCCCTCTCATTTATTTAGCTCTGCACTGTATTTGTCATAATTGACTATAATTATGTTAATTACTAACTCCAGTATAATTACTGTATTTGTCATTTAGCACACTGTGTACCCAAAGCAAATCTGGCAATTGTCGGGCATCAAAAAGAATGCACCATCCTCCAGGAGGGGTTCACTCTGAAAACTGGCTGGTATACATTCAGCAAATGAAAGGGCAAAGGAGAATTTCATGCAATGCTAGTCTAAAGCGCTGGTTCATTAAGGATATTAATTTTCTGATAACTACACATTTAAGCATGACACATCAGAGAGTACCTACAGGATTTAGCAATTATTAATGCGTGACAGTTTCAAATGCTAAGTGAATCAATTAAACAGCAGCATTCACAATTTGAGAAGAGATAACTGCTTCATAACTGCCTAAGACTACAATTTTCACATGACAAAAAAGGGCCATTCAGGCTCCTTCAAAGCCTGACAGGTCAAAAAAGAAGTTTGAAACAAAAGCACCTTATAACCATCATCTCTCCTCTTTACTTGTCAGATCAAGTTTGCAAGTGTCTCTGCTGAAATGGCATCGCCATGCCAGCTGACACAAGGTGATTTTTCATGTCTTGTCAAAGAAAATCTTTTATTCTATTTGCTCCGCATTAACATGTTACGTTTATTGATCAAGCCCCTTCTGCAGCCGCAGCAGGGCACTGGGCTCTTATGCCTAAGGGGGGCTTTGATGTCCCGGTGACATTCCAGACCGAATAATGCACATACTAAATGGATTTCATGCAGAAATGTGTTTGTGCATGACAGCTACATTAATAACAGCCTCTCACACTGATAAATATGCAATTGCTACTATTAAGATTTACCCAATTACAGTGAAAATATTCCCAGTACCTAATAAATGTACCCATAAAGAAAAGTTTTAACAATAGTGCATTTTTCTCACATATTAAAGTGAATGAAGATTCGTCTTAAGGACTATAATGAGAATGTCGTGCTTTATCTTAAATCTTTCTTTTGTTGCTACAATAATAAGCCACGCAAAGAGATGTAACAGCGATGAAGTAAGTGGTGTCCCAGGCAAATCTTAAAAGCTTGAAGGTACCTGCAAAATGGAATCCAAATGCTGTCTGACACTTCAGCAAAAGTAACATTCACAAGTGCATCCTTGTGAAGAGAGTTTTGAGTTCTTCTGACCTCAACAATGGATTGACTGGCATCACCCTTGGAAAATCATCAACCCTTCTTCCAGCTGTCTTCTAAAATTATTGAGCACACCCTAGAGAAAATTAGGAGTCTCTCTGAACTGTTCAGATATGCAGATCCACCACTGACAGACTTGCATGCATGAATGAGCCGTAAAAGATTAACCAGCAGCAGAGACAAGCCACCTCAGACAGAAGTTTCCCATCACCCTATTGTTTATTTAAACTCAGTATTTTCCAAAGCACGCTGTTCACACATTCACCTGAAAGTCACCAATTGTTCTGTTGGCATCCATCTGTCTCGGGAGACAATGGAAGAATGCACCTTTTGGTCAAACCATTGGAGAGTTACAGCACCTGCTATGGCTGTAGAGACCAATATGGGAGATACATGTTTTACTGCAGGTGGGCAGATGAAGGCATCCAAAAAGCATGTGGGAATCAACCCTAAATTCTACTGGTATTGGCAGCAGACAAATAGATTAGGGATTCTCTCTAGAGAATCTCAAGGTAACTAAGTGATATTGTGCCAAACACTCAAATATTTCATTTGAAGATTGGCCATAGCATTGCACCCTACCAACTGCATGACTGTTCACTCTTTGGCAGCTTAAAAGAGGTCTGGCAACCTCACAGCATCACAGTTTCACAGCTGCCTCTTGAAGCTGTATGTTTTAGTTTCCAATTCTCCTTTCTGTTCAAGCAATACTTCCGTCTCTCAGTCAGCAATCAGGTCTCATTTACTGAGATCTATGGGACTTAAACTATGGGTAGAACCTAAAGATCTACCTTAAACAGTCTCAGATTTTCACTATTTGGGTCTTTGAATTGCAAACTCCCCGAGTCACATCACAAGACATTTTTGTAAAAGCCTCCCGCTTCAAAAATTGTTTGCCACTTCAAAAAGTGTTTGCTCTTGAAACAGCAGCTGCTCTAAGGACACATCCCAAATTTCCTTTGAATCCAATATATTTCTTGAACACAAGACAAAAGCTGCTATGGGCACATAGAGCTACCAGCACACTTTTATTATCCTTGGCCTCTGTTCTCATGACCACTTAGTGTCCCCAACCTTCTCTGGGTTGCACCCCTTGTCTCTCAAATATTTTTTTTTAAGCAAAGCAGAGAATTTCATGCCTTTATCAGCTCAGTTCATATGCCCCATATAGCTAGTGCAAGATACAAATGAATTTTAGGGTTTTTTTCTTGTTATGCTCATCAAAACATTCAACGTATTCAGCTGCCTTCTCTCCTCCTAATTTTTTAAGTAGGCAAATGTGTCAGAAGATTGTCAACCTAATTCATTTCAGCTACTCCATTGAAAGCAAGGTCTGTTTACTTCCCCTAGAATAATTAGACGGAGGAATCTGCATAGCTGCTGTCAGTAATTTTACCTTACATTTTTCTACTTAAAATTTTCCAGGAACCATGAGAAATCTCTCATTAAAACCAGATTCTCATAATATTTCATACTATTTTAAAAATTACATTTAAAGATTTATATTCACATAGGAATTACCATAAAAAGGAGAGAGAGAGAGATGACAAAAAGTCCTTAATTAATATAATCATTGCTACTCAGAAAAGAACCCAAATTGGAACAATGGGAAATGCAAGCTATTTTAATTTCCATCAGCAGTCAGGCGGATGGAAAGAAGGGTGGGTAGGATTAGGAAGGACCGTGAAGCCACTTGGTCAACAGAAGCTACACAAGCCTATCTCAAGAAATCCACCAAGAAACAATAAGTACAGGTAACAATGACTGCATTTGTCCTGGCCCATCCTAGCAGATGCAGTACTCAGCTTACCACTTTCATTTTTGGCAAAGGCTTTGATGTATAGGTCAGTTCGATACACAAGCCAGCGTAAAAAGCATTCAGGTTAACAGCTGACACATCTCTCTTAAGTCCATGGCTAGGCAAAAGCTAAGACATTGTCCCAACATTTGATATGCCCCCCAAAGCTTTCCTTTGGAAAAATGGGGCAGACACAGTCATTTGTGCAGTTGGCGTCCCGAGCCACAGGACGGGGCAAGCAGATAGGCACTCCTCCAAGTAGGCTGTATTTGCGGAGTTTGTTTAGACTGGCACAGTCATCTTCTCACCCTTTTTGACAGGGAAGGAGGCAACAGGCTTGGTTCACTGATTTTTCTACAAGTACTTTGACGAAGATGGGAGGCTCTTCACTGGTGAGAGGCAGCACAGGGCACAAGCCAGCTGTGATTATGCTTGGTGTGTTCGGTGACACTGGGGCAGACCTCTCCTCGGACAATCTGCTTGGCCCCTCCCTTGGATCCAAACTAAGATCTCGTAGCATACTGGGCCCCTTCCCAAGATCCTGTTCCTCTAGTTCCCCATTTTCTCCCTATTTGTCATCCCCCTCTGACCAATCCCACCAAAACAATTTCACAAGGCATGTATAGTTGAATGGAAATCAGTGAATCTTGGGCTAACATCCTCTCTTCATGTACAGCAATTTATCATAAGTGGTGAACCACAATAAAACCTGTGCTTGATCCTAGTTTGAAGGCAACCTGTGGTGTGAGGAAACCATTGTGTGCCAGATTCATATAGAATGTCAAAGTACAGTTTGCCAAGAAACTGGAAGCCAGTTAGAAACAAAATAAATAATTCTAGTTGGTTGTGGAAATGAATACGTTATCTCTCTTTACTTGTTTCTCTTGAACCTGCCAGATGAAATGGACAAGGACAATATGATATGGGGTGGCTCTAAGGCACAAAAAGGCACAAAACTGACAAACAGTGTGACAGAGGGATTAGGGAGTTAAAATCTGTAAAGCCCTATTGGTAGACTGGGAGGGCTGTTCTTATGCCTTGAAAACCAATCAAATACAGTGGCTGACAAATGGTGTCTGAGGACTTGGAATTGAAACTGAAGGACAAAAATTGGGGGAGGGAGATTTGGCCTGAAGGGGATTCTAGAGAAAGATGAGATGGAGTGTAATGGTGTTTGGCAATCCAAACTTTTTCTATGGTTCATTCAAGCAAATCATGGCATCCATGAAGTTGGTATAGCTTGATATAAAAAAGACTCTCATTATGACCTTGGTACCAGTCCTTGTCTTAAACATTTCCAGGAAGGTATGAGTAAATACGCTGACCTCCCAGTAGTTGATGTATAGGATCAGCACACTAAACTTTTGTTGTACAGCAATAAAACTGCTAGCACATTTGCAAAAACTAGGCAGGGTCTGATGTGGTTACCAGGAAATGTTACTTTTCACCTCCTGTAAGAAAGATTAGGGTTCCACATAGACAAAATAATCTTCTTCCAAAGGTGAATTCATGATTCAATAAATATATAAATTGGGTGTCATTTCTCACTAGAGTCATGTCCTTTCACTTTCAAATTTAACAAGGTAAACAGAATAGTAAACAGATACCAATTTGTAAGAAATAATAATACAAGGGAATAAAGGTGTTGACACTTACTCATCCCAAAGACCTCTCTCTCTTCTCCACAAGGTAACACAGATCCAAAATAATTAAACCCCAGATTAGCTCAAACTCCAACAGGACCTTCCTTTTCACTCTTGTTGGACATGGAACAGATGAGTGGCCAAGACATTTCTGTTGGCTGGCTAATACAGGATTTTAATGGTAGATCCCTGACTTAGAACAGACTGTTTACCTCAGGACAGAAAAACCATCCCCTCCCATTCTCACTTTCCTTTTAGTGTGGCAAATTGTAACACCCACTCTTTAGGCTTTTGGTATGGTTAGGAATACTTTTTACTCTCAGAATCAAGGTGTGTATGCTATATGATTTGCTGCCTGCTTATATTGCAACATTTCTGTCTGAAAGCAGCATCCATTTACTCTGTCATTTTCATTTCAAGTAATAAACTAATCTTTATTTATTTATCTGGTGCATGAACTTCTTGTGAGCATAAGGTCAATTGTAGGAACACACAACCATAACAGTCACATGTTTAACTCCAATAAAAATCCTAAACCTCTTGGGAGTTTGTATGAGTGCTGGACATGTATGTGGATTTAGACACACATCTTGTAAGGGATAGATGTACCTCAGTTTCTTGTGGAATAGCATGGATCTGAGTTCACTCCTCTTTCTGACATACACAGAATGTGTGCATAGAGTATCTGGCATCAACTCTCACTCATCTAACACACCCAGGGACAGAGCAGTGCAATTTTAACACCATTGGGTCAAAGTAGCAACATAACCCAGATCATTTTGACCATTTATAACAGCCCTGAAAGAGGAGGGAATTCCCTACTGCTGCGGGTTCCCCTTCAAGTTGGTAATAAAGGTAAATTATTCAGTATGGGTGATGAACAAGCATAGAATTTATAGTTAACCTAAAATCTACATGTGCCAGAGGGCTCTGTGCAGACTAATTGATAACCCCAACAATCAACCCTGCAGCTCCAAGAAGGGGAGAAAGGGCAGGCTGCAACCAAACCCACATTTTGCATATAACAGAAATCTGTTCAAAGCATAAATCAGGATTACAGTGCTAAAGCAGATGCACGATGAGAAGGCATGATCTCAAACAAGGGTTAAGCAAGTTGGGGATGTTACATCCAAATCAGCCCAGATTCTCTTAAAATAGCATTCTTTAAAAGGAAACATGAAATACATAGAAACAAGTTGAAGGCTTTACTTATAAGCTTTGAATTGTGACCAATATATACATTAAGTTAAAGGCTTTCTTATCCAAGGCGGGGAGAGGAGTGGGGAAATATATCTGAGGTTAAATACTGCCAGGATCAGGAACTAACACCATATTCATGCTTTCCTTCCTCCCTGTGTGTGCTCAGTTTAGCTGAACATTTTCTGGTTTGATTAAACCAGTTTGCTGTTACACATCAGCAAGAGATGTTTGAGCAAGAACTCCAAACAGGGATTGCAAGTAGAGTTCAAGCCACAGTTTGTAGAATTAAGAATGTGACATGCAAGTGTAGCCAGTAAGTTACATATAGAATTGATTATAGTGGGTTTTCTACTAGAACCAGGGACTAGAAATTCATCGCAAACACTAGGATCCAGGAGATATCATTCTGTAGGTCACCAAAATAATCCACTGAGCCCATTCAGGTGGACAGCATAGTAATGTATACTCTCCAACTTTAGCTCTACAATGCTGCCTTAAATTATGACTATTTCTGATGACCACTCATTTAATATCCATTCCATGAAAAAAAACAACTGATTGCACCATTATCTTGCTCCTAAACACACATTTTACTCAGAAGTAAATAACTGTTTTTATGTCCAAGTATTTGTGCATTGGATTGTAGCCCTAGCCTTCAAGTAAGAGATAGCGCTTTGTATCCTGGCATATGTGCAGAGAAAGGCATACAAAAATGTATCTCTTAGCAAACATAATTCTGCCGTGCAAAAGGCATATAGAATATATGGCTTTAACTTAAGCGCCTGTTGTTAAAAGGCTATATTTGGTTGTAATCCAATACATTCCTATTGCTACAGCAACCAATTAGATAGGTAAATTGGCACGCTTGTTCAAGAAATACATTTCATATCTGAAAATAGGAAAGTTGAGTTTAAAAATTATTCTAAAGCAATCCCACTCTGGAAGAGACTCAGCAAAGTCTCAGACAGTTCAGAGAACTTAGCAATTCCTGATCTGTTCTGAGAACACATTTTCATTCATCTCTTCTTTCAGCAGAAGCAGATGAAAAATAGTGCAAATTTCTTGTACAATGTAAGCTGCATCCATTACATTGCAAAATGATACTTGCAACTGATAATCTCCTCTTCATTCTTCTTCCAAAGAAATATCCAAAGAAAGTGTTAACCATAAACTCTTTTCTGCATACAGACTAGCTCTATATTAATGCACTATTCGTATAATTGGGTAAACAATACATCAGTACAGAAATTGATGACATGTAGTAAAACAAATACTTTCTTTAAAAAATGCAAAAGGCTTCATTTGTGTTGCTCCATGGTCAAACCCAAAGCATGACCTACCTTAACAAGTTGAAGCTAAGATCCAGTCTTTTTGCAATGCGTCCATAGTTTCTTCCTAGGAATGCTGGGATTTCTTTGCAATCTTGACCGATATAAGATACCTATAAGAATTAAGGGCAAAAGAGTTTAGCAGCTGGGTGATTTGCGATCTTCAGACATCTATTGCCTTGAAAATCTAGATATGCAGGAAACAAAATGAAAGTATTCACCCAATTGTCAGGACAATAAACTGCTAGGACTGTTGAGATTAGTCTAGCTCCACCTGTCACATTATGAATCTGTTTTAACAACTTCCATGGTCAGCTCAAGTTGGATATTTTGCAGTTTCAAGAACAACTTATTTACTAAATTGTAATTAACTTTTCCAGAGTTAACAGCAGAGTATCTAAGAGATAGGATTTTTTAGTATCCTGCTTCGTAACATCATTAGTGTAGTGCCTCAGTTTTATTGTCTAGTTTATTTTGTTCAGATGCCAAGCACCCTAAAATTTGGGAGTAAAGGGAGGGGGTGAAGAGGAGACAGGCAACATTTCTTAGGGCCAATACACATTAAAGTATCTGCAAAACAGTAACAATTTATTTCTAGAGTTCGTTTTCATGTGGTCATAGTACTTCACTTAAATTACCTCAGGATATTACAGATGGAAGAGATTGAAACGGACAGATAACAGCCTGCCTAAAGCCACCTTAGTGTGTTCACGGTTGAGAAGATTTGAATCGAGGGCTTCCTGGGTCTCTTAACCACTATGGGCTGGGTTGGATATTACAGAGCCAGATCTTTCCCCTACACCTGGTGGAAAGCAGAAGTGTCCCTATCTTGCCTCCAACACCAAGCAATGGCTATCCAAGCAATGGAAAAATGTTTCAATGGGGCCTGCATGCAGAAAATCCAGTGAGTGTAAGCTCAGAAGACACTACACAATTTTATATGAGAAATCAACTGTGTAAAGTGAATCTGTATGCTTTGAATTTTGCACATGTAGACCATAAGTGAGTATTTTATTAAAACGTGGATAAACAATGGTATCTGAGGTATATGCATGAGCAGCGAGATAAGGTGCTCTCTCACCCCCTGCCATTACACATAGGAGAGTGATCAGTCTGTATCAGCGGCGTAGCGTGAGTTGTCAGCACCCGGGGCAACGCAAGTAATTTGCGCCCCCTAACCCGGGGCAAGGCACGTAATTTGTGCCCCCCCCTAACCCCTAACCTGCAAGTTGCCGCTGGCACTGCTGCCCAAACGACGCCGCTTGCCCGGAGGAGGAGGGGGGCAGAGAGGCGAGGAAAATGCAATGGCCCAGCAGCTGCAGCAGCAGCGGCGGAGGCGGGGCTGTGAGGAGGGGCTGCCTGGTGCGTCCTCCACGGCGAGCGCTGAGAGCCGCTGCCTGCCGGGCGCCTTCAGCCGGGCGCCGCGAGACACGCGGCTCTGCTACAGCCTGCGCCCGAGGCTCTTCGGCGACTCCGGAGGCAGCGAGCGCGCCCCCCCAGATGTTGCGCCCGGTGCGGCTTGCACCCCTTGCACCCCCCACGCTACGCCACTGGTCTGTATCATCCAATCCAGCCCAACTTATGTTTGTCTCCCAGCTGTTGTCTTTGTGTCTGCAAACCTACTGTACAAATGTAAAATGCAGAAACAGTAAATCAAGGCTCTCACCTGGAAACAAAAATGTGTGCTCATTCCACACCCAGACTACCAGTAACAACTCTACATTAGTACTTTGTCATATCTGCAGCTGGACCATGACAATGGGTTGTAGCCAAATAAATTCTACTCAAAGTAGATTCACTGAAATTAATGTACCTAAGCAAGCCATGTCCATCAATTTCAATGTGTTTACTCTGAGTCTGTCTATCACTGGATACAACCTAATGGGTTCTCAAACAGAGGTGCCAAATGGGGGAGAAATCAGGCAGCAACCTTCAGGACAGCTCATACCATAATACCCTATCAGTTAAATATGAACCTAACCGGACGAGACATCCGGAGTGTGGCAGAACAAGAACGGGCCTTTTCTGCAGCGGCTCCCTGCTTGGGGAATGCTCTCCCTAGGGAGGTTCACCTGGCACCTTTGTTGCACATCTTTAGGCACCAAGCAAAACCATTCCTCTTCTTCCATACCTTTGGCTGGTTAAACAATATATGGCCTTTTAAACAGTGGGAGGTATTGCTTTTGTTTCTGTGTTGTATATTTTTGTGTTTTTATATTGCAAACCGCCCTGTCATCCTCAGGCGAAGGGTGGTATAGAAATTTAATAAATAATAATAATAGTAATAAATACGAATCACAACTATGTAAGACGGTTGAAAAGAAACTACTACAGTGTTTTGTACCTCCCAGTGTGGAAGGAAGTTCCAGAAGCCATCTTTTAAAGATTTTGTTTCTTGTAAGCAAAGAGTAGTAAGTGGAGCATTTTTCTGTTCATCTACTTTTGTTTTCATCTACATTGTTTTAAAATCTACAAAGTGAGTATGGGAAAGCAGGCAGGCACGCTGTAAATGTTTCAAATAAGTATCTGTTCTCCAAAACCAGCCTTCGTGTATTTATAGCCTCCCACCCTGTTCCTTTCGCAAATCATCAGGTGCAAAATTCAGGCTTCTGTTACTTTCAACGGCTATATTCTAACTACCAAATTGCTTCTCTTTAACTTCAACCCTAAGCAGGTGTTACATTTCCAGCAGCCACCCGCTACCAATGCACATTAAAACAAGTTCCTCCTAGCAATCAATGCCTATTAAAGCAAGATTTTTAGTTAACAACATCTAAAAATTTTTTTTTTTAAATTCAATCTTTATTGGTTTAAAAATCAACATAGACACACAAAGAAAACTTAGAAAAATTAAAAAAAGAAAACAGAACAAAAAAGTACATCTCTTACTAATAAAAAATAAAATAGAACAGTACATTGAGAATATACAACATCAAAATTTAAAGGAATGCTGATTTCCCATAGATTTCGCACAGATCTTTACAAGATGCCAGACTCTTAATAAAGATAATACATTATTGCTATACATAATAACTTACAAGATTAAAGGAAGTCCAATCTTAAGCTCTCACATACAGCAGTTATTAAACAACGAATGGTGTTGCACAAGACACACTGAAATTTTATCTTGCCACACATAAAAGAGTTGAAGTTTTAGCGCTTAATCAGAAGCTCCAAGGAATCCATATGAGCTCATCCCTCTATAGCAAACCACTTACATAAAGTTTCAGAAAAGGCTGACCGAGTGCTTTTTGAAAATTGATGTATTTGCAAGTTTAATTTGCGATAACTCCCTATTTAGTCCGGAAGAATTTAAGCAGCAAAGCAATGTCTATGCTTGATTCAGAGTGCACTCTTTAAAGAACTTGGTCTTGGGGAGTTCCCATTTGTCTTTTAAGTTTCCATTTCTTCAAATTCCAGATAAGAACAAGAAAATAAGAGTCAGGCAAGTTGTGTTTGGATGATATTTCATGTTCTTCAAAATACAACCTACTCTACATGACAACTTGCCACCGCATCCCCTAACTTTACAAATCACCCTTGTGGTTCAGCTGGTCTTAAAATGATTGCAGTCTGATAATGTAGCACTTCATCCCCTTTAATTCATCCTTGCTCAGTAACTTCATCTGAGAAAGAGATAGTCAACTACAGAGAAAATAGTTTTACTGTGAATACATGAGCTGAAAAAATAAAAAGCTCAGAGTTCATTCTTGCAATTTCCTCTCCCTTCTCAAGGCATCTGTCATCCCTTCCTTTGCAATAAATTCTACTTCAGGACAAAGGCTCGCTTTTAACAGTCTCCAGAAAGCAAAAGGAAGAGAGATTTCAATCTAATTATTTGGAATCCCACTCCAGAATCAGTAAACATTTTCCAATTGTCTGCTGCCATTCACCCTAAAGGATCCCAAAGCTATTTACAAGACACATGTGCATGCAAAAGCATTTAGATTAATACACACAAAAATGTAACCACTTCGGGGCTGGAAAAGACAGCAGCATATTTTTATCATCAGGAGAAAATGCTGCACATAAACTCCCTCTTTTCCAGTGTCAGTTTTCAGATTTCCAGTTGCTTGACATAGAACAATCTCAAAGAGCCAGATGTTAACTCTCCTATGCTTGTGTCAAAGAGGACCTCCCAATTAAGTTATGGTTGAGTAAGGGGTTTGTTTGTTTTCCACATTATATTTCCTGGGCAAGAACTTACATAGAAAGGGTACAACTGCATGAAATAACATGCTTTTCATAACCAATCCCAAAGCTGAACCTTGAATATCTTATTGTTAACGGATATGCTAGTATGTCTGTGCACACATATGCATATCTTATACACATAATCACTGAAAGCAATAATCTGGAAAATTAGCAATACTGTACAGTGGTACCTCTGGTTGTGTACTTTATTCGTTCCGGAGGTCCGTTCTTAACCTGAAACTGTTCTTAACCTGAAGCACCACTTTCGCTAATGGGGCCTCCTGCTGCTGCTGCACCATCCACCACACAATTTCTGTTCTCATCCTGAAGCAAAGTTCTTAACCCGAGGTACTATTTCTGGATTAGCGGAGTCTGTAACCTGAAGCGTATGTAACCCAAAGTACCACTGTATACTGCTTTGAATCTTTACTGGAGACAATTGTGTGCACATAGATAGGATTGCATTCGCTATGACATGATAGCCATTACATAACAGGAGTTACAGGTGGAGAAGCTTCCTGGGACATTCTGAGCTGTATCACTTAAGCGTTATCTCAGAGATTAGTCAAATCAAAAGAGCATCTCTATTCTTGATGTTTTTATGGATACTTTTTGCCAATTTTATTCTTATATTTTCATTAAAACTTACATATTTTTATTAAAGTGTTCATAAATACGTTCATTAATACGTAAAAAATGAAACAAAAATACATTCCGTTTTTAGCAAGGTGCTCTCACCTTCTCTGGAGAAAAAAGAGTCCAGCTTTGCCATCTCAGGAAATGCAAAAAGGTGCTTGATTTAATTAAGGCAATATATGATTGCCAGCTGGGAATCATTAACTCAAAAGGATAAATTAATGATGGAATTATAGGCACTGCTTACATTAGATATGGCACTGGACCAAAGTTAACTGGGGTAGGATGCAAAGTTAACTGGAGGGGGGGAATCAGTTCACTTTTAAATAAAAAGGACACCATTACACCTCATTACTCAACAGATGGTGACACCTCTGTTAAACAGCATCCAGTCCTATATTTAGCGGGCATTGGCAACACACCCTTATACATGTTTACTCAGAGGTAACATCACACTGAGTTCATGGGACTTACTCCTTGGTAAGTGGGATTGCAACCTTAATCATCTTCCTTAGAAGTGCGGGCAGGGAGAATGATTCTACTTGCCATCACACATACACAAGACTCTTTGGTTGATACAAGCAGATGAAATGGCTGTTTGGAACAGAGCGGTGCTAGGTAAACTCAGTATTTTCTACCAACAACTACTGCTCTTCTTGGCCAGGAAGACATTTCATGATAGAGCTGCCACCCTGCAAATGAAGTCCAACACAAAGTAGTCCCAAGACCTTATGGGGCCAATTCAGTTAGTAGGATTGTACTACTGACAAAATATATTATTAAAAGGTGAGATTAGGGGCTCATTTTACATTTGTTATAATCAAGAAACTAGTTATGAAGCATAAAGTTAAAGAGTCATAATAAAAAAACCCTGAGATAATTCATTGTTTGAACACTCTAGAGTACCATAAAAGTGCTATTACAATTTCCCACCACTAAATACATATCCATTTCAGAGTACTTTGTACTTCAAAAGGGATGCATAAAGCCTCCAAGGAACAAACACTTGCACTCCTTGCCACATCCAACCACAACTACCACAATTATATATTCAAAAGCACTGGAGTAAACAAACTTTCTGCAAAACCAGCTGTTTCAAAAATACACGGGGTCACCTAATATATAAACCAGGGGAAAATGCAAAAAAGTACAGCCAGCCCCCCAAACCCAATTCAAAGTCAAAAGAAATGTTTATTTCTAGTGTGGATTCTGGCCCCGTAAAAGCACAACTGAGACTGTAATCCTATAAATGTTTGCCTGGAAGTTGAATTTTCTAGGACTTCTGAGCAGACCTGCAGAGGATTGAACAGGGAAGCTCCCGATTCAAGCAACTATTCTATTGTCTGCTCCAGTGAGCTCAAGTTAGTAAATCCAGATAAAGACAATAGCTAGTTAATAACTGCTGCCACATCATTCTGTTTGCACAACTGAAATTGGCCTGGTGAGGTCCTATTTGAAGAGTGAAGGCTCCACGTGGCATAAAAAACACAAATTTATTTCTTTGACCAAACTGTTTTGTTGGACTAACTCCAGTCCAATGAGAGCTTATAAACAGGTGCTTTAATCTCAGTGGCCCACCAAGGATGTCAGAACTTACACACTAATGATGATATTTCTGGCACTGGGGATTTGTTTATTTTTTATGCCCGTGATCTTTAAGCATTTGGTTCAAGCCTTGGTTGACAGGATGCCACTCTTATGTTTACACTTATAAGCGTCATCTCCAACTCCTCAAAAGATTCCATCAACAGTGCCCCCGAAAAAAATACACATCACTTGGGAAGACAGGCAAACTAATGCCAGTGTATTGGAAGAAGCAAAGATCACCAGTGTCAAAGCAATGATTACTCAACATCAACTTCGTTGGACTGGTCATGTTGTTCGGATGCCTGATTATCGTCTGCCAAAGCAACTACTCTATTCTGAACTTAAAAATGGAAAGCGTAATGTTGGTGGTCAACAAAAGAGGTTCAAAGACTCTCTCAAGGCAAATCTAAAAACATGTAGTATAAACATTGACAACTGGGAAACACTGGCCTGTGAGCGCTCCAATTGGAGAACAGCCTTTACCAAAGGTGTCATGGACTTTGAAGATGCTCGAATTCAGGATGAAAGGGAGAAATGTGTTAAGAGGAAGGCATGTTTGGCAAACCCTCATCACAATCAACTCCCACCCAGAAACCTATGTCCCCCCTATGGAAGGACGTCTAGATCCAGAATTGGCCTCCACAGTCACTTATAGACTCACTGTTCAGACCATGTTCATAGAAGACAATCTTACTCAGCTATGAGTGATCACCAAAGAAGAGGATGATGATGACGACGACTCAGGGGACAAAGTAAAGGCCAATGGTTGTGAGGAAGATCTTAAAGCAATGACAAAGTTAGCTGGGCATTGCCATGCCTAAAGACAGCAACACCACATAACAAAAGCCACCATTTCATATAGCTCTTAAAATAATCTGTTTGAAAATCTGATGTTATTGGGTGAAGCAATTCTTAAGAACTCCAGTTCATAACATGCATGCTACAAATCAGTGAAACTGCCCCATGAGTCCAAGTAGGGCTTCCATATATGTAGCAACACAAAAGGGAAATGCTAGCATCATATAGAAGTACAGCAACAGAAGTAGTGTGTACAAATGGGACCCTGTACCCTGGCACTAGGGAAAATTCACTGCACACACAAGTACTTACATTCCACTGATACTCGTGGAATGTAGATATGTTTGCATTCCCACCCTGATCATGTTTACTTACATGTCCTAGAAGGACTCACTAGTTTCAGTAGAATTTGTCCTCCATGAGAAAGCACTTAGGTTTGTGATCTAAGTACTTTTATATAGCCAAAAATCAGACCAAGAAAGAAAGCACAAGAAGAAAGATTAGCAGAGACTTATAACAGCCTGAAACTCTGGGGTGAAGTTTATCTGACAATTCCTTTAAATTAACCCAGATTAGTTCCAGCAGCTTCTCCACACAACTGCTGTTCCTCTCTTCAGAAGTTGCCTTGACTTACATAGCACAGCTGTGTGGCAGGTTTACTCACAGATTTATTCTTACAATATCCATATGGTTTTGCTTTCAACCATGTGGATATTAGAATATGGGAAAGCTGCCACACAAAGAAGTCTCAGAAATTGCATGGACTTTGAATGATTGGAGAGCACATCCAGCCAACCAATTTACAAGGTTCAGTGGGCACCAAGTAGACTGAGACAAGCTGTCCCCACCAAACAGGCACTTTGTGCAGGGATGTGCTGAAGATCAGCATGTATTCTAACCTTGTAAGATGCACAAAGGGTTAATGGGTTCTTAAAAATACTGAGTTCCCCTGCAGTCAGAATGTGTGTCCAACTTCACTATGGCCAAAGTGTGAGGCAGGGGAAGTACACTAGGAGTTTATTGTCAGTAGGAATTTGGACTCAAAATAAAATAGGCAGGACCTGGGTGGTATGCAATTATATGATAGAGGAGCAGACTTTTAAAGCCTTGGAGTGTTTGGCTATGCAGATGAGTAAGCTGCAGTTTTATCAGTATCATTATCACAAATCTACAAGTAGGACTATTGACATCTGTTAAGAAAATAGCACCCAAGGCTACTTCAGAGCAAAATAGTTCAAGGATTTAGAAGTTTGCTCCTTGCCTATATATAAATGATGAAGTCAGAATCTGAAGACAGCAGTCACCCAATGCAGTAAAGAAGCCTTCACTCACCTAGTACCCTCTCAACTGCTGGACTCCAAATCCCATTAGCTCCAGCCAACATGGCCAATGAGCCAGATTTATGGGAGTTGTAGTTCAATAACAGCTGGAGGACACCAGGGAAAGCTGCAGTGAATTAACCCCACACTTTAAGTTTGCCCACAATGATGTACATCTCACATAAGTATGGTTTGACCGGAATTTGGGGAGTTTTCACCAAAGTCTAAGAAAAACTCTGCACCATTTCACCAGCTACATTGTGCAACTGTGATGTGGAGAGTGGCTTACATAATCTGTGCTGGGGTAAGTCCAGCATTCTGTTCTTAAAGTGGCCAACCAGATGTCTGTGGGAAATCCACAAGCAGGACCCAGGCACAACAGCTGTCTCCCTTCCTGCAGCAGAGCAGCACTCTCCTCCTCCATCAACTGCTATTTGGAAGCATGACTTCCTCCAACTAGGCAGAGCATAGTCCTCATGGCTAGTAGCCATAGATAGCCCTCTCCTCCATGGATTTGTCTAATCCTCTTTTAAAGCCATCACTGCCACCAGTGAGACAGAGTTTCATAGTGTAACTATGAGCTTCATGAAGAAGTAATAGAGGGTGCTACTCCCAGCACTAAAATGTATTTTGATTCCCACTGAAAAGTCATATCAAAACAACAGCGCAAAACAACCTTGACATCTCTCTGAACATGAAGCTTGTGGGACCAAAAGTCCTTCTGGTTTTCTGAAAATAAGCAGTGCACCCTTTTAGGCAGACAGGAATTCATGCTATCTGCACTTAACATCTTCAGGTGATGTCTGGGACCCATGCACACAAATATTGCTTATGTCTGTTACCTCCAAGGAAAGGGAGAAGAGACCCCACTCAAAGTTGCAATCTATCACCTTCTAAGACTATGGGGGAGGGGCTCTTTGTTTATTTAATAAGTTCATAGAGAATACATGAGGCTACAGACATAAGAGATTCTCCCATATGCCCATGGCCTTGTACAGTACTCAGGAAACGTACAGATGCTCAGGCACACTAAAGAGGTCTGAGGCTTCAGAACACCATAGCAATGTAGAGCTTCTAAGCTGCATTAAGACAGTTTAATCCATGCATAGAAAGGGAGAATTTTGGCAGGTAAAGCTTCTTAAAACTGCAGTACCTCGATGGGAGAAGTTGCATCTAAATCCCTTTAATGCGTTAGGCACAGGAGCCCTGTTTCACACCTAGTCTGACAAATAGCCTCATAGGAGAGTATACCAAACCTGTACTCCAGAGCTTTCCAAACTTTTCATGTTGGTGGCACACTTTTTAGACATGAATCATTTCGCAACACAGTAATTCAGTTTTACTAGCAAACCAGAGGTTAAACCAACCCCTTTCCAGCCCTGAGGCGAGCATGGGGAGCGTTTGCACGACACACCTACACACTGCAGCTGACACACTAACGCAGGGGTCAGCAAGGTTTATCTTGCCTGGGCCGGATCGGTCCCATGGAGATCCCTCTGTGGGCTGGACTTCGGGCACGTATGAGGTGATTTTTGCATGAGGTGTGCAGACACGATTTTCAGTATCTGCGTAGGAGCGAATTTTGGCACAGCGGAAGTGAGTCTCTGCACTGTGCTGTGCTTCGCCGGTATCTTGGATCAGGGGCGACTCATGGGCCGGTCAAACGACCTCCACGGGCCACTTCCAGCCCATGGGCCTTAGATTGCGGACCCCTGTACTAACTTATCCCAACACACAGTTTGGAAAGCTCTGCCATAATCCTGTGCACACTTACTTGCAGTGTAAGAAACTCAGATATATAAGCTAATTGCCAAATGGCACCTTAAATGGAGATTATGGTCACCACAACAGAATGTCTAGGCACCCTTTTTTGCAATGAAATTTATTATTATTATTATTATTTAGGGTTGCCATATTTTGAAGAGCAAAAAAGGGGACACTGTGATGACTCTCATTTTAAATACCACTACTATATGTAGGCTATAGAAGCTGTGATCTATTGCTGAGGGGGGCAGGAGAAGAGGAAAGCAAGACTTCAACCACCAGTCATGTCTATGTCTCATCCAGAAAGTATAGCCAGAGACATTTTGGCAAATTTAAAAAATCCACCCAGAAAGAAATTTTACCCCTGAAAAGGAGGGCATGTCCTGGAAAAAGAGGACACACACCAACCCTGTCATTGTTATTATTCCTTTCATTTCTTTACCACTTTATATTTTAAAGAAAAAAGTGGTTTACAACACATTAAAACATCAAATAAAACAATCCAGAATAAAACCAATTTAATTCATATTCAAGCCCATATTTATTTACCTACTTAATTTACTGTGGATAGGTGTCCCATAGCAGAAGTACTCTAAGAGGTCAGTGTGGTGTAATGGTTAGTGTATTGGACTAGGACAGGGGTAGGCAACCTAAGGCCCAGGGGCCGGATGTGGCCCAATCCCCTTCTCAAAATGGCCCACAGACAGTCCGTGAATCAGGGTGTTTTTACATGAGCAGAATGTGTGCTTTTATTTAAAATGCATCTCTGGGTTATTTGTGGGGCATAGGAATTCATTCATATATATTTTTCAAAATATAGTCCGGCCCACCACATGGTCTGAGGGACGGTGGACCAGCCCACTGCTAAAAAAGGTTGCTGACCCCTGGACTAGGACCTAAGAGATCAGGATTCTAATCCTCACTCACTCATGAAGCTCATTGGGTGACCTTGGGCCAGTCACAGCTTCTTAACCTACTTTACAGGTTCATTGTAGGGATTAACTGAGGAGGGGTGTGAACCATGTACTTCTTGGAGAAAAAGGCAGGATATAAGTGCAATAAATAAACTCTTCTGTGCTCACCAGCTTAGGAAAGTTGGAGGGGCCAGCCAGATGGAGATGTCAGTCACCAACCTGGTATCCAGAGATCCCCACATGGTGGCAATTGAACCCGCCCCAATTGCAAAACACACCTGGCGAATTTCAAACATTGCTTTACTTCTGAATAAATTCACACGGGCTCTGGCTTTTAGACTGTAATCCAAAAATACACTTACCAGGATAAAAATCCCATGGAATGTGTTCGGACCTACTTCCAAATATGTATATAGTCAAACTATGGTAACTAATTCTTCATTTTTTAGGGACCACGCCTTTTAAATGTTGTGACAAGCAAGAGAAAGCTCCAGGTTTAGTGCTCTAAAATGAATCTTAGCCATAATCATGAAAAAATGTTTAGCATGTATACAGTCATACCTCAGAAGTTGAACAGAATCTGTTCAGAAGTCCGTTCAACTTCCAAAGCGCAGCTTCTGATTGGCTGCAGGAAGCTCCTGCAGCCAATCGGAAGCCATGGAAGCCCCATCAGATGTTTGGCTTCCGAAAGAACGTTCAAGAACCGGAACACTCACTTCCAGTTTTCAATAGTTCAGGAGCCGAAACCTTCGACTCCCAAGGTGTTTGGGAGCAGAGGTATGACTGTATAGTGAAGACCATCAAGCCTATCAAGAAAGAAGGATCACACAGGATTGCTCAACAGCACAACTTATTTTGGATAAGAAAATGGACTTTTCTACACAACAGATCATTATCAAAAGAGACAGTGGTGATCATTAGCATAGGGTGTTAAGACAAACCTTGTGGAGAACATAGGTTTTTCAACAGCTATTAGCAAAAACAGAACATCCATGTTCAGAGGCAATAAAGCTCTTTCGTCTGGTACAGCAGAGCTCTTTTATAGTTGTAATTCATTAGTTGCTATCTCAATGAAAAGTTTTTGTAATCCGTGCAAAATGTTTCTCAAAAAAAGGAAGAAAATTGATACATAGTTTATAGGTATCTTTGCGTATGTTTCTATCTTGCAGAAACAAAGAACAAACACACACAAACACAAATCTGAAAATGGTTACTTCTATGCTGAAAATGGAAGTTTAGGCATGGGCAGTAAATTCCCTTTTTAAAAATAAAAAGAAGACACAAACACCATATTTAATTTCATGACAGCTATGTGCAATTTTATTATTTTCTGTTTTGCAAGCAAAACTTCAGTGTAACTATGTCAGCACCCACAACTGATCTGAAACATGTGTCGAACCCTCCACACAGAGACATGGCTTTAAAGTGCAGCATGTTGTAATGAGGACATTGGTAGCAGCTGCAGCATAATGGCAGGAATAATAATTAGAATTACCACCTGGACAAAAGTGCATTCTACAAAATGTGTTAAGAAAGCAAGCCTTTCTCAATGGGCTTGCTGGAAGCCCCCCTTGGTCCAAATCTTACAACTGTTGTGAACTCAGTAAGTGGCCCTTAGGCAAGCCACTCTTCCTCAGCCTTTTCCCACCTGCAACAGTCAAGATGAAATAGCTGGCCTATATTACAGGGTTGTGGCATACAAAGCAATGTGTACAAAACTCTACATGTGCTCCTTATCCATATGAGACATGCACAGCCCCTTCAGCAGCAATGGGGGAGGGTGACCTTAAAAGCATGCTTGGTTTTGATCAGTTTATCTGTGGGTCAGAGGAACTTAAACCTTCTGCTAGTAAGAAGAATATATACTCTGCATCCACAGTGAAGTTTAAAGCAACAATTAGAGGACATTACCCCTACAGTAAAGGGACGCGGGTGTAGCTGTGGGTTAAACCACAGAGCCTAAGACTTGCTGATCAGAAGGTCAGCGGTTCGAATCCCGGTGACGGGGTGAGCTCCCATTGCTCGGTCCCTGCTCCTGCCCACCTAGCAGTTCGAAAGCACACCAGTGAAAGTAGATCAATAGGTACCGCTCCGGCGGGAAGGTAAACGACGTTTCTGTGCGCTGCTCTGGTTCGCCAGAAGCGGCTTAGTCATGCTGGCCACATGACCTAGAAAAACTGTGGTCTGACAAATAGCCTCATAGGAGAGTGTACCAAGCCTGTACTCCAGAGCTTTCCAAACTTTTCATGTTGGTGGCACACTTTTTAGACATGAATCATTTCGCAATGCAGTAATTCAGTTTTGCATCATTTCATGACACAGTAATTCAGTTTTACTAGCAAACTGGAGGTTGAACTAACCCCTTTCCAGCCCTGGGAGGAGCGTGGGGAGTGTTTGCACAACACACCTACACACTGCAGCTGACACACTGTGTCCAACACACAGTTTGGAAAGCTCTGCCGTAATCCTGTGCACACTTACTTGCAGTGTAAGAAACTCAGATAGATAAGCTAATTGCAAAATGGCACCTTGAATGGAGATTATGGTCACCACAACAGATTATCAAGGCACCTTTTCTTGCAATGAAATTTATTATTATTTAGGGTTGCCATATTTTGAAGAGCAAAAAAGGGGACACTGTGATGACTCTCGTTTTAAATACCATTACAGTGGTACCTCGGGTTAAGTACTTAATTCGTTCTGGAGGTGTGTACTTAACCTGAAACTGTTCTTAACCTGAAGCGCCACTTTAGCTAATGGGGCCTCCTGCTGCCGCCGTGCCGCCAGAGCACAATTTCTGTTCTTATCCTGAAGCACTATTTCTGGGTTAGTGGAGTCTGTAACCTGAAGCGTATGTAACCCGAGGTACCACTGTACTATATGTAGGCTATAGAAGCTGTGATATATTGCTGAGGATGGGGGCAGGAGAAGAGAAGAGGAAAGCAAGTCTTCAACCAGCAGTCATGTCTGTGTCTCATCCAGAAAGTTCAAAACAGCTGTAATGAGCAGGAACTGCTCCCCAATAGGATGCAATAATAATAATAATAATAATAATAATAATAATAATAATAATAATAATAATAATAATAATGGTCATTTGAGAGAGCTTTCCCATACCCAGCTTGAACCCATGACTTGGGACAAGGGGGCCTGACGCCACGAGGAGAAAAGGGAGGGGAAATTCTTCCCCTTCTTCATCTCCTCCTCGTGGCGTTGGGGGTGGGGGGAGAAGTCAGGCGTTTTGGGTAATAGGAAGCACGAGAGAGAAGTTTTAAAGGACTCCAAGCAGAGGCTGAGGAAGGAAGGGGGGGGCGGGATAAGAAAGCGAAACTGAGAGACGCTGAAACGAAAGACGCCGCCCGCCCGCCCCCCCCCCAACCAACCAAGTGTTTCTGTCAAACAAATAGGGTTAGGTGGGTGAGTGAGTGGGGAGGCACTTACTTGAGTTCCATTTACCACGACCCCTGACATCTCTGCCCCCAAAATGTGCTGCCTCTCTCTCCCCACACGCCCCACTCAAGGGAGAGGCAAGGCTCCTGAGGGGACTTTTCGCTTCTCCTAAGGTGGCCGCCCCTGGTGGGCTGAGGGGAAAGAGCGCGACGGGCGGGGGAGGGGCGAGGAAAGAAAAAAAAAGGCGCGAAGAAGAGCTCCTCAGCCTTCCCCAGCTGCGCCTGCAATTAAGTGCCCTCGGAGGAAGCCCAGCTGTCGTCAGCTGATCCCCAGGCGGAAGAGCCCGTGTTGACTGACGCCGCGCGCTATTCCGGGTTCCTCACGTGAGCGAGGCGAGGGGCCTCTGGCGCGTCGACCCAAAACCGTCGGGGGCCGAGGTGGGATGCAACTTCTCCTCCCAGGATGAGCTTGCCTGGGAGCAAAGAAGCCCCTCCCAAATACTGCCTCTTTTTTTCAAACTTGGGTCCCCAGATGTTGTTGATAATTTTTATAATATTTCATTAAGTTTTCATTTTGCAATATTTAAATACATCCTTCCTGCATTTTTCATGTTTTTTGGCTCATATGAGCTAATCGGCTTCCTTCCCTCCCTCCTTAAAGGTAAAGGACTCCTGACAGTTAAGTCCAGTCATGAACGATTCTGGAGTTGCGGCGCTCATCTCGTTTTACTGGCCGAGGGAGCCGATGTTTATCCACAGTTTTTCTAGGTCATGTGGCCAGCATGACTAAGCCGCTTCTGGCAAACCAGAGCAGCGCACGGCAACGCCGTTTACCTTCCCGCTGGAGCGGTACCTATTTATCTACTTGCACTTTGACGTCCTTTCAAACTGCTAGGTTGGCAGGAGCAGAGACCGAGAATGGGAGCTCACCCCGTCGCAGGGATTTGAACCACCTACCTTCCGATCGACAAGCCCTAGGCTCAGTGGGTTAGACCACAGTACCACCCGCGTCCCTCCCGCCTTATGGTTGCATTAATTCTTTATTGTGGTTGCTGCAGTCACACCTCTTCCTGATTACTTTTATATCATTCCAATTAACCAAATTTTATTCATTTTTCAGTTACAATCCAATAATTGCCTCACTATAACAATAACAAATTATAATGCAATTACTAATACCAATCATACAAAATTCAGGTCCACACATGCGTGCTATTTTTGATAGTTTGATGATTTTCTTTATTTCTGCATTCCAAAATCTTCTGCATTTCAAAATCTAATTTCAGTTACATTCCGGTCAAAATAATAATCCCTTATGCAACAACTGCAATATTAATAATTTCCACTCATGCTTGACACATTAAATGATTTACAGAACTACAAGTGAGGCACTCAAACTATATCCTTGTTCTTCCTGTGTGTGGCAATTATTCTGTCTGTGGTATTTCTTCCTGTCCTTGTAAAATGTTACATCTATCTTTTCCTGGTTGTTGTTGTTCTCCATCAGATGTTGTTGGGCTACAATGCCCATCATCCCTGACCACTGGTCCTGGTAGCTAGGGATGAGGGGAGAGCCAGTGTGATGTAGTGGTTAAGAGCGGTGGACTCGTAATCTGGTGAACCGGGTTCGCGTCTCCGCTCCTCCATATGCAGCCAGGGGCGCCGACTTATAAAAAATATTGGGGGGGCCCATACCGGGGTCCTGCCGCTGGTTCGCTCGGGTAGCCGGGAGAACGCAGTTCGAGGTGGCGGTGTTGGGGAGAGACCCTCGCTCAGGGCGCCACTAGACTTGGCGGCCGGCGGCCTATCTGGGGGGTTTTGGAGCGTATTTCGGCGGAGCGATTGGGGAGGAGGGGGCTTGTTGCCGGATTCTTCAGCTGAGCCGGAGATCCGCTGCTGGGGGTCCCTGGGCTGAGTTGTGAGCACGGCCTGCTGAAGGGAGATCCAGCCGATTGCGCGACAGGGACGGCCGGGGCTCTCCGGCTAGGGCGCGCGGCTGGCTGGCTGGCGAGGGAGCAGGTGGGGAGGAGGCGGGGGTCCTCACTCTCTTAGGAAACGCACCCGCACGCCCGATTGCCACGAAGTCCGAAGGGTGCGTGTGTGGAATTAAAAAGCAAAAACGAGATACGGGCAGGGCAGGCAAAGAGTTTTCTGCAAGAGGATGGAGGGCAGGTTGAAGAGAAAATCACTCAGGATGAGACAGTCAAATCAGCCATGATAAAATGGGCTCAGGATATTGGGTATAACATCATGTTTGAGGACTGGGAAAGGTTATGGACCACCGGAATGAAATTCACGGCATGTAATGCCTTGAAGGAAAATATTATGAAAATGATTTATAGGTGGTACATGACCCCAGTCAAGCTTGCAAAAATATATCACCTGTCTGATAATAAATGTTGGAAATGTAAGGAGGCTGAAGGGACATTCTTTCACCTCTGGTGGACTTGTCCAAAAGTGAAGACCTTCTGGGAAATGATCTATAATGAGTTAAAAAAGGTATTTAAGTATACCTTTCCCAAGAAACCAGAGGCCTTCCTCTTGGGCATTGTTGGCCAGAAAGTGTTAAAGAAGGATAGAACTTTCTTTATGTATGCAACTACAGCAGCAAGAATACTTATCGCAAAATATTGGAAGACACAAGATTTGCCCACACTGGAAGAGTGGCAGACGCAATTGATGGATTACATGGAACTGGCTGAAATGACTGGCAGAATCCGAGATTTGGGAGAAGAAACAACGGAAGAGGACTGGAAAAAATTTAAGGACTATTTACAAAAACAATATAAGTTGTATGAATGTTAAAAATTTACACGATTCGGAAACTATAGCTTCAGCAATTAGATTTGGGAAACAGGAAATTATATTTTAAGTAAGAAAAGGTCAAAATCTAAGGTAATACTATGTTTAATTTAAGATATAAGTAACTGATGAAAAGTATGTTAAATTTAGAGGTATAGTATTTGAAAAGTACAAAATAAGGTACGAAACAAGGTAATAATTTGCTGATATCTTTATTATAAAGAATGCAGGGTAAGGGAGATGCGAGGAAGTCCAGTTAGTTATATAAAAAATGTGTTGAATGGTTGGTTTTCTTTTCTTCTTTTTCTTTTTTTCTTTTTCTTGTTCTTTTACTTTTTTCTTCAGTGTATGTTTCTAACTTTGTATTTGAAAACTTAATAAAATATTTATATATATAAAAAAGAGAGAAAATCCTTTCGCTTTTCTGGGGCGCAGGGAAGTCTCAGAGCCGGAGGTTGGGGAAGGGACCCCCTTTGCTCTGCCCTCTTCTCCCGTCTTAGATTCGCATGGGGGTCCCCGCCCGAGCTTGCCTGGCCACCGGGCCACACAAGGGCCGCGCTCTACGCGGCGCACCTTGCTAGCCGCGCAGCTGTCCTCCGCGGCTGCGGAGCGGCCCTGCGCCGGTGCCCAGCCCCTCTGGGCGCCCGCTGCGCTGCCAATGACAAGCGGGCGACGTCGCGGGCGGGGAAGGCGTCGCTTTCTTTCCCGATCCTGCATCCTCCCAGTCTTCCAGCCCTTTTTTGGGTTGGAAGCTCGTCTCGTTCGCCCTTCTCCTTTCTTCACCCTGCGCGCAATTTTCCTCCCTCGTCTCCCTCCTCATTTCTCCTTCCTTCCTTCCTTCCTGACTGACTGACTGACTGACGGGCTTGGGCTCGTGCTCGGGCTCAGGCTCGGGCTCGGGCTTCGGGTCGGGCTCAGGCTCGGGCTCGGGCTCGGGCAGCCACAGCGTCGGCGGTGTTGGCGATCGGCGGCGCGGGGGGATGGCCCTCCCGGGGGAGCCGGCGCTGCTCAATGGGGTTGCCAAGGAGACAGGCCGGCCGCCCCCCTCCCCCGGCCCGGCGCCCCCCGCCGCGCCGGTGCCCGTTATCGAGCTGGTGCGCGCCAGGCGCCCTATAAAAGCCGCGGACGCGCCCACCGCCGCCCGAGATTATTGGGGGGGCTGAGCCCCCCCAAACGAATTTTTGAGGGGGCTCGGGCCCCCTCAAGCCCCATGGAGTCGGCGCCTATGTATGCAGCTGCTGGGTGACCTTGGGATGGTCACACTTCTTTGAAGTCTCTCAGCCTCACTCACCCCACAGAGTGTTTGTTGTGGGGGAGGAAGGGAAAGGAGGTTGTTAGCCGCTTTGAGACTCCTTCGGGTAGTGATAAAGTGGGATATCAAATCCAAACTCTTCTTGTAGTCAAGCAACAGCTGGGGGACCCATGTTTGAGAAACGTTTTGGAGTGTAGCCCATTCCTCCCAAAAAACTTGGGTCTCCAGCTGTGGTCGAGCTGCAACTCCCATGATCTCTAAAGAGCAGGACTCAGTGGTCAGGGATGATGAGAGTTGTAGTGCAAACACAGCTGGAGTCCCAAGTTTGGGAAACAGTAGTCTAGCCCTTGCAGCTGCTTCCATTGACACATTGCTTGCTGTTAGGACACAGGAATAGGTTAAGGCTGAGAGAGATACTGCGTAGTTTTGCATCAGCCAGTGAGTTTCATAACTGAGTGGGGATTTGAACCCAGGTTCCATTGGCCCGAATCTAGCACACTTCCATACTGCCACATTGTCCTCCTGAAACAAAAAGGGGTTGTGGCCAGAGAACCAGCTGGAGCTTGAAAAAGCACTGAAAAAAAGGTGGGGCTGGGAGAGATACTCCTGCCTGAACCCCTGGAGAGCCACTGCCAGCCAGTGTAAACAGAACTGAGCTAGAGGGACTGATGGATCTGACTCAGAATAAGTCAACTTACTACGCTCCTATGGTTACAGAGACAAAAGTAAGGGAAGATTGGTCTCCAGTCACAGAACAAGCACTGCTAGAAATGCACCTGCAAGGGAGGAATAGCCTGGATTTAAGCTGGGTTGAAATGCCTCTTAATAACTTGCCTCTGAACTACAACACCATCAACCTAATTTCCTTTTCATGATCCTCCATACATTTGCCTCTTCTTGTGTGTGTAGTCCAGGGGCATGGAGGACCTGTGGTCCTCCAGATGTTGGACTATAGCTCTCAAAATCCTTGGCCATTGGTGATGCTGATGGGAGCTGGAATCCAAGAACACCTGGAGGGCCACAGGTTCCCCATGCCTGGATTAGCCTATGTTATTGTAAGCTTGGGACCAGCTCTGTGCTTTTTATTTTTGTTGATGTGCTGTGCCTAGCTATTAACATCATTTTACTATTCAATTCAATGGTGCTTATGCAGAACTTTCTAGTGGCTTGTGTGCCACAGATCATCCTGTCACTCGGCCAACCAGATAAGCAGATAGCTCAGTCGGTAGAGCATGAGACTCTTAAGATCATGGTTGTGGGTTCAAGCCCCATGTTGGGCAAAAGATTCCTGCATTGCAGGGGGTTGGAATAGATGACCCTCGTGGTCCCTTCTAGCTCTACACTTCTTTGGTTCTATGGTTCAACCTTAATGGCTCCCAACATTCACCAGCTGCAGTGCAGGTTTAACCTTGCCTCATGGAATAGTTACTTCTGGTCTGACAGCATTTTGTTATTGTATGTTATTAATACCGAGTCACCTGATTGTGGTGTGATTTGCACGTGGTTGCCAAAATTGTTAATCCACCACATGCACTTTTGTGCAGGACCAGCCTGCTCATTGGACAAAGTAGACATTTCACAAGGGGTTTAGGAAGATGGGGAGGGGGTGAGAGAGAGGGGAAGGGGGGGAGAGGAAAAACTATTTGCATTTATCATGGATAGCATGCTGTCTAGCCACCCCAGCTAACACAGAGACATACATATAAGAAACTACGATATGGAGGGTTTACATGGATGCAGACCTCTGCCTAGGCCGCAGTCACACTCAGATCTGGTCCTGTGTTTAAGTTTATTCTTGAGTGTTAATGCTATGCCGATCCTTGGAGAGACAAGCAGATAAGGGGATATCTTAAACTGGATCAACTTCTATTGGTGATGTGACATAGTACATGTCATCACCTTATCTAATGTGTGTCCTGCAACATATTCTCAGTTTTGAATGGGTTTTACATTTCCTTCCTTATCTTGGGCAAAGCCCCAATACCTTAATATATAAGGTGGTTGCTGTTTCCTTTTCTACCATTCTTCATTGTTCTTACATAGCTGTCAGGCATAGTAGCACATTCCAATATAAAAATGTGTGATCTCTTGCCTCCCAGAGCTGAGCACGTGCCTGGAAGCAAAAGATCCTTTGGAAGGCATTCTCTTAATAGTGTCCTATCTAGAGTTCTGAAAAAGTGTGACAGCCACAAAGGTAAGTATATATGTTCATATTCCGAAAGTCGGCATGCATTCTGCAAGTATATACACATGGCCCTAGCTGCTGCAGGGAATTGCTTGTCCATTTCCCTCACAAAAAAGGCTGGAACTTGGGGAAAGAGCTGTTGCTCCAGCAATGAAGTAGCTCAGACTGGGGACTTACATAGAAGCTAGAGGCTCTGCTCCTTCCTAGCACTTGGGCAGACCCTGATCCATGAGCTACCACCTCATCCTGAGCCTCAGATGCAGCTAGCCAGGCACCTGGGTGGCAGCGCTGAAGCTCCCATCTGGATCACCATCTCCTCTGCTCCTATGACCCTGAAGAAGATGGGAAGGGGTGGGTCGGAGATCCAGTCAGGGGAAGCCATGCAGCAGGTGTGGTGACCTCTAGTCCATGGCAGGGATAGCCAGAGCCAACAGCGCTTCAGAATCATTGGCATTGTGGAGATCTACTGGAGGCTCCTATTCCTCCTCTAAGGTCTGAGTAGGCTTGAACCTTGAAGAACTGCTCCCAAAGGCCAACCACCATCTATCTTCAATTTGGCTTGCACTGTGCTTGAATGCTTTTGCATTCTGCCAGGAGGTAAAGCAATCTAGTTGTCCAATATTTATTTATTTTCTGCATTTATTAGATGCCCAGTAGCTCTTTGAGCATCATACAAGAAAACAGCGAAAAAACATAAAATCATAAAAGCCCAACAAGATACAATAAAAAGCAGCTTTACACAATTATAAATAGGAGCTAAAAACATAACAAACAGCAAAATACATTTTTAAAATACCAGTGAGTAAAAGCACTTAAAAAAAAAAGCAGGAGCAGATAATTTAAAACAGAGAATTAAAAAATTAAAAACATCGGATTTGAACTTGGGAGAATCCAGGGAAGCTGAATACCAGAAGATTCAGGACACCAGTTTACCAAAAAAACCACCAAAACAAAAAACAACCCACCCAAAAATGGTTGCTGGGGAGCACAAGTGGGAAGTGTGTTGTTGGGTTCAGCCCTTCCTCTCAAGCTTCCCATCTCATTGGCCTTTAGTCAGATCCAGCAGGGCCCATCTTATATTCTTAACAACAAAAATTGTTGGAAATACATTCAGTTAGGTACCAGGCAGTACCTCTGGGTAAGCAATACAGTGGTACCTCGGGATGTGAACGGGATCTGTTCCGGAGCCCTGTTCACATCCTGAATGGAACGTAAGATGCGACGGCACATGCACGAGTGGCGAAACCCAGAAGTAATTCGCTCCGTTACTTCTGGGTTGCCGCGGAACGCAACCCGAAAGCACTCAACCTGAAGCACATTCAACCCGAGGTATGACTGTATTGTACCATTTTACAGTCATGTCCTCCATTTTGAGGGCGTGACAAGCAATTTTAGATTCCCTCACCCCCACCTCAAAACAGTACATTTTGGACTATATATGTGTACTAAATGTCAGGTTTCTAGCTCATGAAGAAATATCCTGATATTTGATACCATCTTCAGTAAGTCAACCAGCCCATTCAAATTCCCCATATACAGTGGAACCTCAGGTTGCGAACGTGATCCATGCGGGAGGCGATTTAGCACTTCTGCACATGTGCAAGTGCTGAAACCTGGAAGTAACCCGTTCCGGTACTTCCAGGTTTGGCGCAGTGCGCAACCTGAAAACGCTTAACCTGAAGCGTCTGTAACCTGAGGTACCACTGTACATACAGAATGTCTATAGTTACAACTATTGATGGCCTTGGTGCTCTTAATAAACTAAGTATGTTGTTTTTTAAAGGCATGATGGGTTTTCACTCACTCACTGAAATATAGAAAGAATATATACCTGTAAAATTGAGCAGGTTACCTGAAAACGACTTGACAATACAGCATATGGAAAGATCTCAGACTCTGGTCTTTCATTTTTTAAAAAATATCTTGCCCTTCTAGACAGAAAGGTATGAAGCAGCATATGAAGATACCCTACTAAGTGGTGTATATGAAATGGCAGAAAGGCAAAAAGAGCAAAATCCAGAACCGCTGAAGCCAGGCAAGACTACGGTGGTCTTCATGTTCCTCAAACAAAGCAGTGAAGGCTTTCTATTAGCTCCTTTGACAAATTCCTGCCCAATAGTAACAGACGGTATTTCCTCATCTTCTATCATATTCACACTTACATGAGAGGAAGCCCTGTTGAACACAGTGTGACTTCCATATGATATGATTGCAGTAGTAGAGGGTTTTTTTGGGGGGGGGGTAGTTTCTTCCCAGAGGGATGCAGGTGGCGCTGTAGGTTAAACCACAGAGCCTAGGGCTTCCCGATCAGAAGGTCGGCGGTTTGAATCCCCGCGACGGGGTGAGCTCCCGTTGCTCGGTCCCTGCTCCTGCCAACCTAGCAGTTCGAAAACACGTCAAAGTGCAAGTAGATAAATAGGTACCGCTCCGGCGGGAAGGTAAACGGCATTCCTGTGCGCTGCTCTGGTTCGCCAGAAGTGGCTTAGTCATGCTGGCCACATGACCCGGAAGCTGTACGCCGGCTCTCTCAGCCAGTAAAGCGAGATGAGCGCCGCAACCCCAGAGTCGGTCATGACTGGACTTAATGGGCAGGGGGTCCCTTTACCTTTACCTTAGTTTCCTCCCTTCTTGTTACCCTATCACAGATGGTACACATAGAAAGAGATACTCACTTCTTCAAATGCATTTGTCTTTTCCTGCCCCCCTATGGTGCATTAACCTCTTCTCTATTTATATTGACTTTCTTTTATTGTTTCCTCTTTGTGTTTATATCTATATGCCTATGAGGTAGTGCATTTGACTGAGGTCATTCTGTCTGCAACATCCATCACCTCATTGGTCACCAGGGTTGATTTGATTGACTTGGTTAGCTAGGCAAGTGTTACCTTCCTCCCTCATGTTCTGTGGAAGAAGGAAACCATCCCAGAAAAGCAGGAATTTATTGCTTTTCACTTAAGGGTTTGAGACACCGGACATCAGGCATCAGAGGATCCAACCCCCCACAGTAGGTTTCCAGGAATGGATAAAACAAGGAAAGTTCTTACCAATGCTTTTTATTCAATATTCACAGAGAGAGGCTTAGAAATCCAGCCTCTTGGAGTAATGGTGTTGCTCTAAGTGAAACCCCACCCCCTCCATCTCTCCCACTTCCTCATGAGTCATTGCTATGGGTGCTGGGAAGGGCCTTTTGCCTTTGAGCTCTTTGATCTCCTAGTTTCAATGCTCACCAGGTTCTGGGAGAGGGCGGGTCTGGAATGCTTTCTAAAGGCACTTTGTCTGTCCGCTGTGTCTCCCCTGGTGGTGCTTCTCCTTCCTCCTCCGCCTTTCCCATTATTTCCCAGTTTTTCCCCTCTTCTGTCTCTGAGCTGTGACCTCCTTCAAACCCCTGTTGTAATTCTGAACTGTCTCCTTCTTCTCTGGAAGGGTCAGGCCGGGGAGGCAGTCTCCACCATTCCTCCTCTGCCCAGTCCCTGACACTGAAGAACATTCACCCCACATAGGTGAATGTTTCTAGCCCCCTCCCTAGAAACAACAATGACATCACTGATGACTTCATAATGAGCCTACTCTTATACTAAGGTCAGACCCACTGCCTACCCCATAAAGTCCCAGACAATGCTATTATCCAAGATCCTCTGACTGGAAATATCAGGCCTTGAACCAGGGGTTTTCTGAATGTACAGCATGTGTTTTACCACTGAGCACAGCACCTTTCCATCTGCTGTAATAGTATGAGCTTAGACAGCAAGAATACGGTACTTGATGTTGCCATTCTAAGACTTTTTTGTAACCAAGAAGCTGAACTGTTAGACTGTTAAACCACCATTGGTTAATTCTGAACTCTGTTCCCTATTGTATTTTACTTTGCAACAACTTTAACGTTTTCCCAATTCTGTTAGTTTTTATTGAAATATTCTATGGGTGAAGTGTTCTAATTTATAAGAAATGTAATACAAGTAAATATCAGTGTTTAACAGGCCTTGCTCATTGCTTGGCTTTTTTGAAGACCAGTTTTGAAAATGTGTTGTCTCGGTGTTCAAAGGAGATGGACACCACATTGTAGTTATCTTACATACTTCTATCCACATTCTCCAGGTATGCATAATTTTGCAAACCTCTCACTACACATGTCTCACTTCACCTGTGTTTATTCTGGGACTGAATCCCTGTTCTTAATAATGCTTCACTCATTGCTGTCATGGAGATATATCTCATTTGTCTTCTCCTGCCCTTTGCAACTGGTGCTTTCTGCCACACTATCAGAAGGCGAAATTAAATGGTTTCTGGTAATGAAACCGTTTCTGAGTAACAGGCAAAGATCAAGTAACTGAGGAAGTGACTCTGGGGGCCAAGGGAGCATTTTTTGTTAGACCAGGAAGCTGTTATCGCTTGTTACAATCCCTCTAGTGTCGGTTAACTTATGTATCTGAAATAGCTAACCAATTACAGCTGGCAAATAGTGCAGTGTGGTGGAGGAAAGCTGATTCATTTGCAGTCACCATAAAAGTGTGGTCAACATCTTTGCTGTGTAACATCAGGGCACACCTCTGAGAGAAACCCAGACTTTGAGAGGGTTCTACCCTGGAAGGGTCTGAGGTTCTTGCCAGCAGATAATCAGTTAACAACACCCACTACTTCTCTTGTCAAAACTGCTTCCTGACAGTGCTATCACATTTCAGAACTATACTGGCAATCATGATGGATTACTATTAGGTAGCCAGTGGTTTTTTTCTCACCTTCGAAATCCAAATAACTTCTCTTTTCTTTTCATATCTAACTTCACCACTGTAGATACATATAAAAATGAAACTGTAAAAAAAAATGTAATGGGTAAGAAACAAAGAGTAAGGTTAAAAAGCAAGCACACTTTTACAGCACATCCTAAACCATGTCTAACTCAGAAGTAAATCTTATTGAATTCAAGGGGGCTTGGTTCTAGGTAAGTGGGGTTGGGATTGTAGGCTTGGTGGTTTCCTTTACAATATAAAAGAAAGGATGGAGAGCATCTGGTCCTCCAGATGCTGAACTGTAACTCTCAGCAGCCCCAGCCAGATGGCCAATGGTCAGGCACAGTTGATGGGAATTGTAGTACAACAACAACTGAGGGCCACAGGTTCCCTGTCTCTGTTTTATACTTCTGTTGCTTGTGCTAGCTTGATCATCCTGCTGCCTCATTAAGTGAGTGCCAGGGGCACTATTTCATGTTTCATTGAGGAGGAGACTATCGACAAGGCTCAAAAGCTTACTCTTGAATGTATTAAAGCCTAATTTACAACACCAGCCGTGTGTTTTAACCCTATGTTGTTACTATGCAATGTCTTATAATAAGCAAAGTCACTGACGCTCCTGTGAGTGTTTCGGGGGGTTTTTTCATTCACCCTTCACAATTGATGGGTATTTTGTACTTTGGTCTTCAAATATGCAATGCCTAATGAGAAGAAGCAGCTTTCAGTGCCATGGCTGCCATGGATTCCTAGGAACTTGTCAAAGGTAGAAGTCTGGAGGCATGCTGAGAAGCAAGCAGGCAGAGAACTCAGTCTTCAGCTCAGACTAATGAGCCAGGCTAGAAGCAGTTTTATAGGACAAGGAGACATCCTTTGGGCCCCTTTTTAGCATATGATCTCTGCTGGTAGCTGCAATACCACCCATCAGCAGCAATAGTGTAGTAGAAAGTAAGCCCTCCATTCTCCATCAAGCTACCATGATGGTGTAAAACGTACAAGGGTCCTACTGTGAGAGCGTCCCCAGGGCCTTACAGAATTGTAGCGCTATGTGAGAGCTAAGGATTTTTAACAAGAAGTCCCTAATCCACTTACAAGGCTGCATTTCCCCCCAAATGTCTTTATGTTACAGTTAAACCAGCATAAAACCCATTAAAAATCATAGTGTCGATCAGGGATCAAGACCAGTGACCCTCCAAAAGTTGTTGAACTCCAATTCCCATCAGCCTAAACCAGCATGGTGGATGATGGGAGCTGGAGTCCATCAATATGGAAGGCCAGAGGTTCCCAATCCCTGCTGTAGATGCACTCAAAAGAAAACAATTGTAGTTGCACAATATTTGAAAGGGTTTGGAAGCCAGCAGAGCAAGTGGTCTCTTTACATATCCCCTGCCCCACACCAAAGAGATGACTGTCTGGAGGAGAAAGCCAGCTCAACACAGAGGGCATCCTTTCCTTGGTCCCTGTCACACAAAGGTGGGAATCCTTTGGCTCTCCAAATGTTCCTGAACTACAACTCCAATTAGCCCCAGCAAGCATGGCCAACGGCCAGGGATTATGGGACTTATAGTTCAGCAAAGGTTCCTCAGACCTGCTGTAGTGCAAGGGAGCTGCACATGGAAAGCTGAATTGGGGGCATTACCATGCAGAAAAAAGGTCAAAAATAAAAAAGGAAACTCAGAAAACTCTTAGATTTTAGAAATTCGATTTTGTGTTCAATATTACAAGTAAACATTGGCACCTTATGAACCCTTATCCTGAAACTGTAAAAAAAGCAAAGAAAGGAAAAAGCTGTATCTGCAGGGAAATGGTTATTAGTGTTTCTCTTTTTCTGCCTTAGTGCAGAAAATGTTCCCTTTTTTTTTCTTAATGTCTTCTGCTTCACTTCTTCCCAAACTTTATCCCCTGTGGTTTTGCTAAAAAAAATTATCTACAAATGAGAGATCACAAACAAATCGGTCCCTACATATAAAGTGGTACTTCCCCCACTTAATGATTGGTTTATTATTGTAATACTGCTTTGTTTAAAATACACAAAGGAGTTTTTAAAATTGTACTGCTTCTAAAGGACCTTCCCTGGTAATTTTCAACATATTCTTCGCTCCAGACCATTCTGTCATTGGCTTTATCTGCAGCGGCACAAAATGAGGCTGCAGGTATTACTTGGGCCACACAAGGACTTAGCTCACTACATTGGCTCCGAAACCTCCTTCCACTCCTGGTCAAGGCCAGGCTCAGAGCCCATGTTACGCTGGGCAAAGGAACCAATCCAAATGGGGTGATCACCAGGAGGAGCTAGCAGGGTGCAAACACCAACAAACAGGTTAAAGGCTTGATACCTTAGGAATGGATATGGAACAACTGATTGGTTCAAAATTGGGAAAGGAGTACGCCAAGGCTGTATATTGTCTCCCTGCTTATTTAACTTATATGCAGAATTCATCATGTGAAAGGCTGGGTTGGATGAATCCCAAGCCAGAATTAGGATTGCCGGAAGAAATATCAACAATCTGAGATATGCAGATGACGCAACCTTGATGGCAGAAAGTGAGGAGGAATTAAAGAACCTTTTAATGAGGGTGAAAGAGGAGAGCACAAAATATGGTCTGAAGCTCAACATCAAAAAAACGAAGATCATGGCCACTGGGCCCATCACCTCCTGGCAAATAGAAGAAATGGAGGCAGTGAGAGATTTTACATGCAGATGGTGACAGTAGTCACGAAATTAAAAGACGCCTGCTTCTTGGGAGAAAAGCAATGACAAACCTAAACAGCATCTTAAAAAGCAGAGACATCACCTTGCCAACAAAGGTCCGTATAGTTAAAGCCATGGTTTTCCCAGTAGTGATGTATGGAAGTGAGAGCTGGACCATAAAGAAGGCTGATCACCGAATAATTGATGCTTTTGAATTATGGTGCTGGAGGAGACTCTTGAGAGTCCCATGGACTGCAAGAAGATCAAACCTACCCATTCTTAAGGAAATCAGCCCTGAGTGCTCACTGGAAGGACAGATCCTGAAGCTGAGGCTCCAGTACTTTGGCCACCTCATGAGAAGAGAAGATTCCCTGGAAAAGACCCTGATGTTGGGAAAGATTGAGGGCACAAGGAGAAGGGGACAGCAGCCACGCATGATCACATGTGAACGTGATCCGGCCCACAGAGGGATCTCTGCTGGAGTGAACCAGCCCAAACGAGGTAAACCTTGCCGACCTCTGGGTTAGAGTGACACAGAACTTGTAGTAAAAATCAAGTCACAAACGATCCCTGGGCATCCCTGTTCTTTCAGATTCCATTGGAAGCTGGAGTGGAAAACCACTTCAAGTTTAGACCAGATGTGCCAATACTAAGACGTCAACAGTGTGTGACTTGTTGTGTTGTGTTATTGCTAGTACTGTATAGATGGGCAGCCTGAGAGAGCACAGCTGGCCTTGAAGCAGGAAGTGGTGTGCTATTGGCTCTCCTGGATCACCTGACTCCCAAGCAAAGAAGGAATATGGCTGTCTGTTGTGTCTGTTTCCTAGCTTGAAATTAATAAGGAGTAGGTAATGGGCATATGGCCAGATAGCTGTCCCACTATGGTTTTTAATCACAATCACAATAATAAATTCATACTAAATGCAGCATAAAGGATAAAACTTGACAATTTCCTGACAGATGCAATACATGATGCAGACTCCATTTTAAAAACCTGAGCAGGAGCTTGATAGCAATAGCACAAGTTGAGTTAACATTCCAAAAAAAAGAAGAAAAGAAGAAGTGAATAAACGTTTGGTCTAAAAACCTGGTGCTTTATTATGTCTCTAAAAGAGATAGCTTTACATTTTCACATGATGAATAAAAGCTTTTAATTTAGACACTCAATCAGCTTATGTAAAGTGGTATAGATTAAGATGAAAATCATTTGTAAATGTATTTGTCAGTGTTTCAAACTACCACCCTTTTCCTAGAAGAAATATTAATCAGAGAGAGCAACCCTGGTTCCCCCCATTGCTTGCAAAAACTACATAAAGCTATTTCTCATTCTAAGAAAGGACTTGTTCAATGCATTGAGTATTTATACATTTTTCTACTTATTCAAATCCATTTTCACGAAATAGCAATGGCAGCCAACCTTAAGTTTACATTTACAAATCTTTAGTCATCTGTCATGTAAGGAGAATTGCTATCTCAAGATAGTACATCAGATCTCCTGAAATGTTTCCTTTTCAAAATGAGAGAGGAGGAGGTTTTATCATTTTAAGTCCTCGAAGGAACTAGAAAATTAAAGCTAATACTGTACATGAATTAAAGCTCTTGAATGGCCAAGATACAATAGCAGCCTTCTCTGAAGGTAGATATCTCTGCATTAAGTTACATCTCTGACCTAGCTTGTTCCATTCAGACACTGCAAGTAGCAGAGTGGTCTCTGTGCCACATGTAATTTGATAATTAAGTAATTCCTCACAGAGAGACAATGCAGAAGTGCCCACTGAGGAGCCTCACCATTGTATCTCTGTATGAGCCAGAATGCTGACTCATGCAGAAAATTAGAAGGGGTGGTGTTCCATTTAGGGTAGATAAATTAATACCCTTGCAGGCATGAGTAAAGCTGCCTTCAGTTTTAATTCAGAAAAAAAGATGTCTCAGCTATCAGATGTTTGGGAAGCACTGCTCTGAAAGCTGCTTCCCATGTTAATTGCTCATCGTAGGTGAACTGAGAAACGTTGGCTGTAAAAATGGCCCCAACAACTACACAGCACACCTTTAGGTTAATAAGCAACATGCAATGCCCCCCTCAAAGCAAAACACTGAGATTTTAGCCTTTGGCTGCCTTAATCTATTTGGCATTGGGTGAGGAATGACTGAAACCTGGCACTGCAGACAGCCACCTGTATGAAATACAATGGGCAGAGTTAATCCATTGCCTAGTGGGCAGCTGCATCCATGAGAACATTTACACTGTGCATCTGGTGTCATTGAAAGCTGCTTTGGAGGCTTAACTGCCCTTCTCTCTCCACATGCTTTAAAGTTACAAAACATCCATGTATACTCAGGATCTCATGTATATCTTATCTGTGTTATGTACTCCAGTATGTACTTGAGCATGTACAAAAAATGAGAAGTGCCTTCCAGCATCAGACCAAGGAACCAGGTAGGAGACCACAGCCTAACATCTGCACAGCTGTTTCTGCTGCTGTCTGGTAAGTTTCGATGGAAAAGAGAAGTGAATGGGATGGGGTGGTTTTGGCAACAGCAGAGAGAGATGTCACCAGATAATAGCACCAGATTATCCCATTTTGAATCAAAACCTCATTTCAAGGCAGGGAACTGGACAAGGTTCAAAACGAGCCTTAGAGAACAGAATAAAGTTGTGTTCCAAGCCCCCGGCCTCAATAAGTCAGCATTGCACATACAGTTTAAATAGAAATCTGTTGTTTGTGTAGGACATCTCTCTCTTACCAGTGAAAACTCCCCCACTTTCCTTACAGTAAGATTATTTACCACACCTTGATCCAAATATAGATATAGCCAGATAAAGTATAATTATGGGCCAGAGAAAATTGCTCCAGTGACCACACAGTGCCAGTTGGTTATCCCTGCTGAATAATAAAAGCAACATGCTCATCAGCTATAGTCTTATCTTTCATGTTAATGAAAATTGCTTTCAGACATTCTTCCAACAACTCAGGTTAAAAGCAATCCTGCCATCTTGTCATCATTTACAGATTTATCTTTCTTATTTCCCACTAATGGAGTTGCAAAGGCTCACTTGCTTATATGCTTCAGTTGCTTCTTCTCACCTCACTGCAGTCCACAAGCTGTTTCACAATATTCACTCTGTTTCAGTTTGAAGTTTTTGCAAGTCATCCCTTTTTATTTATTTTTACTTAACGAGATTTATATACTGCTTAATCAAAAAAATCAACAGAATTTAAAAAGAAGTAGACATAATAAAATTCAGATTCAAAGACCAATATACACAATAAGATTAAATGAGCTTAGATGTGTAAATCAAAGGGGTTTGTGACTTTGACATGCATAGGAAGTACACAATCTCATTTTAATTATTTATAATAATATTGATGTGTGTCAAAGAGTGAGCCAGCAGTAAATCACACTGTTCAAAGTTGGAGTTAACTATTAGCAAAAACACAATCTTCACAGACTTGGCTGAGTATCAGGCCTAATGAGCACAGCAGCTCATCTCTGGTGGGTCTTACCCCATGAATCAGTTGCCGAGACTGAAAATCCCCTCCTCTCCAGGACTTTTTCCAAGCAATCAGAGACTGAGCCTGCATGCAGCCAGCTGCTGCTCTCCCCATTTCATCCCTCTTCTGGTTCTGGGAGACAAGGAGGGAAGAAAGCTTGTCACAGCAGGAGGGGAAGATACCTGTGACTCTTCACCAGCCTGACTCATCTCTGCCTCTTGGCCTCCCTCATCTCCTGCTACAGCTTCTGCCTCTGATTCTCAACTCCTCTCTGGCACAGACTCTCCCTGCTCACAAAGCCCCGTTAACTCTTCAGCTTCTGACATCTTCTCTTCCCAATCTTCTCCCTCTTCACACTCATCATTGTTCCACCACTACTCCCTGGGCTCTCAGCCTTCTTCCTTTGGTGGTTCCCCAACTGGTTCCTCTCCTCACCATTCCTCTATGCCAAACCAGTCCATGGCAATGTGGTGTGTAGAACCTGTGTCTGTGTTGGCCAGAGTTCAGGGGTGGAGAACCTCAAGCCTGGGCCCCAGATGTGACTATGTATCTCTGTCTGACACTTGGGACATCCCCAGCCCATGCTCCTCACCATCTCTGACTTCTACCCTCCTTGAATGTTTTTGCCTGGTTCAAACCTGTTCTGATAATGCCCCTGGCTCCCCTCAGCCTAAAAAAGTTGCCTACCCCTGATACAGGTCATTTTGAGGCATCTTTACATGTGGTGTGAAAATGAGAAGCTCTGCCAGGAAACCAGGATGACCTTGTAAAATAGGTTAATATTATTGTTCTCATAGGGACGTGGGTGGCACTGTGGGTTAAACCACAGAGCCTAGGGCTTGCTGATCAGAAAGTTGGTGGTTCGAATCCCTGCAATGGGGTGAGCTCCCATTGCTTGGTCCCTGCTCCTGCCAACCTAGCAGTTCGAAAGCACGTCAAAGTGCAAGTAGATAAATAGGTATCGCTCCGGCAGGAAGGTAAACGGCATTTCCGTGCGCTGCTCTGGTTGCCAGAAGCAGCTTAGTCATGCTGGTCACATGACCCAGAAGCTGTACGCCGGCCAATAAAGCGAGATGAGTGCCGCAACCGCAGAGTCGGCCACGACTGGACCTGATGGGCAGGGGTCCCTTTACCTATTGTTCTCATATGAGGTCTACTCCACGCACAGCACACAGGCAAGATATGAACTGAGGATTTGCAGGTTAACAGCTCAAGTATTTTGTGCTAGCCTTATTGCATTCTTGGTTTCATTTTTCTATATTGCCCTTCCTATAGGAGCCCAGAGCAGTGAACAAGGAGAAAAGTGCAATCCCGTGCATCTCATTTGTGCCAGAACCAGAATACACTCTGCTTGAGGGCTTCCCAAGAGACCCCTGGTGAATAGGATGCTGAACTAGGGGGGCTTTTTTGCTCTGATCCAGCAACTGTTACATGGGTAAGAAACCCCCCCCCCCACAAAAAGCAACAATGTAATGAACGGTTTAGGGACGTGGGTGGTGCTGTGGGTTAAACCACTGTGCCGCTTGGGCTTGCCAATCAAATGGTCGGTGGGTGAACTCCTGTTGTTCGGTCCCTGCTCCTGCCAACCTAGCAGTTCGAAAGCACGCAGTGCAAGTAGATAAATAGGTACCACACCAGTGGGAAGGTAAACAGCAGTTCCGTGCACTGCTCTGGTTTTGCCAGAAGCGTCTTAAGTCATGCTGGCCGCATGGCCCGGAAAAAAATGAGCCCTCAAATCATTGCCTTTGTCATTGTCATTGCCTTTGAAACGGTGTGCATGTGCCTTATCTTATGATCGATTATGCAGGATGGGGCTTACCTCCCCCCCCCAAAAAAAATATTTTATTGAAGTTGGCAGCCCAGTGAGGGACAAAGGCCTGGCGTGGTGCCCACAGTACTCCTTTTCTACTTGCAGGGAGGGCTAAGGAGATGGCTCTGAAGCGGGAGGCTATTCCAAAACACACCCTGCGCCTTTCGTCTAAAGCGCTACAGTGCATTCTAGCAACGCCTTAATCTGCCCATTTCCATTTCTGAAGTTGTAGCCTCCCAGCCATTGCAGAAACGCAACCCGGCGGAATTTAGGGCCTGGGAAAGGCGTCCCTAAGAAACCCCACCCTTGGCGGAAGTGTCGCCAACTGCTGCGGCGGCTGCGCCTCTCGGCTCCCCCTCCCCTCTCCGGACCAGCTTCGCCTGCCTTTCGCTTTCACGGTTGTCCCTTTGCGCCGCGCGGAGAGAAGGCTGGGGCGGTGTTGGGGTGGGGCGGGGGGTGTCCCAAGCTTCTCCCGTGCCTTTTCAATCCCTTCCCATTCGTTTGCAAACCCTCCCAGCCACATCTTTATTTTTTTATTTTTTTTAATGCAATACCAACATCTCCAAAAAAAAAAAAAAAATCAGAACTGAATGTCCACGAAAGCATATACATTCTTCTGGTTCACTTTGGAGAGCAGTGTTTGGAAACAGACGCGCGGTAGGAAGGTGCAGGTAACGTCAGATCGGTGCCTAGGAGTGGGGGGTGGCGGGGCAACGGACGGCGCGGCAGCGGCAGGATCTTAAGGGACGATTTGTTGCTGGGGCCTCGCTTGTCGTCTGTGTTTTGCAGAGCAAGGGATGTGGCTCCGGCGCTCCGGCTGTTCACTCCGTTTGTTGCGGTGGGGTGCCTGCGCTGAGAATCCAGGTGGCGGGGTGGGAGAGGAGTGGCTGGCCCTCTTCAGACTCCCGAAAAAAGCTCCTTATGCAAGGTCTTCTATTTAGCAAGATTCAGATCTTTTTTATTTTACGTTATTAAAATGTGACTGGCCAACTGATCTCCCTCTTGGATCTCTGAAGATCTGCCTGAAGCGGAGGGATGAGGGAAGCGGGCGTCAGAGGGGAAATAAACAGATGCGCATAAAGTGAAACGCTGCTCAACATTGAGGGGGAAACGCTGAACTGGTTTGCAAACACATAATGCAGCAACCGTGGGCAAGTAGAGATGTTTGTCCCTTGCACGCCAGACGATATACCTTTTTTCACCCTCTTCTTTCTTCCCCATTTATAAAGCACCTAAATAAATAAAGCGGATGTGTTTTAACTACGATTTATAAAAGAGTCCTTTGTATATTTCCCCCCTGGTAGGTCAAGAGGTTGAGGCGAAACTAGGAACCTACATTTTGCAGGACAATATATGTACTCCGTAAGCAACAAACGCCTAGCTTGGTTGGTTCTTATTTCCTTTTTTTTTAATATAGGGAAGCAAGGCATCTGGGACAAAGATTAGTGTATCTTTCATTAACCTAATAGTAACTTGGCTCAGAAGTCTCCTTTTTGTCAGATCTACCTAATCAAGCCAGAATCTCATTCTCTCTCCGAGACAAAATTAGCAAAAACTTTACCTTTGACTTTATTAACAGGTAGCCAGTCCTCTCCCCTTCCCGCTCCCCACCTCTCTTCCCCTAGCCAGGCTATTCAATTTAGAGGATTAAAAAAAAGTCACTCCACTAACAGCATTTGGTCCATTGCTAACCCATATGTCAGCCTCGGTGCTTTAAATAATTATATTTGCATGCAGGGAGTGATTCATAAATATGTCAGGCCCGTGAAATATAGGCAAGCATTTCAAACTTTCTATTTAAAAAACATGAATTATGGCCGCGAAAAATGTGTTCCCATTTAAGGGTGATACGAAGTATTTGGTGTCTAGTACGGAGGCCCATCCATCATACAGACAATAAAGAGAGTTTTTGCCTGACGCTGGAAATTTATGGTTGCCCTTCTCTGCCCTAATAATTCAAGCATTGTGTCAGCCCGTGACAGCCCTTGCAGAAAAACAGCAACCCCTGTTATCAATCAAAAAGCCCTTTTACATTTTTAGCAAAACTCTGATCATCCAGACACCCTTTTAATGTATATATTACATCATTATAGATCATTCCGCACTCTCCTTCCATTCCACCCCCCCTTACTGCAACTCAACAAAATGATCCATCATTCCTGGGACAGTCCTGATGAACGCGGATGTAAATTATTCTGCACGTCACTAAAGTACAGTCCCAAGTGACAAATGTACTTTAGGTGGAATTAATTTTTAGGGTGCACGATGAAAGCACACGGGATCTGGGGTGAGAGGAGAGAGAGGAGCAGGTAGATGTATCATCTTGGAGGAGGACTGCAAAACTGGATAAATCCCCCAGTCTAAATTATTTTCGCAAGATAAGATCAAGGAGCTGTTTTGGACCCTCACACGCGCGCAATAATTTTTATGTGTGCGTATGTATATGCATATGTGTATCAGCTCCCTGAGCAATATGCCTCATTTAGCATTTTAACCTTGGAAACAACTTTTCTCCAAGGGAAGTATCTTGTCCGGCTCTCGAGTTTCAAACATCGGGGAGAACTGCGGAGTTTCCATAGCAAACATATTCATGAGGCCAGGCACGCAGCCCAGGGCGCAGTTCTTCTGATCCCATCCTGCGGTCCTGACCGGGAACGGGGCAAGGAGCGCGTCACCCTGCGGAGCCCGCGTTCATGTCCGCGGGGCTTGCGCCGGAGAGCTTCCCGCTAGATTGTGCGCCTTATGTGGATCTGCAAGATCATCTCCCTTGCGTGCGGCATAATCGTAGGACATGCTCCCCTCTCTGTAACCAAATATGCGTTTAGCCGTCTTTTGCCTCACTCTGCCCTTAGGCTTGGAGCGGAAAATACACAGTGCTCCTTTGGAGAGATGTGCGCCATTAGCTCAAACGCTCCCTGAAACCGATAAGTCTTCCCTTGCCTTCCCTGGCTTCAACTCTCTGGGCAGAAATTCTTCATTTGTGTGTCTGAGAGCAGGCGTTGGGCATGCTTTAATTACAAATCAGCCTTCCCGACGAATATTTTTGGTGCGAACGTTAAACGCCACTTGGGTTAGCAAACTGAGAGGCGTCACATACAGCTCTGAACTCACTTTCCTCCTGCTGCCAATAAGGTGCCTACTTTTTTTTTTTTAGGTAGCAACCCAAGATCTCCCCAAAATGACGTTCTGCGCCTAAAGGAACAGGGTGCTGTTGGGGTGGGAGACGCACAGCCGGGTCCGATTAGTGAAAGGTTTCCAAAACATTGGCGCATAAATCCCGCGCTCAGGCCACCAAAGAAAAGGGACGGATATTAGCTGAATAAGCAGCTCGTCGAGTGGATTTTAAACAGAAAAGTTTCATTTTGTTAAGCGGCGCTACTAAGGGGCTTTCGGATTCCACCCCACCCCCACCTCGCGGGAAACAAAGCGAAAGGAGATTAAGCAAACCACCTTGGAACAGATTTCGACAAGAACGAAGAACGCGCCCTTGAAAGAGGGGAACCAAAGACGTGGTTCTCAGTTGCTCGGTTCAAAAGACCACAGCCGAGGATGCAATTTACCTTGCACACTGATTACTATCTAGCTGATAGGTCTCTAAAAAATAAAAAATAAAAAGTGGGGGGAATCGTGCAATGTTATCCTGTAGGTCTTTGCGTCTACGTGCATTTTAAATGCCCCTGTAAACCTTTACACTTTTTTTTTTTTTGGTCCCTCAGAGAAACTAGTTTGCATATCTAGCACGACGGCTGTGCACATGATTTCGCGATCAACGCGCGCCGCTTTAAAAACCAGAAAAGCAAAAGAAAGAGGCGGCGGCGGCGCAGGAGTGATCCAGCTCTCTTTTGAACGCACGGCCAGGCTGCGGTGGCTCCGTGTGTGTCTGCCTGCGCGTCCCCCCCCCCCGCGCGCCCCCGCCCCCGTTCGGTGGGGAGTTTCTTCCTCTTACTGTAGTACTGTATTGCATTCCTCCCGGATCTCAGATATGCTGAAGTTTTATTCCCCCCTCTCTCCCCACCCCACCCCCGCCACCATGCCAATATATTTATGCATTTCCGCATGTACTGAATATAGAACATTTGTGAAAGTCACAGCAACGCGGGCATATTTGATGGTCGATAGAGAAGAAGCGAGACATAACCATAATAAACGCCGTTAAACACAAGCAGGTAGGGAATGTTTGTTACATCTGGCTACTCCAGTGAGACCAGCCGCCTTTCCCCCTTTCCCTCTCGGTTTAAAAAGGTCTAGGAAATCAGAGAGATGCAGAGGCCCGGTGTGATGCTGGTCTATAATGATTCGAGCTTTTACTCAAAGACTGCCTACAAAATCTGACACTTAAGTGTCAAGATAGGGGAAAGCAAGACTGGAGGCAGGGAAACCAGAATCGAAGGGTTTGCACTGTCTTTTCCCGAAGGGTGGAAAAACCAGAAGTCAGTCCGGGTTGGGCTGGGGTACATATATTATTTTGTTTTTTGGGTGGTGGCGATCCTGGCCAGGTTTTGCAGCTCACCAGCCTGACCTGTCAAGCGGATTATTTTAGAAGGAGATTAATAGGGGAGGCGGGCCGCAATAATAATCGTTTTGTTTGATGTGACAACTTTGATAGGCGTTGATTTACTTACAAACTGATAGGGTTTTAATTGAGCGCCTCCATCCAGCTTGAGATGAAAGGAAAACCGCATTGAAAAGCTGCCCGATTGCCCTCCAGCCTCAATACTGATTAGCCATCTCGACAGTGAATAGTTCAAGGCATTTTCAAACTTTTCCACCACCTCCTCCTCCTCTCCTCTCCGCCCCACTCTCTCTCTCTCTCTCTCTCCTTCTCCTCCTCAAATATCTGCCAGCCCACTCCCTCCCCCCCTTCTTCTTCAGTGAAAATAAATCATTTCCATTGTGTGCAAATAAAATCGACTTGACATCTTTGCCAATAGCTGGTAGGTAAACGAAAGTGTGGACTGGCACTTGCTAATTAATCCCTTCACTCTCCCCCCCCCCGTAAAAGAATAGCAGCTCCCCCCTTCCCTTTTGTCGAAGGTTTAGCTGCTGCCCCCAACTCTTAAACTGGGGGGGGGGAGAGAACAAAAAACAAAAAGCATCCCGCGAAAAAAAAACCCACCCCAAAACGCCCCCACTCCAACAGCGACCGAAAGAAACATTAACTTTGAGCAAGACTGTACAAGTAATAATTGCCAAACAGCAAACAGGCTATCTGAGTTTTTGTCAGCGTTTTTTGCCAGTGTTTCGGTGGTGGTGTTGGGAACTGGCGCTCCAGGATTCTTTTTTTATTTTTATTAATTTTGAAAGCCGTCTTGGATGCGATCCTGTGAGGAGGAGCAGAATTTAAGGATCTGAGATTGACCCTTCCGGAGCTTATGCTTTAAATTTATTTATTTATTTATTTATTTACGCAATCTTTTTTAAAAAAAAACAAGAACAACATCAGCAACAAACTGGCTTTTGCAGACTGGGGTGTGGTTTGAAATCGCACATCAAAGGCTCTCTGCCCTTCTGAAGTTATTAATTGTCCTCGTGGAGCTGGGAATCGTCCTCCCTACAAATCCAAGGCAGCCTACCGATATTCTCTCTCTCTCTCTCTCTCTCTCTCTCTCTCTCTCTCTCTCTCTCTCTCTCTCACACACACACACACACACACACACACACACGTGTCAATACGCCGCTTGTTTTACACATGTCCGGAGAATCACCTTTGATTCCCCCGGTTTAGAACTGTAACAAGGCCCCTTTTCCCGACCCCCACCTCCACTCCCAGCTCCCGAGGGGGAGGAGAGAGGGGAGGGAAAAAACCCCTTTCCCACATCTAACTCTACCTTAAGACAATTAATCTTTTAGTCTTTTCACCCTGGGAGGCCGGACAAATAACAACGAGAAAACAGATAGAAGTCTCTCCGGTTTTGTAAGGAAAACAGCTGTTCCAAGCACTTTAATGCAAATGAACACACATGAAGAAGCGGTTGGACGGGGCTTTCTGCTTCCCTTTCTTCCCTTCCTTTCTCAATTTTACTGCTCTCCATCCATTTATCAATTGGTCTCGACAACAAAAGAAAGGACAGGGTGTGTGGGGGCTGGGGGCACCCCCTAGGACTCATTTTCAAGGCATTTCCACGCGATCCACAAATGGAAATATCCACGGAGGGAGGGTGTCCTTGGGATCAAGTGATGGACTCTTGCCCTGACTCCTTACGTTTTTCTAGATCGTGTTGTATTATATCTGCCTATCCTTTTCAAAGGCATCTAAGTTCCCCCTCCCTGCAGCACTTTACGTCTCCCAAGAGATCAGACTACTGATTTCAATAGTGGACAATGAGTACGAACGAGGTCGTTCTCGAATATTTTACTCCCGGACACACCCAGAGGGGAAAATACCCGTGTTGTTGTTGGTTTTTTTCTTTTTAAACCTGAGGAGGCGGGGATCCTGAGCGCAATTCCCTGGGAATTCCTGCGCAAGCCACATTGAAGGCATGCTCCCAGTAGGAACTCCCTGTGCCCCAAAGGAGCCTGAGATCTTAGGAACACTTATTTGGAAGTCAAGTCAGTTGAACAAAGTCGGCTTACTTCCAAGTATACGCGGATAGCCCTAGATTCCATAGTGGTCCTTGCCCAGAATCCTATAGGTGGTCTTTCTCCCATCTGAAATTTTGGGAATAGTAGTAAGTCAGTGCTGTTGTAGCGGTAGTTGAGACAAGGCATATGAAGAGCTTGAGCAACAATAAGATATGCACTGTGTTATTATTGTTGTTTATTATTATTTCAATTTTCAAAAGGAAAACACACAAGACCGGCAAGTCTGAACAGAAATCAGAAAGGGGGAACATTCCCGGGTGAAGGCGCTGGATCCCTGATGCCTCCCCCAAAATACTCCAAGCTTGCTTTCTTGGCTGCCAGCCCGCCCTGGCAAGTGAGCCAAGGGAAGGGCGCCTTTCCGGCCTCGGCCTCTGGATCTAAGGAGGATTCCAGCTCAGAAATTGGCCGCGACCCCTGAAAGCCCTCCTGCCTTGTTCTTCCCTTGTCAAACGTGTTTTATATCTCCCACTGACCTTTTTTCCCTATCGTTGCAATGTGCGCAAGGCCACCCGGGCAGACCCGGAAACAAAAGGAGACACATTTCTCTTTCGATCTTTTTATTTGGGGCCTGTGGAGATACATACTTATTTACATTATTCCTTCGAAGGACAGCTTAAGGTAAATGAGGAAGTTTGAGAATAAAATCAGAGCAGCTATTTTATTATGATGATTTTACTGCAAACTGGGAAAAAGCACGAGGAAATAGTCGACAAGAAATCTTTGAAGACAGAGAGAAAGTGGGAGACTCTTTTGATGTTCAGTCGCCTGGGCATCATCCTTAAAGCTAGCCGAGGGTAAAACGGCCAAGAAAGAAGCGCTGCTTTGCCTACAAGCGCGCAACTGACGTCTCCCCAAACGTCTGGTTTTGCAGCCCAGCCAGACTAACATTTTACTCCGAAGTAAGCGCGCGGGGGGATCGCGCTGGTTGGACTCTGTTGCAAATGAACGGCTCTTGGCTATTTATTTCGCTAGGGTGGTTTTTTTTTGCCGCAGGAGAACTTCCCCGCTGGACCTGCGCCGATTATTATTTCTGTTTTAAGAAATCTTCTTGGTGCGAGCAAGGCGTCGAGATACACACACCGCTCACGGAACCACGTGGTAGATCAATAGGGCAGCGCGGGGGCAAAACGTGAGGGGTTAGCGGGGTGTGTGAGAGTGGTGAATCCAGTAACTGTGGACAAATACTTCCAAGGCTGCAATGAATCGCCTCCGCCGAGCCTTTGATCCCGGGCCTTTCCGCCTCTCTTCCCCCGCCCCTGGCTCCTTCGTCTTCTTCTCCTTCTCCCTGCGAGCTCTTGTCAGTATTGGCATTCCGCGGGCTGCTCAAGATGTCAATCTTAATCTCATTTTAAACATTCCGCCGTGCCAGCCGATTGAGAGACGGATTGGCGATAAAATTTCAATAATGCGCCTGCCTTCTCTCTCTCTCTCTCCCGCCTCCAAATCCGGCACCAACTCGCATCTCCCTCCCTCCCGCGCCACCAGGGTCAGTCAAAGTCACCTCTCCACAACCTGAGCTCGGTACGTTTACTCGGAAGTAAACCCCGCACAGTTCCGCAAGGCTTACTCCCAAGTAAGTGCGCGCCGGGTCGGGGCCGAAGTCGTTTGGCGAGCGCGCTTACTCCAAAGTAAGCCCCACGGAGTCCAGTAGGGACTTCAAACGGGACTCGCGCCAGGGCGAGTGGATTGCCTCTGCAACGTGACGGCCTCATCCTGTTCGTGTTTACTAGGAGGTAAGTGCCCCTGAGTTCAAGGGGACTGAGTCCCAGGGTTGCAATCTTGATTAGTCAAGTGAAAATATGAAACAACAACAACAATAATAGTGACGCAGCGATCGCCGTGGGGGAAAAAAATCTGCCCGGTCACTCGGCTCTTTCTCCCCAAGGTGCGTCCGCCAAAAGAGAAGTGAGAGTCGCTCCTTGTTTTGTTGGCATACAAATTGCATTTACTCGGAGAGCGATTTACTCTTTAAATTGAATGGCTCTTTTTTCCAGGGAGCTCGTCTGCCTGTCTGCCTGTCTCTCCTTGCTCCCCTCTCCCTCTCTTCCTTCCTTCAAGTCGCACTAGGCTTGTAATCAGCAACAAAACCTGACATAAATCAAGGGAGGATTGACAGGGGCTGACAAATAACTGATTGATTGCGGTTGGGGAGCATTGACAACTGATGAAGGGGAAGAGAGAGAGAGAGAGAGAGAGAGAGGGAGGGAGGGAGGCTCCCCACCCCAAAAAAGCGGGGAGAAAGGGAGACGAGAGCGGCTTAAGGAAGGGCGGAGTGTTGCGAGCATGTGACGCTCGCCTCTCCCAATCTCCGTCCAGAGCCTCCAAGAGTCACCGAAGACCCGATTGGGCGGTTTTTGACTCGTACTTCAGGAGGCAAGAAGCCTATTAGTTCTTTAGTTTCGCGCTCCAGAAAAAGAACAAAAATGCTGCGCGATGGGCAAAGATTTAGAAAAAGGAAAGAAACCCACGAAATAATATTCCGGTGTGCGGAAGAAGGGGGCCATGGGAAGTGCGCCGTCATTAATAAGAGGGGATCAGTGTGGGGTGGGCGTAGTGGGGGGACCCTAAGAATAATTTCCCTGCCTTTTTTTTTTACGGAAGGCGAGCGCACTGCGGAGGCCTCTAAGGCACGGCACAAAGCGCGCAATTGCGCAAACCTACCTCGGGAACTTGACCACCTTGTCGTTTTTCTAGAGGTATTTACAAGCCTCTTACCCCCCCCCTCCAAAAAAAAAAAAGATCTAGCGCGGTGCGGAGGAAATACTGGAGGGGAGCGAGTGAGAAAATCAATAGCGAGTGGCTTACGTGAAACACAAAATTGATGCCCATCCATCCTGTCCTCAGGAGCAAAAACAAGAGAGGCGGGGAAGGCGAAGGGGAGGAAGGAAGAAAGAGACCATTAGAAAAAAAGCCAAAGAAAAGCGATCGCGGAAGGGGGGGGGCGAGTGGTGGAAAAGCCCCTGAAGAGGGAAGGTGACGTCACATCCCCTTGACCCTCCAATCACCTCGGGGTCCCATTTGATTGGAAGGCGGCAAAGGCTTTAATCTCCGACTAATTCAGCTGCTTTTGAAGTGAGTTCCTCTGCCAGATCCGACGCTGGATGGGCAGCGGCTCGCATCGCAGCTGAACAGGGAGGCGGAGGAAAAAAAGGAGGCGGCCGGCCGGGGAAGAGCCCGCAGCCAGCCAGCCAAGCAGCCCAGGGAAAGAAGAGAGACTGGGACAGACAGGGGGAAGCAGAGCTCCAGATTTCCCCCCCATACCTCTCCACCCCCGTCGTCGTCAGCAGCAGCAGCAAAAAAACACACACGAGGATTATTTCTGTTTTGTAGCATTCTTCCGTTTTGAATTCTCACGCACCCCTCCATCAAAGGACTTTCTTTTTAAAAAATATTATTATTATTATTGTTTTGGACGAGTCTTCCATTATTATTTTTTTAATTAAATAAAGTGCGCGCACCTATGTGTGATCCCTCCTTCCCGTAGAGATTGGAAGCAGACGCCCTGCTGGGGCTCCTGATCCGCGCGCCGGGCGCCCCCCCACCCCGCCAGTTTTCATGCGAGGCTTTGGGTCATGATTACATCCCCCTTGCTTTCTGCCGTAAGAAGTAGTCAGCACGGAGGAGGAGGAGGTGGTGGTGGTGGAGCAGCGGCGGCGGCGGCGGGAGGAGGAGGCGCGAGAGATCTCGGAAGCAGCAACAGCAGCAGCAGCAGCTCCGGCTCTGATCTTCCCTGGCAAAGCGGACACACTGGGATTTCTACCAGCGGCGGCAACTGCAACAGCAGCAGCAACAGCAGCAAACCTTTCTTCCACTCTGTCCCACCCTCGGACCCTTTGCGCCAGGCGAACCGACTCCCCATCAAAGTCCTGAAAATGCTTACGGCACGGACTGGACACATTTTGCACCCCGAATACCTTCAGCCTTTGCCTTCCACCCCAGTCAGCCCCATCGAGGTAAGGGCGCCGCGATCTTGGGCGGACGGGTGCCTGTGTTGAGTGAGCGTGTGTGTGTGTGTGTGTGTGAGAGAGAGAGAGAGACAGAGACAGAGACAGAGACAGAGACAGAGAGACAGAGGAGCACCGCGAGAGACTGACCACCTTCCCGGACGGGAATCCTTTGTAAAAAGGCGCTTTCCGATTTCCAACCAGCGCACCAGCCCAGCCCCCACCCCAACCGCGGGCTTCCCCCGCGTCCGGGCAGCGGAATTCTGCGCGCGTTTACTCGGAAGTAAGCCCCGCTTCATGTTTAATGGAGGTTTGCTAATTTAAACAACCCTCGTAATGGTTATGTGCCCATTGCTTTGGTGGCCTCCCCCATAAAGGTGAATCTGCTGCAATTATTGGGCTCCACTTTTCTCCAGCGGAACGTGCAGTGTAATGCAGAGTCGCGCCCACTCTCGGGTCTTGTCTCATGGCCCCCCCACATCAACTGCCCTCGTCTCCCCGCTTCATTTCGTGTGCCTTATCTTTGGAGCAAAAAGCGTCTGTAATGTAGATCTAGCGAGCATTTCGCTGGTTCACAACGCGCTGCAGTTTGAAAGAAGCAGTTTACCGATCATTTATTTGTGTGTGTGTGTGAAAAAAGGGGGGAAAAACAAGACATGTTGGCGTGACTTGTAGGTTGGGAGGAGAATTGCAAGGGAAGCAGATCAGATCTTCGGGATGATAACGTTGTGGGGTGATACTGAGAAGCACTGCAGTGGGGCGGCGGCAAAGGGAAGCGGGTGGAAAGCGGAATGTACGGAAGGAATAGGATTTCTTGGCTATTTCACCGAAACGGCTTGAATCTCTTTGACTTGGGATCTGTTTATAAATAGTATCACTGAGGGATCCACTCAGCTGGGACAAGCATTGCTTGGGGAGAGCTAAAAAGCTTGACTTCTTACCAACAACGGCGCGGGGAGGGGGTTGCAGCGTTGGGGGAAGGACTGTGGGGAAGCGGGGGGCAAAGTTACTCCCGGGTGACCCGCCGGAAAGCGAGTCTGCTTCCTCATAAAGACGCCGAAGACTTTCACATTTTTAAAAAATGCAAAAGTATTGCCATAAGTACTATGTAATTATAAAGTAATTTGCCTTGATAAAACAAAGAAAGCATGCTTGTGTAAGCCCAGAAAAAGTGTCCGGGCTGCTGATTGCGCCTCTCGGTAATTGCCAGGGGCTTCCGGATACTTTTGCAACTTTTTTTTGTTTCCTTTAAACTGGCACTCCGCCTTTTATCTCTCTCCCCTCACCCCACCTCCCAGCAAGACCCCCATACTAAACGTTTGCGTTTCTCCCTCTTTCTCCCCTCGCCCCCACCCCTGGCCTTCTGCAGTTAGACGCGAAGAAGAGCCCGCTGGCTCTCCTGGCTCAGACTTGCTCGCAGATCGGCAAGCCCGACCCGTCGCCGTCGTCCAAGCTTTCGTCTGTCACGTCGAACGGCAGTGACAAGGACTCTTCCAAGTCGGGCCCGCTGAAGCTCAGCGACATCGGCGTAGAGGACAAGTCCAGCTTCAAGCCTTACTCCAAGCCCGGCGCGGACAAAAAAGAGGGGTCGGCGGGCGTCGGGGGCTCGGCGGCCGCCTCGGGGGGAGGCTCGGGCGGCGGCGGCGGCGGCGGCAACGAGAAGTCGGGCTTCCGTGTGCCGAGCGCCACCTGCCAGCCGTTCACGCCAAGGACAGGCAGCCCCACGTCCAGCGCCTCGGCCTGCTCGCCCGGCCTGCTGCCCGGCGCCGACGGCAAGGGCGGCGACGCGGACAAGAAGGACTCTTCCGACGGCTGCGGCGCCAAGGCGGGCTCGGAGCCGTCCGGGGGCCACGGCCGGCTGGGCGCAGGCTGTGGCGGGATTACGGCGGAGCTGAGCCAAGCGGCCCACGAGAGCGCCAAGGGCCTCCTGGCGTCGTCGTCGTCCTCCTCCTCGTCGTCGTCCGCGTCGTCGGACTCATCCTCCTGCGGCGGCAGCAACACGGTCACGTCCTCGTCGTCGGCCGCGGCGGTGCTGAGTTCGGGCCTGGTGGCCCCGGTGTCTCCCTACAAGCCCGGCCAGACGGTGTTTCCGCTGCCGCCGGCCGGCATGAGCTACCCGGGCTCCCTCGCTGGCGCGTACGCGGGCTACCCGCCGCAGTTCCTGCCGCACGGCGTGGCGCTCGACCCCACCAAGTCCGGCAGCCTGCAGCTGGCCGGTAGTCTGGGCTGCAGCAAAGCGGGCTCCAGCCCGCTGGCCGGCGCGTCCCCGCCGTCGGTGATGACGGCCAGCCTGTGCCGAGACCCCTATTGCCTGAGCTACCACTGCGCCAGCCACTTGGCCGGCGCCGCCAGCGCTTCGTGCGCGCACGACCAGGCGCTCAAGTCCGGCTACCCGCTGATGTACCCGACGCACCCGCTGCACACGGTGCACTCGTCGCTGAGCGGAGCCACGCCGCCCTCGCTGGCCGGCCACCCCTTGTACCCTTACGGCTTCATGCTCCCCAACGACCCCCAGCCGCACATCTGCAACTGGGTGTCGGCCAACGGACCGTGCGACAAGCGCTTCGCCACCTCGGAAGAGCTGCTCAGCCACTTGCGGACTCACACGGCCTTCCCGGGCACGGACAAGCTGCTGTCCAGCTACCCGAGCTCCACCTCCTTAGCCAGCGCGGCGGCAGCGGCCATGGCTTGCCACATGCACATCCCCACCACCGTTGCCCCCGGGAGCCCCGGCACCCTGGCTTTGCGCAGCCCGCACCACGCCTTGGGACTCAGCAGCCGCTACCACCCTTATTCAAAGAGCCCCTTGCCCACCCCGGGAGCCCCCGTGCCTGTCCCGGCGGCCACGGGACCGTATTACTCCCCTTACGCACTCTATGGGCAAAGACTGACGACAGCGTCCGCTTTGGGATATCAGTGAGTTTTTTGGGGGCTTCTTTTGAATTTTTTTTGTTTTTGTTTTGGTGGTCGAAAGGGTGTGGGGTGGGGCGCGAGGAATTTCAAGCAACGGTTCTCGTTGGGCGGGGGAGAGACGGGGAGAAGAACACAAAGCAACCCTTCAAAACTTTCTTTTAAAAAATCCCACAAAAGAACAGAAAATTGAAATTTGACTTTTTTATATATATATAAAGATAGTGTTCATCTTGAGGACTGGATCCATGGGCACTGTATTTATTTATGTTAGCTTCAAGCGGGACAATGAATCAATAAAAGTGCATTACATAACTTCAGCTCGATAGGCTTAAAGGAGGAAAAAAAGAGAAAAAATTAAAGTGGAAACACCCGTTGTAGAATATAAATAAATAAAACGAAAACGAAAATAGAGGTCTTCTCTTTAATGTTACTTTAAAATTGCTATGATTGTATTGTACCTTCTTATTTAATGTCTCATTGGGGGTGGGTGGGGGGAAAACCCTAAATGCATGTCTCTTTTTAAAAATCAAAATCAAACAAACAGAAAACCCCTTTACCACTTAACTTGCAATTTGTCGACTCGAATTTCAAATTGCATTTATTTTTTAAGATGTATGCCATCGCAGAAAGAGAATTGGTATTTTTTTGTACTTATTCTGGAAGAAAGGAAACCCAACAACGATTCCAAAAACCTCCATTTGCCTTATTTTTGTTCTTTAAAAGGAACACTGGACTATTTTTTAATTTTTAAGTCCACCCTGTAGAAGGGGCAGAAGCAAGGATGACGTCATGTATTTAAAATAATAGACAATGTATCGCTTTAAAAGATTAAAATTCCGTATATTTGATGTATTAAAAAGGTTTTACTTTTCTTTTGCAATTACCTTCTGGAGTCTGTTATAAATACACCTAAGTGTGCGGTGGACGGAAAGTAACTAGGGGAGAAAAACTAACAAACCCCTAAGCGTTGATTTAATTTAATAATTATTATATAAAGTTTTATTTGTTAACTAACGTTTTTCCTCTTCTAACTCAGAACAGCGTGTTCCTAAGAGTTCCCCCCTGCAATACCACAACTGGCAATTAAATTAGAAAACCCAGGAGTCAATTTAAACCGCTCCCCGCTTCTTCCCAAGGAAAAGCAAGGCTTTTGATTCTAACTAGGGAACTGCTATCCAGGTTTACCAAGGGGGGGGGGAGCGAACCTCTGTGGCTGGGAAGAGGGAGAAGGAGAACGGCAGTTTCTCGTCTGTAGTAACTTTCTGTGACTTTACCAAAAAGTTTAAACCAATAAATGGAGCGCGCGGTGGGGGGAATATCCAGGAAAACTTCGGGCACAATTCGAGGAGGAGTTCTCCTGTGGAAGCCCAGTAAAAGTCGGGGGAATTGCGTAAAGGCGCATAATGCTCCTGCGTTTCAGTAGGGCTGGCGGAGGAGAAACACCCGCTGGACTGTTTCCTTTACGACTTAGACCTCAATCCACCATTCGGCGATTGGGACAATTCTCTATGGAAGAACCCCTGTTTCAGGTCGCTTCTCAAGCCTCCTAAAGGGGTCCGTGTTATTTCTTTCTCGGTTTTCCGAACTAACACTCTGTCCCCCAACTGGCTTACGGCAGTTAAAAAAATCAGCGCCATTCAGTCGACTTCAGCTGGAATGGCGCAGACTTCTCCCTTCCCTTTCTAAACCCCCGTTTAGTTTTGGGGGGTGGGGGCACTATTTATGGATTTCAGTTGTCTGAAACGCAAGCATTTTGGTTTCTCCGGGCTCCGTCGCCGGAACCCAGCTGTGAATGTGTCTCCTCTACCCACTCTTTCCGCGTTTCCTCGACGGCATAGATAGCAAAAGGGCGACAAACGGGCTTTTAGCTTAAGGAAACAGCCTGCACTCATCGCTGTTTACCTGTGCCTCTGAAGGGTCCTGCTTCCTGCATTGAGTTCAATGGGACTTACTCTCGGGGAAGGTTGCATAGGACTGCAGACCTCCTCCGGATCTGCAAGGGACGGACTTCGCTTCCATTTAAGGGGCGTCTAAAAACAAAAAACAAAATTGCCACATACAAGGAAACAGTGTATTGTATTCAGCTGCCTCTTACCCCCAAGTTCCCGTGGGGAGGGTGGCCAAACCAGGCGCGCTCTCATCCAAGCAGGCGGTGCAGAGGATGGCTGTTCAAGGGTGCGATCCTAAGAACATTGGCTATGGAAAGCGGGGGGACTTTGTGTGAGTAAAAATGGGCTGTCAGTGTTTGGAAACAGCTATTCCACCCCAAGAGGGTGGTGTGGAGGCGTGAAGTCTTATCCCCTTTATCTCCTTTTAAGCAGGGGGGGGGGGTGAGAGCCGAGAGCCACATAGGCCGAAAACCAGCCCAATGGCAGCTACGGCGGAGGGGGAAAAGCAACTTCATAACGCGATGGCCTCTAGGTAGCCTGTTTGGCGTTCTTCTGAATATGCTAACGCATAGATTGCCTCCAGTAATTAGAAGTTAGCTTCGCCGTAACCCCCCCCCCAAAAAAAAAAGGAGGGAGAGAGAAAAAGAGAGAGGAGCTATGTCAAAGAAGCGACGCCAGCAAACGCCCAGTTCTTGCCCAGGCATTTATGCCAAGCGATTAGGAGCAGTAAATGTGCAGAGGGTAGCAAACGAGAGACCCCGTGGTTGGAGTTTCCGGCGCTGCAGAACGTCAGGCTGTTTTTCCTGCTGCGGGGGAGGGGGGATGACAGTGACTTGACTCTACGCGGTGCCTTGAGACGCACCGACGGGCAAGGGCGATCTCCCTCTTTCTCGACATTTGCTGTTGCTTATATTTATCCGTTTTATTTTACCACCAAGGAATTTTAACTGGGCTCTTTTGGTAATGGGAGGCAAGGAAGGAACTGGAGGTCTTTTTCAAGCCAAGAACAATTACCAAACGCAGGAGTAGGAGATCCAGAGATGTGTACAAGTAACTAGAAGTACGTGCACATTTGGAAACGAGGAGTCGTGTTTCTCTAACTATGGAGGAACCCAAACTGTTCGTTGCGTGTTGCAATTTATTTGTAGTGTAATGGGGCTGGGGTTTGTTTTGGGTTTTTTTGCCTTTGTTTTGGTTTTAGAAAACGGAATGAACCCAAATCTCCCTGGTGTGGCGATTTCCTATTTTCAGGGAGGGGAAAATCCTCCTTGGAAGAATTAAAAGGGAGCGTTAAGTTAAAAGCAGCAACAGTCAAGCAAACAGGGGCGCATGAGATGAAAGGTGACCTTTCTTACAAAAGAAGCGCCTGCCCTGCCCTCAACAAAGGACCCGCTCCGGCGGAAAGTTCTCCTGCGCAAGCCTTACTGAAATGAATGGGAGCCAGGAAAGACTGTCTGATTGAGGGCGCCCCATTCATTTCAATGGAGCTGGCGCAGAATAACTTTCCGCCGGAGAGGTTCCTTTGTTATTGCTGCGTTATATAAATATAAATATATATACACATTCACCCGGCAATAGGCTCCATTGTACTTAAAAGAATGCATGGGCATATATAGGATTCCGGAGTGTGATCCTAGAGCGTGTATTTTATTTTATTTATTTATTTACGGCTATTAGCCCATAAAATATGTAGAGCGTGTTTACTCAGCAGTCTGTCCCATTGTGCGCCATTGGGCTCAGCCTCTGCTAAGCCTGCGTGAAAATGGCAAGAAAGCTGGAAGTTAGTGATCTGTCTCTCACAGCTCGGCTAAGCCCAAATACCTTGGCTAAAGCCAATTAAACAGAATGTTAATTTCTCGATGCAGCGTCTTTGAAGTCAATGGCTCTCCTAATCGCGTCTAAATCTAAGTAAATCGGCTTAACAGAGTTGTGGATGAGGCTGGAGTCCGAGCAAGCGACTCTGCCGGCGCTGTTCACGCTAGCCTGTATAACTCAAACTTTCAGTAGCTTTTTAAAAACTTCCTGAGCTGTTCAAACATTTGCTCTGGCCCAGTGTCGCCTACATTATTATTTTTTAAATATTAAAAGCCAATAAATGGGCGGAGGAGACGAGTGGGCGACAGAGCTGACACACTCACACACAAGCAATATGCGGATAAGGTCCCGAGTCCATTTCTGTCTTGCTAAACTGGCTGTATTGTGGAGTTGATAGCAAGCCGCTAGTCCCTACGACGTCCGTCGGAGAATTTCCACGTCAAAACCGCCTTCAAGAGGACAGGCAACAGAAGGGCAGCCTCCTAGCCCTCCCCAAATCAAGAGCTCTGCCTCGTCTGCATCAGACAAACGCTCAAGTCTCTCGGCTTCTCTCTGGGTGTGGAGCGCGGGGAGAACACGGACCTACCTCTTTGTATTTATTTCCGTATATATTTTGTATTTGCATTGCCATCTAAAAAAGATCCGCCTAAAACCATTATTTTGTACCTTTCTATGGCAAAGGTGCACAGACGGCAATGCCTTTATTAGGCCCAGCAAAACATGTCGCGAAAATAGAGAGGGAGCTTTGGAGGGAACTGTGTATCCGGCCATTTGTGAACTAAAGTTAGGGTGCGCTCGGAGAGAGAAAAAGGTGGTTTGATATTGGTTAGCTTCTTCTCTAAGCTCTTCGGGCAGAGAATTTGCCTTCCTCTGTAAACTGTGCGCTGGTTCCTGTAGCAGTCCTAACAGCATGACTACTACTAATTATTTAGTTGTCCTTTCTGGTTTGCAAGGGGTTGGTCTGGATGACCCTGGGGTCCCTTTCAGCTCAACAATGCTATGGTTCTGATTCGAATACTGAGTGCACAGAATGGCTGGGGGAAAAATGTGCATAGGTATCTTCCCCACTGTTTATTTTCTCCACGGGGAAACGTAATGGAACCTGGTTTTGGTGAAGCACAGCAACCCATAGAGAGGCCAAGACTGCGCGCTGCCTTTTGCGCGCTGCCTTCTTTCAGGAGAATGAGGTCAACCCGCTTACCAGTGCACGGCGCGGAGAGCAAATGGGCAGGTGAGGTCCGGAGAGGAGAGGAGGACTTGGGTGCTGGTGGTGAGGATGACCGCATGTGTGTGCAGGATGTCGTCGAAAGCCTGGTGTGGACACCGGGATTGGAGGTCTTCAGCTTGGACTGTGTTTCCTGACTCTGGGGGAACGTGGAAGATTGGGAGAAGGTCCGACGAAACGCGCACGGGATCGGTTGCGTGTCGTTCATAAGCCCCAAATGAGACCCAAGGAACAGATGTGTTGCGTGTTGGGTGGGGCAGCGTGGGAGCAGAGGGCTGGACAAAGGGCACGAATGGTCGCCTGGAGAAATGCATGTAGTTTCATACAAAAGCGGTTTTTAAAATTTCCCTTCAATATGGGAAGCCGGGGAGCATTCTATTTAATAATAATAAACGACCCAACGTGGGTTTCCCCCTCGCCAATGTCACGAGTCTGGAATTTAAAATTCCCTTCCCACACAGTGGAGAGAAAGAAAAAAACGTTAATTATATATAAAGGGTAGTAGTCGTAGTACTAGGTGTGGGGTGTCGCAATAATGCCTTTTATTCGACGCCTGGCGTGCAACCTGTTAACTCAGTAACGTCCCAGTCTTCACCGCGTGTGCTGCGTTTTCCAGTCCGAAGCAACTTTAAGTGGTCCTTAGTGATTAGATCCTGACTGCATTATTATTATTGTTATTGTTATTATTATTATTATTATTATTATTATTATTATTATTATTATTATTATTATTATTATTATTATTATTATTATTCTGCCACATCCCTCCAGGGCATGGCGGTCTCTCCCTCCGCGCCTTTTGATGGATAAAGAGACAAGTGGCGCTGATGGGAAGCTCTTTAATCCCTGTGAAAGCAGGTATTTGCAGTTTATGTCCCAGAAAGGTAAGCTTACATGGTCCAGGAGGAGCAGTCTATTCCTCCTGAAATGGCGAATTAAGGGACGGTGATCAAGGAACAGGCACAAATTCATCAGGAAACCCCACCACCCCAAGTTGACAGACCGTGGGGGGGGGGGTGGACTGAGAGACTTTATGGTTTAGAATATTACATAGCCCAGCATATTTTCCAGAATTTCCAGGGTCCTCGCTACAAAGCTGTAGCGGAGCCGAAGAAAGGTCTCGTTTCTAGAGTTAAATACTAGGTGAGTTGCATGTGTCTTGGTGCTTAAAATGCAGCTATTTTTGCTTGTCTTCAGTTATGTTCAGCTCTTTCTGCGTATCTTCAGCCGCTCTTGTGGAAAAAGAAAAAGGGTAAATCCATTTTGGCTGGCTGGGAGATCACCCTGAAAACCTGATGTGTACCCCCCTTCCCCCCTTCCCCAAATGAATTAAAGACAACCAGACAATACTGGCCTCTGCCTTCAGCGTCACGTCGAGGCACGCAAGAATGGTAACCCAGCAGCAGGAAGACGCCCATTGGGACCTGGAAGATCGCGAAGGTTGGGCTGGAGGAACGGCTGGAGAGGTCGCACGTCGAGGCCAAGCCTTCTAGGCCTGCGCACCACCAGCCTTGGCAGGTTTGCTCAGAAATCAGTCCCACTGAGTCCAAATGGGGCTTCCTTTTAGATAAGAGGTCACAGGAGCTCTCTCCTTCCTTGTCCTGTCCTCCTGGATTGCACCGCAACCGTGGTCCCTCACCCCCACCGCCCTTGTTTCTTTGCCGCAAACTTTTCGAAGGACGAGGAAGAAGCCAATGATTTGGCCAAATAAAATACAATTAAAAACTATTAAACGCAGTGACTCCGCTTAGATGCTATCCTGTGCGTCCCAATCGGTTCATGTTCGACTTTTATGCCGTACTGGGATGCTATACAAGGGTGCCCGAAGATGGGGGAAATGAGACGGACCCTTAATTCTCTTATTATTTTCCTTAATTCTCCGGCTTTGTTTTCCCTGGGTGCCCCCTCCCGGCGGAGTTCAAGCCGCTGAACACCGCCAGGCGGCGCTGTCCATTCCCTCCATAGCAAGACAGTGAAAGCAAAGGAATGAACTGCCACCTCTATCCAAATGTGGACTTTTGCTCTTTTTTTGTTGCGCGCGGGGGCGGGGGAAATTGAGAACTAGTTGTTTCTGTCTCTCTCCTTCCTTCCTTCTGTGTTTTGCATTGCTTTAGCTCCGTTTAAAGGGAGAAGCAACGGCATGACCTCTCACACTTCGGAAACAAGAGAAGTCTGGAACCAGATAAAAATCACATTTTGTTATTTTTAAATGGAGGGTAGGAATAGGAGTAATCCTTGATGTAATCGGAAGGGAACGAGTGCAGTATAAAAGGAGGGGAGGAAGATAAGAGTAGATAAGACTGAGGGACGGGGAGGAGGAAGAGGGGTTCCTCCCCTTCTTTCTATTCGAAATCTTCCGGGGAATCTCACTCCGAGGGGGCAGATAAAGCTGAATTTTCTATCCGAAGCAATTTAGGACTACAGGTGTTCAGAACAGATGTCATCTTATCAGAGATTCCTTGTAACAGATTTCCTTTCCACCACTTTTTGGAGATAGTGGATTTTTGTCTCGCCTTTTCAAAACAAGTTGCAAAAGTTTTGGGGAAGTACAAAGGTTTTGCAAATCCTAGTGAAGCAATGCAATGAAACCTAGAATTTATGTTCTATTTTTTATTTTTGGAGAGTGTGGTGTTGCGAAAATTCAGGCCAGAAAGGCGAAGATTGACATGAAATTACATAATTCCCCTCCTGGGGGGGGGGGACGGGGGACCGCCACCATAAACACTACAAACTAAGCAGCTACTTGTAGCAAGCTGAATTTGAGCAAAACTTCCAGAGGAAAAACGCTTCCCAATTTTTGTCTCACTCCACCCCTCCGCCAAAGAATAAAAGAATCCAGCCAGCCAATGGAGAAGCCCAGAGTGAGATCAACCCGGCTGTGCGCCAGATCTCCTAATTAAAACAATAGAAGTAAACCACTGAAAGATTCAATACGTTTCCTGCGTGTGCCCACCCAGGTCGTTGGGGCTGATTTGCTCCACATTTCACCTCTCTCCTTCCAAACTGTGCGGTCATATTCTCGAGATAAATAATTGCAAAGGTATTCCATTTCCACGCAACAGCTCACCCTCGCTCCCCAGACTCAATCTTCGTTCAGCGCTTTTGAGAGCTTTCATTTAATCCAACGGTCTCAGCGGTGAAGCGCATTTCTAGAGCTGAAGAAGTCGGCGAAACCGAGCGGACCTGCTTGCGTTTCACTTCGCCCCTAAATTTCGCCATGTAACGCAACACCTTTCTAGTGACCTATAAATGGTTTTATTTTTTTTAAAAAAGGGAGGTTGGAATTAAAACCAAAATAGGAGTTTAGGCGGGCGATAAAAAAGTTATACAAGTCGATTCTCCGGCACCCACGCACCAGTAAAACACAGAAGAGTTGTATCCATTTTAAGGCAAGCTCATTTAATGTATCGGGCTGTAATATTAGTGTTTTTAGAGAGCTGCGGAAGAGCGAGGAAGGCGGAACGAAATGAGACTAGAAAGCGTAGCTGTGTGGATGTTCTGTAATTGTTGCAGGATCTGCTCAACGCGAACCCACTTTTGAATCCCCTTTGCTCTTGACAGGCGAGAACTAAGCGCAGGTTTAATCGTCCTATTGAAACGAATGGGACAGGATCGTGCCCTTCCTAGTAAATTTTTTTGTTCAGCGATTCAGGCCTTGGCCTGCCGATACTTCCTTGGGGTGAATGGGTACCAAATCAAGTGAGTAGCCCTCCTCCATCCATAGTAATGGTGCTGTCCAGACTTACCGCACCAGCTTCACTATGTCTACTTGGAAGTAAGTCCTGTTGACTTCAGTGGGGCTTACTCCCAGGTAAGTGGGGTTAGGAGTGCAGCCCAAGTACTTAGCCCACCGAGCAGCTAAAATAGCCACTGAGATTCAAAGCAAACATGGGGTGGTCATTTTAAAAATCATAGGCGTAAAAGAGAGCCCAGCTATGGTGATGTTGCGTTGAGGAAAGCCTTTGGGTTTTTAAACCTTGACTGTTGATTTCTCTAGCCCTAAGCGTAAAGGCTCAATGCACCAGGAAGTTCTCCGGCGCAAAAGAGGATGCAGCTGAACGAAAGCCGTGCGTCCACACCCTTCTCCTTCAGCTCAGGCCTCATACATCTAAATGGAGTTAGGAGACGTTCCCGTCGGACAGAGTCCTTCAGACCCCCGACCCTCAATGGAAAAGCGGGCTCTGAGAGCACCTTTCTTGGAGATTTCTGCTACTGGTCAGTGTAGACAATCTGAACGGGACGGACCAATGGTCTAACGCGGTACAAAGCCGCTTCCTCTGTGTGTGTACACCTGTCCTTTCCAAGCAGTTTAGCTCCGTTCTGACGCGAGCGTGCCAATACGTTTCGTTCGAGTCATCCCTGACGAGTCAAATCATTCCTAGCTCGGCAGGTCTGACAGCCTTGAACAGGCCGACCATTGCGCTATAGAGAGCAATAAAGAATCCCTGCTCTGAGGTCTGAGGACCCCTCTCAGATCTGAGGGGCAGGTAAAGGAAGGGAGCTTTTCCTAGCACCAGAAGTCCGAACCCTCAGTGTGTATTCAAGGACAGACCCGCCAAATCTCCAAGGAGGGGCAGTCCCGGATTTACAGAAGGCGTCCTGGTTTCTGATTTGATCCCGGAATGTCCGACTTTACCAGGGTGTCCCTGTTTACATCGCAGAAATGTTGGAGGCGGGTATGGTAGGATGTCCCTCTTTTCATCAGAGAAATCTTGGAGGGTTTGGAGTTATGCGACTCCAGAGCTATGAAGATAAATAACTATATATACAAACTTTAGAAGACATCTGAAGGCAACCCTGCAGAGGGAAGTTTTTAAAAAAGTCAAATATTTTATTATGTTTTTATAGATGTTTGAAGCTGCCCAGAGGCATTGGGGCAACCCAGTCAGATGGGTGGAGTATAAATAATAATAATAATAATAATAATAATAATAATAATAATAATAATTAGGATGTCCCTATTTTCATTGGAGAAATGTTGGAGGCTATGTCATTTTTCAGGTCAATGTGCTGGGAATGGCAGCCTTAAGAATGAAGGGCATGATCTAACAGGAAGTTCTCCTGCTCATGTCTCACTTTGCCAAGAGCCAGCTCTCTCTCGTGACTCCCATTTATTTCAGTGGGAAGATGTCTGGGCAACATGCACTCCAGCTTGAGAAACAGTGCAATGAAATTGCAACTGGCAATTCTGCAAGGTAGTTGTTTTTAAACACGGAAATGACACACTTTCCACAAAATGCACCATTTTTTCTCACCTGCTGCCCAGAGTCCCACTGACTTTCCCCAAGGAACCCTCTGCTGCGAGGTATCCCGTTTTCCCCAGCTGCAATATTTTGTGCTGGAAAATGCTCTCTTTTTCCTTCCTCCAGCTAGCGGCACGTACAGCTGAGTGAGCGTTAAACATTTATTCATCCATTTATTCATTCATTTAAAACATTTGTAGCTAAGTGCTGGGAAACGGTTATTTTTCTCACCATGGAAGTGCTACTTTGAGGAGGGTGTGTGTGTGGATCACTTGGCAATAATCGTGCAAGCAGTGGTGAATTATGCTGTACGCATCATCTGGAAACACCCTTAGGGTCTTTCTCTGCACAATGACCGCCTTCCCTTTTGAAAGCACGTTTCTCAGTTTGTACCACTCAGCTTTCATGCCTTCCCTCAGGAAGGCCCTATTGCTTGAGGGGTATTGAATCTGCCTGTCAGGAATTCCAGGAACTGAACCACTAAGCTCAGGGGAGGGCCCAGCTTGCTGAGGCGCCAGGGTTTGCATCTGTGGTCAGTCCCTGCAATTGTCAGGCAGTATAATGCCTCTGGATTGGCTGGGCCTAGTGCTGAGGTAGCCCCTGCCCTGCCCAGCAAAAACCTACCATAATTGGTTTAGCAAATGGTGAAAATGCAGGCAATTAGAGCTGGCCCAAGACATTTTGGCACCCGAGGCGAACCACAAAATGACAACGTCCCTCCCTACCAGGGAAGAAGGAGCGAGTGACGATCTACATTGGGAACAAGGGGAGGGTGAAGATCTACATCAGGATGTGCTGCCCCTGGAGATCCTGCCACCTGAGGGAGTCACCTCATTTTGCCTCAAGGTTGGGCTGGCCCTGGGGAGGATTTTGCACATTGTGTGTGTGTAGGGAAGCAAAATTTCCTGCATGTATCAAGCTTCCCCTATACCTTTGGCAGTGGCAATTGTAGCAGTCCCTCTTATCCTTTCTTAAAACTTCTGTGGCAATGGTAGTGGCTGATGGTCCTTGGCTACCATTGTTTCCTTCCAGAATGCTCCTGGAGTATGACATAGCATCATAACATAGCATTAGTCTGAAAGGGTGGGAAATGGAACCCACGCTCCCCTTGGTTCAGCTAGAGGCTGGTCCATTAGGGCAAACAGCCCCCACCTACCTGTCTTCTTATTTACAACCAATCAAGGGGACTCTGCCTGCCATTGGCTCTAGCTGTACCTACTGTGGGTCTCCCTGACTTTTGCCCAACCAGTCCCACTCCTGCTCAGCTTTAATAAATACTAGCTGCCTGACTTTCTGCCCTGCCCTCTTCAATGACACTGTGCTTCCTGCGCTTCATTGTCCAGCTTCCTGACAAAATAATCCATTCGGGTAAGGCCTGCTATTGCCCCTACACTGCCACTATTGCACGCTTAAAGACAAAAAGGACAACTCTTCCAGAATTCACATTTACTTATATTGTGATTAAAAGGGGAAATTTGGCATCATAGATATGGCGTTTGTACAGCTGGTGCCAAGGGTGGCAGGATGGGTAAATAACCACCCCCAAAACTGCTGGCTCCCTCTGTCTGAATTAGAAATACGGAAAGGTTTGTGTCTGCGAAGGTTGGAACAACATAAGAACACAAGCCAACCACAGCACTGCCATGAGAATCTGCCTCAACCCTTCCTTGCCCTTTTCTTTTCTTTCTAGACCTTTTTCTTTGTAGAGCTTCTCTGAGATTGAGATGCAATTGGAGGCCACAGGCAGAGTTCCTCCACCCTTGCTCCATCACATTCAGTTAGCAACCAGCAGCACTGACGCCTAGAGACACTGGCATGTGCCAATGACACCATCATTGCTAGTCAGGGCCTAGGGGCCTCTCGGCATCGACAGGGATGCCCAGAATCAGACAGACCCGACAGGGGAATCCAGTCACATTAAAAAAGAAGAAGCTAAGAATTCATGAAATCGTCCTTGTTTCCTGAATGGTAACAGCCTTGTTTGTTCCAGCTCTGATGAGCACCTGTAACTTATAGCCGCAGGCATATTTGAGGGTGCACTCCTGCTGAAAGCCCTATCGGAGTCCAAAACCTTGTCATTTCTATGGATTTCCCTAGAATGCCAGAATTTGACGACAACCAGGAAGACCTTCCACCAGCTCCATCTGTCGAGGACTGCACCCTTTTCACTCAGATTCTAATGTGACCGAATCACTCAGTAATTTGTAATGCAAGGAGCTCTCCGTGGGATTGTCCAGAAGGTGCGGCTGTTGTAGAACTTTGCAGTATTGGTGGGCATGGCCCCTGCTTATGTTGAAATGAGATAAACAGTGCCGCTGTGCATGTACAATGTTGGGGGTCCTCAGTGGGTCGCCTTGGGCCAGTCATTGTTGTGGTCTCTCACCTCAGAGGGTTGTTTTTGAGGATAGAACGGGGAGGCAGAAAACCATGCACACCTTGAGCTCCTTGGAGGGAAGTTGGGCTATAAATTTATAGGGACAAAGAAAGTGGATTTTAGATAAGCTGGGTTCTGATCCCTCTCTTGTTCAAAGGCTTTGGCTTTGCAAACCGTGTTGCTCACACTGCAGTCACTTGCATGCTTGCTGAGATACATGTCTCACTAAGTTCAGTGAGACTTATTTACCCCATAGTAAGTATGTTTAGGATTGCAGTCTTTCTTCAAAGACTTTGAAGGACAGCTTTCTGCAGGGTTTCCTTTGCCCTGGAAAGGGCTCTCTGCAAGTGGACTGTGTGAAAACCACTGTTCTGAACAAAACATGCACGGATTGCCTTGGTACCTTTGCCCTTGCTATGTTCTCTGTGACTCAGATAGAACCCGTTTCCCACCTTTGAAATCCCCAGTGTCTGTTCTCTGATTATGTATATGGAGAATGGGAGCTGCTGGATCCTGGCCCCTCTAGAAAACTTGCTCTCAGTAATGTTCTGAGGCAGGGAGCCATGCGCTCTCTTTTTGTGCAAGCTCCTGCATTTCACTCTTACAATAGCTGCCTTTCAATGATGGGTGAAGTGATTCATATGTATTTTTGTGTGTGTGAGTAAGTAACCGAGCCCTTAGAGCACTGCTGAGTGATTTATCATCAATATAAACCATCATTTAGGAAGTCACTAGGAAGACTGGGGTGGGTGGGAGGTGGGTAGAGAGAAGACCTTCCAGCTTGAAACCATATAAGTAAAACAAACAGGAAAGAAGGAAGGGGAGAAAATATTTGGGCACATGTAGCTCCTCTGAGAGGAAAAGCAAAAATGACTTTGAAACAAATAAATATTTCCAACATCAAATACCAGTCCATTTGAATAAAACACCTAAAAGCTAATAGATAGGGCTCTATCATACAACTTGCATCACACAAAGGAACAGAACCCAGAATGGAGCTGTGTAGATCAGAGGTTCCAAAAGCAAGGCAATAAACTTGTACTGTAAGTTAACTACAGTATACAGAGGATTCTTAAAAATTGCCTGGTCTTTCCTACTGAACACAAGGAGACATGCCTAAGCCTCTTTCCCAAGTTTTCACATTTTGCAATTGCCATTTGGTAGTGGTGGTGGATACTTCAACATCTATCCACAGTTGGTTGTGGTTGCAGAAAAATAACTTCCAGTGACTACCTGATATCAGATGAACTCATGATGGGTAAGATGCATCCTGGTTACTATGGGGGGAAGGAGGGGCAAACTAGAGATTCCAAGGACTCATTATCAAGGTGGATGTCAGCATCGCCCTAGAGCCAGTGTGCCAACTGGACTCATGTACCTCAACCCCGACTGGGCTAGGCGAGCTGGGAAGCACCGCCAGAGACCTCCTTCTCACAGGAACAGGTCACAGTGCTGTGGACTCACAGCTCAGAGCTGAGAGCACCGGATTCACTGTCTCAATAATACAGTCGTTGCGCAGCAGAGTTTTGCAGAGTCTTGCAGAGTATAAACCACTCGGAGAGCAGCTCTGTAGAATATCTTCCTTTTATTCTGTAACTACAACTATGATACAAAACTATATACAGAGCTGAATATTCTAAGCATAAATCAATGCTACACTGAGAGTCTGCAGCTGCACTTAGCAGCAATCTTATCTCTAGAATCTCTGACACTCTCACTTTCTCCGATACACTGACTGACTGACTCTCACTCACACACACACAGATATGTTGCTGGGCAGAATAAGTAGATAGGCAGGACACGCCTCCTCCTCTCTGGAGAGTCAGCAGAGACCATCAGGAGATCATCAGGAGATTCTTGGGTATGGGAGGGGTGAAATCTCCTCATCGGAAGCAGGAAAAGGGGACAACAGCTGCCCTTTAAGACCCCAGGGATTCCTATTGCCTGGTGTCCCAACAATTAACTCCTCTATCTCAGTTCTGATTTCACTCTTTGGCTAAAAACACTGTCAGGCAGGATAATTGCTTAGAAGGTGCCTGCACACTTTGTTTCATAATTTCCTTTCTAGGAGGGATAGATTCTATTTTATAGCAAAAGTCAGAGGCCCCTGTTGGCTGTGGCTCTGGTACCCTGTTTTCCCACTGAAAGTGGCAGCCTTCTGCAGCTGCCATTCTTTTTTTAAAACAACAACAACAACAACAACAACAACAACAACAACAACAACATGGTAGACTAGTCTTCAGCATATTGCTTAGTTTGGCCTTACAGTGCAGGGATCTGCAGACTGAGGTTGCTGGTTTAGGCACTTAAATGAAGCCCAGGCTGCAGACAGGCTAAAAAAAGGGATGTGGTGTTATGCTGATGGGGACCTGCTGAGCTTAATGGAACAAGGTAAAAAGGTAAAGGTAAAGGACCCCTGACCGTTAAGTCCAGTTGTGAACGACTCTGGGGTTGCGGCGCTCATCTTGCTTTACTGGCCGAGGGAGCCATCATACAGCTTCTGGGTCATGTGGCCAGCATGACTAAGCTGCTTCTGGCAAACCAGAGCAGTGCACAGAAACGCCGTTTACCTTCCCGCCGGAGTGGTACCTATTTATGTACTTGCATTTTGACATGCTTTCAAACTGCTAGGTTGGTAGGAGCTGGGACTGAGCAACGGGAGCTCACCCTGTCATTGGGATTCGAACCGCTGACCTTCCGATCGGCAAGCCCTAGGCTCAGTGGTTTAGACCACAGTGCCACATGGGCTATTAGCTGCAAAGAACATGATAAAGGGGAAAATATGCTTCTTGCTCTGGGAACATCATGATCAGGGGACAGGTTGGGTCCCAAAGGGCTCCTTTATTTTCTTCCACATGGCTGCCATCATTGGCATGGGTTCAAATCCAGGCACTATAATCCCTCATACTGGGCTGAGTGATCTCCACAAAAAGAGTGTGCTAGGCAAAGAGACAAACTGCACCTCCATGTCTGTGCAAGCAACAGGTCCTAATGACAGGCGTTTTGCTAGTTCTTGTGAAACTAGAAGTAGCATTATGGTATAATAACTCAGTCTCTGGTGTATGTGCACACAATTTAGGATAGACCAAAAATGAGAACAATCGTCATACAAAATCAGACTGAAAGGAGGGAGCTGTGCTACTTGCAAGATGGGAAACAATTACTGCATCATAACATTAAAGTCTATTGTCTCTTAAATGCTGTAGTCATTTGTCTAACACTATCCAAGCCTTATTGTAGCACTCATCTTTGATGAGGGACTTCTCTCTTCTTTTCAAATGTGTAATTCTCTAATATGTTCCCCTCCCCCGGCCCTTGTTGCTGTCTGTTAAATTTGTAAATCAGAGGGAGGAAAGAGGGATTAAATTGCTGAGGTGTACAAAAACAGAGGAAGAAAAATGTATTTTTCACATGACAGAAACTGGCTCCAAGGCCCGTTGAAATGACTGGTAGCTGCACCAATGGCCCATTCATTTCAGCGGTTTGGGTTTGTGCAGGAGAACTTATTGGAGGATTGTGCCCTCATTAATCCATGCTTTTGTGTCCATGCAGCAGGGCAGGACCTTCTCTGGAATAATGAGATGGTATTCTTCTTTCATCTGCAACAGAAAAGGATGGCATTTGGAGTTTAACTGCATCAGCAGAAGTTTGAACCGAACACTGAATTCCTGCTGGAGAAGCACACTCTATTTTTGGATGTAATCACATTGAGTTTAGGGGGGTATAATAATAATAATAATAATAATAATAATAATAATAATAATAATAATAATAATAATTTGTATACCGCTCTATATCCATAGATCTTAGGGTGGTTCAAAACATAAAATTACAGTATAAAAACAAAATACGTATATGATAAGAACAAAAACAAGTCAATAATTCCCCCTTCCACAAGACATTTAAAAGGGCACCAGATGTCAATCAGCCAAAGGCTAAGTTTATTAAAGGAATACAGTGGTACCTTGGGTTAAGAACTTAATTCATTCTGGAGGTCTGTTCTTAACCTGAATCTGTTCTTAACCTGAGGTACCACTTTAGCTAATGGGGCCTCCTGCTGCCGTGCCGCTGCCGCTGCACAATTTCTGTTCTCATCCTGAAGTAAAGTTCTTAACCTGAGGTACTATTTCCAGGTTAGCAGAGTCTGTAACCTGAAGCGTCTGTAACCTGAAGCGTCTGTAACCCGAGGTACCACTATACATGCTTGATAGAACAGATCCTAGTTCTAACTACGTTGGAGAGACAAAGTTCTGTGCTCTCAGCAGCAGACATACAAACATGTCCCCAAGGTAAGGATGAAGGAGGAACAGGAAATGAGGTCAGCAAGAGTATAACCTTAGGGAAGGTTAGCACAGGTTACATCAGAAAGGGCAGTCTGGGAAACTTGGAGGTTCCTTTCTCTATCTACTCTTTCCCATTGCAAGTAGAGTTGCGTCCCAACACTTCCATAAGAAACAGGGGAAGGAGGATATTTATTTATTAGTAGTTAGACTTATACCCCAACCTTTCTTACAAGATGGAGCTTAAGGAAGCTTATGAAAAACAGAAACAGGTATGCGTGACACACACACATACCCCACCATAGGATAATATCCTGTTAGGATATGCCCCATTTTAGGAGAAAAGCCAACACAAAAATGAGTAACTCAAAGGCAACACAATATATAAAAATGTATGAAATATCAGCTGAATGATAACAACACCACTCTGGAATTCCAAAAAGACAGAGATGAAATCCAATACAAGACAGCGATGAAAATCCAATACCAAACTGAAACAGTGAACTTCAAAAGTCACGTTGGAAAATGTCGATACAAAAGATGCCCAAAGGAGAATATAATCTACTTCAGCGATTGTGGCCGGCTCTTTGGACTTTCACGCTCTTCCTTCTCCCACACCATTGCCCTGTGGCCTTTCCTGGCCATTCCCACTTGGGACATGGGTGACACTGTTGTGTTCATTTCTTTTTTCTTTCTCTTCCTTCTTTTATTTTCCTTCTACCCGACTGTTCTGCTCCTTTGATGTTCTCTTTTGTTGTGTGCGTACATGTGTGTGGCTGGATGGATAAAGGACTCAACTAGAGACAATGTGCATTTTTTTCCTCTAAAGCAGGGGGTCAATTTTGGAGTAGGACAAAATTGTTGTGGCAATACTGGAAGGGAAGAGTGTGGGATCAAGGAAGATTTTTTTTTTTAATAATACAATGAAACTGTTTAAAGCAACTTTTATGGATCAATACTTTTGCATTAAAATTTAAATTTAATTCTGAGGGACTTTCTCTTTGCCACATCTGGTGGTCCTGTGGAGAACCTAGCTGTCTTCTGAAATGGAGCAAAGATCTAGGTGGTCGAAATGGTCTAGGCTACACCTCTCCTGTCTGCAAGAGCCTGATGAGCAACCTGTTTTGTTGTTGTCGTTTGAGAGCTTGAAGCAATGCAATAGCAAGGATGGTTGATGGAACATCAATGGAGAAAGACTAGCGATGAATCTACTGGCTGGACTTCAGCAGTCCTGAAGAAGACAAGATAAGATGTACCGAAAAATCTTTAATTAAATCCTGAAAAAGCTTTAATTAAAGTTTGTCCTAGTATGAACTGATTCTTTCTGTTTCTGCTAGTTGGTATGCCACCCACTTTTGATTTTTGTTTAGTGGTTTTTTAAAAAGATAGTGAATTATCATTCTGTGTGGGTGGAAAGGTGGGCTAAACACATTACAAATAATCATTTAATATTATTTAACTGTTCCTTCTTCACCTTCTATTCCTACAGCTCAACCATGCCACCCTGCTGCCTTTTGGGAGGTTCATAGACCTAAGCCAACACAAACAACTGTACACCCTGAGGAATGCTGTTTTTCCAGAGTTTCCAAATGCTTGGAGAGGAGTTGTGTAGACATCCATGCAACTGTATGTGCAGGGGTCTTTTCAGACAGTGCAATGAATGTATACATGTCCGGGACACAGACTGCCAATGTGATGGCTCCCTGCATTCATAGTAAAGGTAAAGGTAAAGGGACCCCTGACTGTTAGGTCCAGTTGTGAATGACTCTGGGGTTGCGGCACTCATCTCACTTTATTGGCCGAGGAAGCCAGCGTACAGCTTCCAGGTCATGTGGCCAGCATGACTAAGCCGCTTCTGGCGAACCAGAGCAGCGCATGGAAACGCCGTTTACCTTCCTGCCGTAGCGGTACCTATTTATCTACTTGCACTTTGACGTGCTTTCGAACTGCTAGGTTGGCAGGAGCAGGGACCGAGCAACGGGAGCTCACCCCGTCACAGGGATTCGAACCGCCGACCTTCTGATCAGCAAGTCCTAGGCTCTGTGGTTTAACCCACAGCGCCACCTGCGTCCCTCCAGGACACAGACTGCCAATGTGATGGCTCCCTGCATTCATAGTATATTCAGTAAAAATGTCCTGAAAGGACTTAGCCTTGCCTGTTGGCCCCCACGTAGCTAAGAGGCCAGCTTCTCCCCCCAACCCCAGTTGAGCTGGCAAAGCTAGGACTGCTGTTTCTCTCTAACAGTCTGAGGGACAGTGCATGGATGTTTTGCTTTTATTTATATAGGGGTCTCACATATAAAGTACAAAGCGGCTGCTTTGCTTTGCTTCATTTATTTTTCAAAAGAATCACAGTGACCGAAACTAGCAAAAAAAGGTTGGATGACGGAAATGTAACAGCTGTAACCTCACCACCTTAGGAGCAAAAGGTTTATGCGGTATGGACAGGAAAATACAAATGTCAAGCCAAGGTGGTTAAGCTGGGAGGGGAGAAACAAGCCTTTATGTTTAAAAGACCTCCGTTTTGTCTTTCTTGTATGAAAAATGAAGAACTAGAAAGAGATTCTTCTTTCCTTCTTTTTGAAATGGCAGGCTCTTTTTCTCCTGTGGACTAGCCCTCCCCCCCTTTTTTTGCAGACTGTGCTGGAGTGCATGATGGAGTGCTGTCAAACCAAACAACTATCTGTCTTGTCTGTTCAGTGCTTTTTCCTGTCTCTAATATTGAACCTGCCAGTGATCCTGAACACACAACATATCAAAGACACTGCTTTTTATTTTTTTAGAGCTCATCTTCCTCCAAGGGATAGGAAGCTCTGAGCAGTCTGTACAGGGGCACTTTCACCCGGAGGTGAGGAAGCTTGGGAGATCTATTGCATGGAAATCTGTTTACATGAGGCTAAGCCTGGTCCCCTGTGAGGCTGAAGACTCTCCTCCAGACTGCCAGGCGAAAGAAGCTTTTGCCAAACCAGGAGGGGGGGGGGGGAGACGGTTCTTTCCTTTTCCTTTCACATTATGTATGTGGCCACAGAGAGGTTAGGCTGGCCTCAAGCAGAGCCAGGGCTTTTTCGGCTGTGGCTCCGATCTGGTGGAACGCTCTGCCATAAGAGATTAGGGCCCTGCGGGACTTGACATCTTTCTGCAGGGCCTGCAAGACAGAGCTGTTCCACCAAGCCTTTGGCCAGGGCACAGCCTGACTCCCTCCTTTGGCAATCTTCACAGAACTCTAGCCCAATGGTTGCCATCAATTTGATTTGAAGTAATTTTTTAATGAAATGATTTTAGAATCATTTCTCAGCTGGGGAGGGCGGGATATAAATAAAAATTTATTATTATTATTATTATGAATGTGGGCACAAAAAGGCAACGTTGAGCAAATAGACCCAACTCTGTGATCTGCTCAATTACTGTCTATCATGCAGATGTGGATGGTTATTTGGGCACAGAAAGTCAAGGCAGTTATACCTGAAAAGGAGCACTGTTCAAATTCCAAAACCTGCCCACTATTAGAACTAGAAAAGCATGGACCAAGGCATCAGATTATCCATGAGAGGAAGTGGAATGAGGGTGGAGGAAGGCATATTCAACTTTGCTGAATTGACCAGCCATTATGAGTGACAGGTGGATTGATAAAAGGAAGCTACTGCAGGCCTGGACTAGAAGTATTGCAAGTGGCTTGTTCTATAAAACGTCTTGGAAGCCAAATGTTCCTTCTGTGCATTTGAAGCAAATGATATTTCCTAATCCACTTCGAGTGTGCTTTGTCCTGAAAGGAGGCACATAAGCCTTATAAGCAAACAAAACATTTTAATGGACTAGAAACTTCTGTTGATTGGTATGCAGGAAACTCTTCCAGAATACATTTTTTCCTTTTGTTAAAATGAAACTGGTGTGACTCAGCCTGACTGTCTGAAACCCACTTCGTTTGTACATTTCTTGACATGGTTGTGGCAGTCTCTGCTTTGGATAGGCACGAAAACATCTGCCCATGTGGTTTCGCTTCCTGACATATGCATCATCTTGTAAGCTTTCTAGGAAACCAAACTGTGTGGGTAGAAGCCTCTCTCTCTCTCTCTCTCTCTCCCTCCCCCCCCCTCTCTCTGCAAAGGTGCTATCCTTGTGTGCACACACTCATAAATACAAAATCTACTGGTGGGAGGAACATGAGGGTATGTTGGGGGTGTGACTACAGCCAAGGTCAGGCTGGATTCTAATACAGTGGTACCTCAGGTTAAGTACTTAATTTGTTCTGGAGGTCCATACTTAACCTGAAACTGTTCTTAACCTGAAGCACCACTTTAGCTAATGGGGCCTCCTGCTGCTGCTGCCGCGCCGCCAGAGCACAATTTCTGTTCTCATCCTGAAGCAAAGTTCTTAACCTGAACCACTATTTCTGGGTTAGCAGAGTCTGTAACCTGAAGCGTATGTAACCTGAAGCGTATGTAACATGAGGTACCACTGTACCTCAAAAAGTCATGCTATGCTTTAGAAAGCAAGATGGGCTTTTCAGTGAGCTCTTGGGGGCAGTGGTGGAGCTTCATGCTCTGGCACCAGGGGTGGTGGTGGAGAGCAGGCGGGGGAGGGGCTGGCACGCATCCTGGGGGCGGGGTGCCCAGCGCGGGCAGGGGGGCAGCCGCGATGGCACCCTGGGGATTGCACTGCCGGGGGCGGTGCGCTCCCCCCTCACTCCTCTTCCTCCACCAGTGCTTGGGGGCGGTGTAAAAGGTGTGATTCCATCCACTGTGCTATAATACAGTTGCCATTCATTTTATAGAGGCCTGACAAGTAACTCTCTGATGCACTGCGGTCTCCATTTCTGCTAGGGAAGGAACTGGCCTTGCACTGACTGTTGCCTTATTATATAAAAGATATATATATGAGAGAAACTACTTCAGTTCCCAAGAAAACATCCCACTTAACAGGGAATCCATAATGCTAAACATGTTTGTTTAAAGAACTACATTACTGCTACATATTATAAGTGAGCGGCTTGAGTCACACATTGCAATTAGCAGATTGGTCATAAGTAATCTATCGAGCACATTGGAATGCCAACAATTGATCGCTTACTGGTATTTCCTTTAATCATTAGTTTGCATTGAGTACCGTAAATAGAATTTTAACATCATAAAGCAGGCCAAAATTTACCCCTCTCTATGTATTGCAGTAATATGTGGCGGTAACAAATATCCATGTAATCAACTGCTTTCAGATCCAAAAATGGAAGCACACAAATGTTTTCCTGAAATGCAGACAGACTCAGTGAGGTGAACTGCTTGCTAATCAGCTACAAAGAAGCATTATATTTACTTTTTTAAACTTCCACCATTCTTCCTAGGGAACTCCAGATCGAGAATATCCAATGTTTTTTTGCATTTAGTCTTCACGGCATTCCTGGGAGGTAGGTTAGACAGTGACTTACCAAAGGCCATTTGGTAATTTCATAGCTGAGCAAGGAAGTAACTCCCCAGCCCAACCAAGAACGGATAACTCTTTAGACCAGTGGACATTCTTACAGCACACTTAATATTGCAAATCCAGGTTCTTTTTTTTATGGATCTGTCAGGTGCTGGTGTGGTTGCTCGAAAGCACACAGGCAAGACTCCAACCTGTCTTTTCCAGGCTTTATTATCTGTACAAAACTATTTACAGTGCAGAGCGTCGCAAGTCCATGTCTGCTCAGTCGCTAGCAGAATCTGGGAGTGGGCGGTCCTTATACCTTCCCCAGCATAACAGTCGTGTGACCCCCATCCTTCTCCTCCCCTCTCTGCGCGCAAACCTACTGCGCAGAGTGGGTGTTGGCAAAGGGGGACTTGCCTCCCCTCCGCTTTGCTCAGGCTCGGTGTTGAGGCTCTCCCTAGCATCTTCTGATTCCTGTGCCCCTTCCCCACTGGAGGTGGGGCTTCCCTCCTCGCCAGAGGAAGAACTGCTTCGCAAGAACTTCGGAGGCTCCCTGTAACACAACTGCCCTTCCACCTCTGAGCTGATGGCAGTTCCCTGACAGGATCATTTTGAGAGATGTCACCAGAACTACTTCTGTATTATCACCCACCCTAAACATTTAGGATGGAATGAAGAAACAAATAAAATGAAATAAATATTGGAAGAATTTATGTTAGGCTGGCTTCTTGCTTAGGTGTCGTTTTATTTATTTATTTATTTATTTATTTATTTATTTATTTATTTATTTATTTATTAAAGTTTTCTTGGTTGACAAAGGTATGTGCAATGTCTCTTTTTTCAAGTTACATTTTCCATAGGTCAATTTAATTTGTTGAGATGTTAGGGTTACATTAGGAAGAAAAGAAGGGAAGAGGTGGAGGGGGGGGGAAAGGCGAGTGGGGGTGGGGGTGGGAGGCGATGTGTCTAATTTGCTTAATGTATGTGTGGGGTTTTGTGTCAGCGTCGTTTGTGCGGGTTCTCTTTGCTATTCGCTTGTGTTCCTTTGGTGGTGAGAGAGGTTGGGGTTGGCCTTGGGTGTGGTTGTTTGTTTGTGATTGGCTGTGTTGAACTTTGTTTTCGTGTGTGAGTGGGGTGTGTGTGTGTTTTTGAATCAGGTTAGCCATATTGATTCATATGTTGTTGGTGGATTCTTGTCATTGTCTTGTTGGGCTGTGTATGTGATAAAGGGGAGCCATACCAGGGCGAAGGCGTCTTCTATTTATCCCCGTGTCAGTTTCAGTTTATTGGTTAATTTTTCTAGTAAGGCTGTTTCCCATACTATTTGGTACCATTGGTCCATGCTTACTCCTGACAGGTCTCTCCAGTGTCTGGCTATGATGTTTCTGGTTGCTGAGAGTAGGCGGGTTATGAGTTCTTTGTGTTGTTCTAGAATGTTGGCACTGAGTTGAAAGCAATTTCTCTCCCCCACATGTGGTGTTGGCAATGTCAAAAGCTCTCTCCTTTTCTTAGGAACTTTTTGGCATGCCTTGCAAAAATGGTTCACCAAACACCAGAATTGCCCTCGCTTGCCACCACTCTCAATAATCTTCACTTGCTGTCTGTAGCATCATCACACACGTAGTATTAAAACACACTCTCCGATTGTGTGGAACTATCACACATGACTAATCCAAGAAGCAAAAAGGAGCGTCAGCCAAAGGAAAAACCAGTTGCAGTAGTAGTAGCTTGGGAAAACAACAGCACTGAACAGGATTGAAAATAAAGTTGAGCATTCTCACATTCTAGATAGTTTGGGGAGAAAGTGCTAGTGTTGACCCCAAAGTTAAAAATGGCAAATAGTCAGTGCCGCGCTAGTAGTTATATACCTTTAATTATATCCATCTAATACTGACCTCAATAAAATACCAGTGAGATCTTTGTCCTTAGTTGAAATTCACTTAAAAATTGCCCAAGCCCTAATCTTTTGCTCTGGATCTCTGCTTTTCTTTCATATAGGATCCAACTCTTGACTGATGTGTCCGGGCAATTATCTGAAAATAGTGATGAATGTTACTGCGAGAGTGTGCAAATGACTGTTTGGAGAGTTTAAGCTTGGATCTATATTAAAGGTCAGTTATCAAAGGAAAAAGGAGGCAAGAATGGATTATTTGCTGCTTGCAGTGAGTAGAATTTTAATGTCACTAATGTTGGTTATTAAGCGCAAATACACAAAGGTTTAAGGAAATCAAAGGATGAATGCAGTCCAGGCTTCTGGCAGTGTCCCCAAGGAGTGCTTGTGCTCAAGGAAGAGCTAAAAATACAAAATGAAGCTTTTTAAGGCAATTGGGTTTTAAAATATACCCTCTTTGTGAATGGCCCAATTCATTCTGCAAAGCATTCTCCTAGGGTTCAGAGACCCCTGGCGCACAGGAAGCCAGGCCAAATCTATCCTTGCGAGTTCCTAAGAATCAAGAGCTCGACAGGTTTGATGTTTAAAGAAAACCACTTATAAGTCAATTAGCTTTTTAAAAGACTTTGGAACACCCTTGTGAGCTTGACCAATGATTCAGAAGATAAAAGACAAAGCAAGCCTCTCAGCAGAGTTCAGTTCCTCTGTTTCAAATTTCTGATGTGTAAACTTAAAGAGAACGAGAGAAATTGTTTATAAAGCAAAGCATTCATTGTTCAGTAGCTAATGATACTGGGTAACTCTTGTATTAACAAATGCAACACGTTACAATTAGAGACTCTGGAATCTTCAAAAGACAAAACCAAACTCAATGTCTTGATATGCTTTTATATATTGAGTGGACAACTGCAGAGAATTCCAGTTTTAAAAGAGAGAAATAATCACCAGTTTGTCTGAAAATTAGGTCTCACTGCGGTGGTTAACCTGTATCAAGGCCACACCACTTCAGACTGCAGATGGGGAAAGTGGTCAAAAAATGCATAACCTATCATGAAAACTAGGTACTGTGGAAACGAGTTTTAGCCTAGTCTTCTCCCAGACATGCTAGTTTTTTATGTGCAGGGAGGGCTTGCCTGGAGGAACAATCAATTATCTGATTCTGCCCCGCTACAGTTTGAACTGGTACATGCCAGACAGAGGTTTACCAACTCTGTCAAAATGAAGCCATTTCTGCTCATTACCAGGTGAGTTTCCTTTATAGAAAGTTACTGTGATAATACACAAGAACAAATAATTAGAGGGTGAATACAGACAACCAATGGATGTGGTTAATGTGGTGAAGTTTGCCTGCTTAAATGGGCAGAACATGCAGCAAAACAACAGCGGCTGGCTTTTGTGGTATTCTGTGACTACTGTTGACTGGCTTTGTTGCTAAAGAGTGAAGACCCATACCTCCATGCATGGCTGCAATGCTTTCACTATTCTCTGGTTCTTTGTTTAGGGCAGGGTATTTCAACCAGAGGTCCATTGATTCTTGAGTTCCATATTCCCCCAGAGGTTCTGTGAAATGTTACAAACTCTTACCTTAAGCACTTCGCTTTCTTCTCTTGCCTGTTCCCTCACCTCTGAGAGTCAGAGTGCCCACAATTAACATGTCATCTCATGGCATAGTTTGCCAAAGTAACCACGTTTCATGCTGGGAACTCTCAGAATAGTGTTGCTTCAAAGAGGTCAATAACAGATTTCTTCATCTTTCCAGAGTTGTCCTCCCACCCACTTACTCTTAGGGGGGGTGAAAAAGGCTTTTAAATTTTGAGCTTGTGAAGGCATCTATTGCATGGTAATTTCACACTTTCAAATCAAGAATTAAACACGTACAACCCCACCCAGCCCTTGCGGTATACAACACACCCAGAACTGTAACTTGAGAGATATGGCAATCTCATCAACAAACAGACAGTTTGCGTAATCTGGAATAAAGCACATATGAATTTTATTTATATATTTCATATATAAAGATGTATTAATATTACAAGGTGTTCCTCTCAAGCCAAGCCAAACCTTAACAGAATATTAAAAATAAATCACAAAAATAAATATTTCATGATATACAGGACCGGCTCTACCATTAGGTAAGTAGAGAGCCCTGCCTCAGGTGGCAGATCAAGGGGGATGTAGACAAGTGACCCTGACACATTTGCTGCTGCCTTTAGCCACTTGCAGGGCTTCAACCACCATTTTGCTAGCTTACATTTCAAGTTGCTGCCTCCTTCCTCAGCTCAGCTGCTGCTGCCTAAACCCCTTGGAATCCATTTTCAGTGCATTTCCACGACACTTTCCAAACTCGCAAAAGTCTGTTGTTGTCAAGTGGTTTTGTTGTGATAGGGGGACAGGGAACTTTAATCTGCTTCAGTTGTGCAAACCTAAAATTCCGAGATGCACCTCAATCCCTCTTACGTCTTAAAGAAGACATTTAGACGAGTTTAGTTTCTTTTATTGTATTATGAAAAAGCTTTAACAAAATCTTATTTTTTAAAGAGCAAGGTTGCAGAGCAAGGTGGGACAAGAGAGGGAGGGAGGGCGGAGAGGGGCAGCAGGGGAACCTGACCTGACTTCAGTTCCCACCATACCTTGTTCTGAACAGGAAAACAAATAAACAACACTTGGAACAGGAATCTTGAACTTAAAATCTGAAAACTATGATGTAGAAGCATGGAAGACAACATATCCTCCAACATTTCTCCGATGAAACCAGGGACGTTCCATTCCATAAGGATAATTTTACTATTTATACCTCACCCATCTGACTGGGTTGCCCCAGCCACTCTGAGTAGCTTCCAATATATATAAAACACAATAAAACATTAAACTTTTTTTTAAAAAAACTTCCCTATACAAGACTGCCTTCAGATGGCAGATAACACCATATACCCTCCAACATTTTCCCAATGAAAATAGGGACATTCTACCAAACCCTCCAATTAAAATAGGGACTTACTAAGGGAAAGTGGGACATTCTGGGATCAAATCAGAAACTGGGATGGCTTGTATACATTAGGGATGTCCCTGGAAAATAGGGTAACTTGGAGGGTCTGAGACAAGCTGCTCCTTAAAAAAGCAGCTCTAGCTGCAAGGACTTTCCTATTGGAGGTCACCTGCCACAGATTATTTTATACAGATGGTGAACTTGCCAAGTGGTTAAGGCAGAAAAGACTTAGCACTCAATAACATAGGAAAAAGGATATATTGTTTTGCCTGCAGCACATAATTTGCTGAGAGAGAAATTCCTCTTCATACTATAACCTGCATTACAAAAGATCTGTTCCATTACAGAAAACAATCACATTTCCTTCCTTTGGCCATTTAATTATTACAATATTTATTCTGCCCACCCTCCAAGCTGCTCAAAGTTGTTTATGAGGTGTTTCCTGCCCCCCAACCCCCTTCTCCTTACAGTTTCACAATGTGTCCTCAAAATAACTGTGAGGTGAGTTTGGCTGAGGGAAACTGACTGGGCCAAAGTCACCTCAGCTGAGCTTCATGGCTGAGAAGATACTTGAATCTCTGGGTCTCTATAGGTCTAGTGCAGCTTTCTGTTGACTTGAGTTAACCACTCTGACTTCCATGTCAACCATTTTATTGGTGTACAAAAGAAACAAAGCTTTCACTTGCTATTCTCTGCCCTTTTGTTTCCTCTCTTTGGATCCCACAAACAAGGAAATATAGCTATCCATTTCACATGTTTTTGCAGAAAGGCATCTTGAACTCATCAAGGAAGCAGCAGCAAATAACGGCTCTTTAAGGTGTGGAATCTGTATAAAGCCCATGTTTTTGTCATACTCACTTTTTAAAGAAGTATGCTTATGTTTTAAGGTGTGCGCCAAAAACATAATGCGTGAAGCGACTCGCAGTCTCTTGCTCTGTTTTCACCAAGAAAGAGGGGCGGACAATCGTTACTGCTTCTCTATAGCTATTTCTTCTAGCTGTGTTGAAAATTGCATTAAAAAACTAGTTAAAATGAAGCCTAAGATGTCGAGGTGATTTTTTCCTTGCTCTCGTTTTTAGCAGTGATTTCAATGACTGTGATAAAGCAGATTAAAACCAGAGAAACTGAGTGTGGTTCTGGACCTTTGCATGCAAATTTGCTTCATGTGAACAACAACCAATATTTATCTCCAGTCTTTTCATTTCCGACGAAAAAGGGGGTAGGCATTATAATGGAAATATTCAAACAGTCTTAACTACAGTGTCATTAGCATGGGCTAATTACCAGCGCCTTGTGATTTACGTGGTTTTGGATTCATCGAAAGCATTTGGAGCTGTCCCCCCCTTTGTTAAAAAAACTTTAAACAATGGAGGGCATAAGAGAGGCTGAGAGAATCATGAATGCTGTGGAGAAAATGATCAGTGATTCCCCCCCCCCACATCCATTTCTCATTTAATACTAGAATGGGCTCCTCTAGTGAAATTGATTGGGAGAAGGATCAGCACAGATAAAAAGAAGTACTATTCGACACAATGCAAGGATATACAATGATGTTTTCCACTGCCACAATGACAGTTGAGTTCTCTCCCCTCTGCTCACAGTGTTCAGGCACAGTTATTTGTACTGCGATGACATCCTGTCCCATGTTTCATTGCCTTTGCTCCTCATCGATGGCTGTCACCAGAGAACTGCTCAGTGCGATGACATCACAATACTGGGAAGAATATGCAAATGTTGCAATGGGGTGGGGAGGGTGGGGAACAACCTGACATGCAAATATAACATCCAGTGGCATTTGTAAGTAGCTTGGAGAACAGGCCTAACCGTAGGTAACAGCAATCATAGCAAAATGAAATATCTCTATATGAATATATCTCTGAACACCAGCAGATCAGGGCAAATAGCAAGAGATGGACAAGGGACTTGTCAGATCATTGGTCCATCTATGGTCCACATGGACTGGTAGAGGCTCTCCGGGGATTCAGGCAGGAATCCCCCCCCCCACTTTATTAAGGATTGGATCTGGGATCTTCTGCATGCAAAACATTTGCTCTAGCACTGAGCTATGGGCTTATTCCAACATCTTCAGATATCCTCCTCATAAGCTCCTGAACACTGAGTGCGAGAACTGACCTGTGGTTTGAGTCCGTCTGATAGGTTTTCAAACGTTTATGTCGTTTTCACTGTGTGTATTTATTTAATTGTTGTTAACCGCTTTGATACTTTTTAATGAAATTGTAGTATGTGAGTCCTCCCCCCCCCCAGCAAATCCATAAATTGGGGCTGTTCTCATACTGCAATGCTCTTATATATATTACTGTTATTTGACCCAGTGGTTTCCAGTGGCACTGTGGGCATTCCCACAACCTCCAGCCTCTGGGGAGAAAGCACTCTACTCTTTTTAAAGTGGGCTTCTGATACTTTTTACTGAAATGCAAAAAGTAAGTAGGCAGAAAATATACTTTGCTTGCAAGCCTCCTTCATCGTAGTTCGGCTGTCACTTTTGCATTGATTTATGATAATAATTCTTGCCACACATGGAATTTTTTTTAAATAAAAAAACACAACCGTTTATTTTGCTGTCTAAATAATAAGGCAATTTGTTACAGCTAATTACTCAAATGCTTCCTTAATCTCAATTAAAAGATAGAGGGCTGATTCCCCACAGCCCCCGCAATGCTACTACCTTTCTAAAGCCGTATGCTCCCCAAAAATCTTTTTTTAATGTGTTCCCAATTACATATTCATTAAGGAATGTGCGGCCTATGGAAAACTGAACTGCTAAATGCATAGCTGCAATCTTAAACAATGATTTATTGTGACATGGGATGTGGGACATTTCCACAGCTTTTGTGATTGCCGTGATGAAGCTGTAAAGCAAATAGCATGAAATGAAGCAAGGCCTCACAATTTAATCAGCTCGTAAACAGATCTACCGCATCAAGCAAATGACATTATTATCCATCTGAAGTAAATCTTGCTAATCTCAGGAGATAAAATCAACATCATTAATGGTCACATGTCATATTCATCAACACTAAACCATCCCTTTTGACAGATTAATCCTAACTACAGCTCCCACGATGTATGGTAATCGAGCCTGGAGCCTGCAATTCATTCCGCGGCAAGGCTAACCAGTACTCTTAGCGCAGCTATTACAAATAATTTTTTTATTGATTTACATATTTTAAAATGCATTTAAGGTGAGGCGCCATTAAAAATCCTGTCACTATTGCAGATTTCTCCCCCACCCTGTGCACAGTCTGCATTCACAGAAAAAGGGAAGCGAAACGCACTTTTGGGTACGGCCCAGCACAAACCCCATTGAAAGGAATGCAAGCCAAGCTACAACAGCTCTTGCACGGTTCCTGTTCATTTCAATGTAGCTTTTAAAACATCTCAGTTATTAGAAGTTACGTCTCCATCCTGCCCCTCCTCCAAGGAGATCAGGGCAGCATTACAAGGTTCTCGCCACCTCTTCATTGTATTCACACAACAACCCTGTGAAGTAGGTTAGACTGAAAGCTTGCGAGTGGCCCAATGTCAACCAGTGAGCTTCTTAGCTGAGTGGGGATTAAACTAGCATGATCAATCTGCTCCTAGTCCAATGCTTTGGAGGTTTTTAAGCAGAGGTTGGGTGGCCAACCTGTCATGGACGCTTTAGCTGAGATTCCTGCAATGCAGGGGGTTGGTCTTGATGACCCATGGGGTCTCTTCCAGCTCTATGATACTAAGATTCTATATGGGTTGGGGAGCCTTCCGGACACCCCCCCCCCCGTGATGTTGCTGGACTACAACTCCCACCATTCTGAAACCATTGGCTAAGCTGACTGGGGATGATGGCACTTGGAGGCCAACCATAACTGGCGGGGCACAGACTCTAACCACTATACCGTATTTTTTGCTCTATAAGACTCACTTTTTCCCTCCTAAAAAGTAAGGGGAAATGTGTGTGCGTCTTATGGAGCAAATGCAGGCTGTGCAGCTATCCCAGAAGCCAGAACAGCAAGAGGGATCGCTGTGCAGCTATCCCTCTTGTTGTTCTGGCTTCTGAGATTCAGAATTTTTTTTCTCTTGTTTTCCTCCTCCAAAAACCAGGTGCGTCTTATGGTCTGGTGCGTCTTATAGAGCGAAAAATACGGAACTTTGCTGTCTTCTGCAGAATAACTTTCTGCTTGACTGTGCTCCCACTGTCTTTTGCTTATCATGCTGATGAGCTGGAGGGTAGTTAAAGGAAGTATTTGGCACACGGTATCCTATTTGCAGATTTAGGGTGCTTCCAGAACAGACAATCTGTTTATTGGCCATTTGTCCTGATTTGTGTGCAGGGAGATTAGATGACATTGGCTACTCAATGAGCACTTGTTCTGATTTACTTGCGGTAAGTGAGGGAGATGTTGCACCAAACCAAGTGTTATCCCAGTGCATCTACCCATGACTTTCCTTATGGCAAAAAGTCAGATCTTTTGAGGAAGTGGGCTTGTTCTGCAGGAGGACCTCCCAGTCAACTATAATTGCACAGCCAGAATTTGCTGGCATGTGATTGAATCCCCCCCCCCCCCAAATAGCAACAGTCTGGAAGCACCCTTAGTTTGCAACCCTATATGCACTTACCTGGGAGTAAGCCTTATTGAAGTCAATGGGAATTTCTTCTGTATAGAGACATGCAGGATTGTACTGTTAGTTATTCTGAGGGGGGAAGTCAACCCACTCAATGTGTTGAGTACTGAGCCACAAAGATTCTGGAAATTGGAAGCTACTGGAGAGCTTGAGTTGCATGGGATCTAAACGCCCCCTGGTGTCCTCTTCTGGCTGGGCTGTGAGCTTGCTGGGCCTTAAAGTTCCTAGAGGAGACTAGGAGTTGCCCTGCAGCAAGCAAGAGGTAGCCACAATCACGTAAGAAAGGCAGACTCTGTAAAACCAGCTCCCAGGCAAGGCAGATGTTGCTTTGACAGATGCTTGAGTTCAACTGCACTCCTAAATAGCAGGCATGAATATTCCCTGGCAAGAAACAAGAAGGGATTTGTACACTGAATTAGACCATAGTTCCATCTAGCCCAATTTTGTCCACTTTGACTAGCAGTGTGGCTCTCTGAGGCCAAAAGCAGAGAGATCTTTCCCAACCCCAGTATCTGAGTGGCTGCCTAATGGGCCTGGAGATACAATGACCGCAAACCAGAGCATTTGAAGAAGCTGACACAAAACAGCCCAGTGATCAGCATGCCACTGAAGCATATTTTCAGGAAAATGTAGATTTTCAGCCACTTGGCAAAGAGCCACCTCCCTGCCTTAGTTTCCCCTGATGAAAATGACCATAGGATTGTTAAGAGGCTAGGCTAAACAAATTCTTGTAGAACTACAATCTTGTACAAAATGAGCAACAAGAGCTGCATAGTCCTTCTGCAGCTTTGCTCTTTTCCTGGCAGTCTACAACAGTTCTGTCTCTGTTGACCAATCAGGACTTCCAAAGTTGAATACAGAGGAGCAACAGACTCTCTGGCAGCCTTTGGGGATAAGTTTTCCATGAAGGCACGAAGGTTGCCATATTCCTGGGCTTACCGCTCACTGCCCAAAGCTGTGGACAAGGGAATAAGCAAGGTGGATGTGCACCCTATAGCCAAGGGACGAGTACAGTTACTGCCTGAGCACATGAAAGAATGATCAAGCTCAGAAATAGACAAATGCCGCATTGATTCAGGCAGTTGATCAACAATGGGTAGCCAAGCAAGAGACAGTAGGCTCACCACGGACTGGCAGTTACTTAAAATGAATGTGTGAATCATCTCTCTAGAGTCTGGGCTGGAACACACACAACTATCTTCCTGGGGAGGCCACTGAAAATGACAGCCTTCAGTTATTTGATATGCCTTGCACACTACCTTTCTACCAGTTGGTTCTCAGGGCAGAAAGAGAAAGAGCAAAGGAAACATGTGCTTTCATTGTGACTTGTTTCCATTATGCATTGTGCTAAGCAGTGTGCCCTTTCGCCTGCCCTTAAAGGTGGCTATCAGCAGGGCTGCAAAATTGGAACTGCAACCCACAAACTACAGAAGCCTCAGCAAAAAAAGGCTTGACTGCTGATAAGGTGGGGGGTGACAAGATGAGTGTGCTGATGCAGGGAAAGGCTCTCAATTCACCAGACAAATCCCCTAAATGCTGACCTTGTTTGCATGGCCTGTTACCGCGTAACATCTTTATAGATCTGGTTGAGTAGTCAGAAGAAACTCTGTAGTTCTAACAAATACGTATCACTTGTTGGTGCACACAAATCACTAGATTGGTTCAGGTTGTGATGATTTGATCCTGGTGGTTTCTTCAAGCCCACCCCCCATCCTGCCAAACAATCTGGGCTTGGTTGAGGACGCTTTTTCTTGCAGAATGCCATGGGCCAACAGCATCCCACCACTGTAGTCTTCCCACCTTCAGGTCTCCTTCCATCTTTTCTTTCATAGCAAGGCTTTGCCTGTGATGTCAGCATGATGCAACAATGGCACTCACTGTGAAACGACTCCATCCTCACCTGCTGTTATGCTAATGATACTGGCGTATACAGTTCCTGGTTATGGATATGCTGTTTCATGATGATTTCTGCTTCTCTGGGCAGGTAGGACCAGCTTGAAGCCATTCCATTTCTACATTCATTGGTCCGTGGTCCAGAAATGTACCTGTTAAGCCAACTGCCAGGCTCTGTAGCAGTATCCCACATGACCTGATGCCCTGCAGATACTTTGGAGCCCACCCCCCAATTTCCCTGGCTAAATACTGGCTAAAGCCAATGGGAGATATAGTCTGAAACACCTGCAGTAGTGGGTAGAGTGCTAGACTAGGACTTGGGAGACCAGGGTTCAAATCCCCATTCAGCCATTAAACCTACAGGGAGATGTTGAGCCAGTCACTGCCTCTTAGCCTAACCTACATCACTGGATTGTGGTGGGGATTAAATGTGGAGGAGAAAGAACCATGTATGCCACCATGAGCTCCTTGAAGAAAAAGGTGAGATATAAATGCAATAAATAAAATAATACTCTAGAGTTTGCCACTTGTATGTGTTAAGGCACAGAATGCATACCAAACCCCAAGAGAGATGCTGCATTAAAAGGTGTTTTTTATATAAAAATATATATATTCTGAAATGTGAAGTATTCTATATTACAATGAGACATGATGAGCTATAATGAGATTATGATGAGATATTGTAATTAATTACACCCACCCTTGCCAGGGGTGAAAATAGATTGCTGGAGTGGGTCAAACCAGTTGGACAAGTTTAGCCTGGCATATATTCCCTTTCATTAGGAGGCTTGAACTACACATAGGATTTATTCTTTCTGGCGTGTGGAGTTATGGGCTAACTTTCTTATTGGCTGTGCTGTTGGGGAACAGATAAAATTGCTTTGTGGGCTGGATCCAGCATGTGGCCTGCCAGTTGGCTATCCTTGTGCGAGAGGATTGTGAACTTGATTGCTGTTAAATGTAGTAGTAGCTTTGAGTGTTTACTTACCGTATTTTTCACTCTATAAGACACACCCGACCTGTTAGAGGAGGAAAACAAGAAAAAAAAATATTCTGAATCAAATGTTGTTGAAGAGGCTTTGCGCGGCTATCCCTGAAGCCAGAACAACAAGAGGGATTGCTGCACAGCGATCCCTCTCGCTGTTCTGGCTTCAGCAATAGCTGTGCAGCCTGCATTCGCTCCATAAGACGCACACACATTTCCCCTTACTTTTTAGGAGGGAAAAAGTGCGTCTTATAGAGCGAAAAATACGGTATATGCACAAAGCACTAATGTAAGTGCTGCGTGATTGGGATCCCATCCTATATGTATATGTATATGTATGTCATTAAAAGCATTGATTTCTTAGAATTATGTTTATTTATTAAATTTGTACCCCACCCTTCCTCCCAAAGGAGCCCAGGGCAGCAACCAACAAGTGATAAAATAATAAAAAAGTCTTTAAAATAATTCCAGGACACATGCGGACTGGGTCAGATCTCAAGGCTTGTTGAAAGAGGAAGGCTTTCAGCAGGAGTCCAGAAGACAACAGACTTGGACAGAATAACTTTGGAATAACATTTTTTTTAAAAAAAACCAGAAGCGTTTCTGCTAAGTATTGTTGGTAAAGATATCCCGAAAAACTTAAGAGAAATATTTTTATACGCCACGGCAGCGGTCCGAACACTAGTAGCAAAAAAATGGAAAGGGGAAAATGTTCCAACTTTAATGGAGTGGCAGAATAAGCTATAAGAATAAGCTTCTTGAAGAAACCAGAGGCCTTTCTCCTGGGCATAGTCAGCCAATCGGTGTTAAAGAAGGACAGAATTTTCTTTATGTATGCTACAACAGCAGCAAGAATACTCATCGCAAAGTATTGGAAGAAACAAGATTTACCCACTCTGGAAGAATGGCAGATGAAAGTGATGGACTACATGGAATTGGCGGAAATGACTGGTAGAATCCGAGACCAGGGAGAAAAGTCGGTGGAAGAAGATTGGAAGAAATTTAAAGACTATTTACAGAAGTATTGCAAAATTAATGAATGTTAGAATGATGTTTGATTGAAGTTAAGCGGTTTCTAGCTGTAATGATATAAAAGAATATGGAAAAATTGGATTTCTAAATAGGTAAAAATTTAATGTTATAATATATTAAGATCAAAGATCAGGATAATAAGGAGGGAAAGAAATTGCTGAATTAATTAATTGAATTGGAACACAAAAAAGGGAGGTATGAGGAGGTCAGGGAAACAAGGATATGAATGTAAGATATAGAAAGGTTGATTTTTTATTTTTATTTTTTTCCCTTTTTTCTGTAAGTGTACTTATATATTTTTTTTATTCTGTATTTTTCTTGTATTTTTATTTTTGTCTTTTACTTTTGTATTTCTTGTTTTTATGTAATTCCTTTTTCTGAAACTTTAATAAATATTTTATAAAAAACAACAACAGAATAAGCTATAAGAATATGTGGAAACAGCACAATTGACCAACAGTTTAAGGGGTAATTCAAGACAAGAATTTGGGAAAAAATGGGACAAATATAAGAGATATGTGCGAAAATATGCCAGTGGTTTATTGTCTATGGCAGCACTGACCTTGGATAAAGAAACATATGACAAATAAGAACAATGGTACGAATTGTTGTAAGAATGTATTAGAGATTATATAAAGAATAGAGTAATAATGGTAGGTACATTCACTATCAAAATAAAATTATACAATGGGAATTGACAGTCCAAAGTCCTTAGGATATTTTTGTTAATAATTTTTAATAAGGACTTTTGTTAATAATTGCATAAAAGGTAACATATATACAGCAGAAGTTCAAGGTTTATATACAGTATAGGTAAGAAAAGATAAAGTATATGTTTTTCTTTTCTTTTTGTGTGTATATGATTGAAACTTCAATTTACTTTATGAGATGTATCATATATTTATGTAATGTATTGTAAGACTATTAATAAAAGAAGAGAAGAAGACAGCAGACTTGGCAGTGGTCTAATATTCAAGGGGAGGGAACTCCAAAAGTGCCACAACACTAAAGACCTCATTCCTACATTGTGCAAAATGCAGCTCCTGTTATGATGGCACCTGCAGGAGGCCCTCCCTTGCAGAATAAACATTTTCTCCAGTTCCTCCAGTCCAAGGCAGTGTACATGGTCTCCTCCATTTTGTCATCACAATAACCTGTACGGTAGGTAAGGCTGAAAGAAGGTGTGTGGTTTAAGGTTGCTTTTGAGCTTCACAACTGAGTGGGGATTTGAACCTGAGTCTTCCCAGCTCTAATCACTTTATCACGCTGTTTCTGTATGTATTTGCAGAGATACCTGGCCAGTTGTCTAGGGAGAAGGATGTTTAGCCTGATCACAGCATCATCCATTGTACTAAATTTAAAGAAAAGCTGGATAAACCACATTTGTATGTTACATAGTGTGCTGTCCATACAACCGCCTTCTGCGTATGTCTGTATGCATATAGATAAATTCACTCACATGCAAGCTACTTTGAGACCATGGGCCAGAAAAGTGCAAATTTCTGCAGCAATAAAGCATTAGGGTACGATAGGACTTGCACAGAGAACTTCTTTAATTAGTTGGCAGCCATAACGTATGTTGGTTTGGGTATTGCCTTGTTGCTGCACAATGAAAAACTTATTTATCAGAAAGCTGACCTTATTGGGGGCAGGGAGGGTCTATTATCTGGAACACTACATCCTCTAAACAAGCGCAGAATTTCATTGGCAAGCACATTAACAAGGGCTTCTGAATGACAACGTGAATGACTGCAGCGGCCACAGTTGTGTTGCCAGTCATTGACTAAGTGTGTGCAAAAAAGAGAGAAAAAAAGTCTACAACCTTTGCAAATTGCAAGTGGTCTGAGCCGAGACAAGGAAAGATAGATCGGAGTGATTTATGGAGACAGCATTTATCAACTTAGTGCAAACATTACCCTTGCTAATGTACTAATTCATTAATGGCTTATTCTTCTCTCCTGAGACTTAGTGATTTTTTATTTTTATTTTTATTTTAAAAAAACACCTTTCCTTTATAGAAACAGTAGCCATCGTTAATATTGTGTCTATCATAATCTATATTTCTGTTTTGCTGGGGGAATAGGTGATACACACATGAAACAGGAGGGGGTGGGGAGAACAGACATAATGCTTCTAAGAACGAGAGCATTTGGTTAAATTCCTCCCTGCCATGATGTGCAAAGGTAGATGACTACATGGCTCATGTGAGAACCAGGCTATGCATCTGGCAGGGGGGCATTTTCAGGGGTGGAGGCAAACTTGCAGTAGAGGGATGGCTAGGCCGTCTTGCCCAATCACCCCCTCCAATCATGTGCTGGTTCTGGCAGAAATGATGCACAGAGTGCGAGTTTCTAGCTGTAGATTCTGGGACCAGTAGTCCTAGTCACTGGGAAGAAAATACGTCCCACCCGGACTCTGGGAGTACCAGCACATGCTTTGCCACCATTGCAGTTGGAGGTCAACCATAACTGGAGGGGCACAGGCTCTAACCACTATACATTGCTGTCTTTTGCAGGAGAACTTTCTTCTTGACTTTGCTCCCACTGTCTTTTGCCTTTTGCTTATCATGCTGATGAGCTGGAGGGTAGTTAAAGGAGGTATTTGGCACACTGTATTTCCTCCTATTTGCAGATTTAGGGTGCTTCCAGACCAGACAATCTGTTTATTGGCCATTTGTCCTGATTTGTGTGCAGGGAGATTAGATGACATTGGCTACCCAATGAGCACTTGTTCTGATTTGCTTTCGGGAAGTGCAGACGATGTTGCACTAAACCAAGTGTTATCCCAGTGCATTTACCCATGACTTTTCTTATAGCAAAAACTCAGATCTTTTGAGGAAGTGGACTTGTTCTGCAGGAGGACCTCCCAGTCAACTATAACTGCACAGCCTGAATTTGCTGGCATGTGATCAAAAGTGTGATCTTTCATGATCTCACACATGAAAGTGTGAGCAGGCTGTTTTGGGCTCATGGCTGCCGCTCCCCTGGCAGCTGTGTTCATGAAGGTCATTGCCAGCTTTTCATGTTTGCAGCGCTGTTCATGCTAAGCATTCTCCATATGATCGTGCACTCGCATGACTGATTAGAGTGATTTGATACAACAGTGTGAATTAACCCTAAGGCTGTGGAGAGAGAAAAATGGAATGCTGTTGTTGTCATCTGGAAAGACCATCAGATGCCATTTCTGAATTCTGTAGAGCTGAGGCCTATTTCTCATGAAGGTGTTCATGTGACGGTGTTGTACCACTGAAGATGGTGGCACAATTGATTCAATGCTCTCCTGCACATAGAAAGCTGGGAGAAGGATTCTGTTCTGTTCTGTTCTGTTCTGTTCCGTTCCGTTCCGTTCCGTTCCGTTCCGTTCCATTCCATTCCATTCCATTCCATTCTATTCTATTCTATTCTATTCTATTCTATTCTATTCTATTCTATTCTATTCTATTCTATTCTAACCTTCTTCCTAACATTGTAGGGAACTGTTTGAAGCCTGAACAATGAACTTTCAGTGGTTCATATGAGCAGAAGAATTGCCTTGGATCAGACCAAAGCCTATCCAATCCTGCACTCTGCCAGCCATATGCCTCTTCATGCTCATATGCAAAGGATGAAGATGGTGGCCAACCCATTGGACTTTATGTGTTCTGCCAACACAAGGATTTCTGCTTTTGCAATGGAGCTCCCCCCTCCCCAACTCTCCACTTCCCATATGCACCACCGCAAAATCTACTCTGGAAATCTCAGAATAGATAATTGGGGGGGGGAGCGCGTGAGAGCAGGAGGGGGAGAAGTTCCGTTGCACAAGCAGAAATCCTTGCACTGACAGAATGTGTTACCCGATGCTACATTGGCTACAACCCATTGATTGTCCACCAGCATTGGACATTCAAATATATCTGCTCCTGGACATAGAGGATCCAATTAACTGTTATAGTAAATGGTCATTGAAAGACACAACCTCTTTCAGTTTGTTTTATTGTCCTAAGCTAGTAACCATCACCAAACCACATGGTCGTGAATTCCATATGTTAATTCACAATAATTTCTTATTAGTTTTCAATTACAATCCCATAATAGCCTCATTATAACAATACCAGTTTATAATACAATTATTAATACCAATCGTTCAAATATCAGATTATATAATTTAGATAAAGTGGCATGCTAGATTTGATGCTTTGGTGCTTTCTGCATTCCAAAATCTTATTAATTTCCATTACATTCTGGTCACAATAATAATCCCTTATACAACAACTGCAAGATTAATAAGTTCTGTTCTCGTTGACGCATTAAATGGTTTATAAAACTACAAGTGAGGAACTCAAATCATATCCTTGTTCTTCCTGTGTGGGGCAATTATTCTGTCCATGGTATTTCTTCCTGTCTGTATGTCTTTCTTTACCCTGGTTGGTGCTGTTATATGTCATGCCTTGGGTGGAGCTCATATCCCATGAAATTCTTCCATTTCTGCGCCCCGTGTTTCATTGCTTTGCAACTTGAACAACAGCTGCAAAAGTCACTCAAAATTCCATATGTTAATTCAGTGCTGTGTTGTGTAGAACCTCCTGTTGTCTGTCCCAAGCCACTGGCCAATCAGCTACATTAGATGAACTCTTGCCTATTATGATGAGAGAGGAAAAGGAAAAAAAATATCCTCTTTCGACACCTTTCATATCCTCTATCATGCCTTCCTTCCTTGAAGGCATTCAGTTTAATTCAGTTTAAAGGTGTTTCAGCTTCTTCTCATTGGGGAAGCTTCTCCAACCCCTTAATCATGTCGCCTGCCCTTTTCTGCAACTTTCCTGGCTCTTTTATATCCTTTCCAAGATGAGATGACCTGAACTATATGTCATGTACCAAATGTGGCTGCGCCATAGACTTAAATGCAGCACGACGATGCTTGCTGTATCCTCAGTCCCTTTCCTAATAATTCCTATCATTAACTTTCCTCCTTTCCTTGCTCCAACACGATGGTTTTATATGTCCAGTGAGCTGTTTGCCACAACCAAAAATTTATTCTGGGGTAGTCATACCTCCCTATCTGCTCCCAACAGGCCACAAACCTCATACAAAAGCTCTTAAATAGTAAAAGGTACAAGGGGTGGGGAACTGCAGGCTCAGGGGTGAAATGTGACCCTCCATACATCTCTATCTGACCTTTGAGTATTTCCCAAAGCCACAGCCCTCACTGGTCCTGCCTTGCAACCTTTCAGAGTATATCTGTCTGTCTAGAATGTTTCCTTGAGCTCTGATAATGGGCAACTGCCCGATACATTAAAGGCAGTACCATGCCACTTTAAACAATCATGGCACCCCCCAAGTAATCATGGGAAGTGAAGTTTGTTAAAAATGCTTAAAGGTGTTAGGATACCCTTTCCTCCTCACAGAGCTACAGTTCTCAGAGCTCCCTGAGAAGAGGCATTGTATCTGTATCTGTGTATGTGTGTATCTGTTTCTGTTTCTGTATCTGTAATGCTGGCCCAAACCATTTAATGCAAAATGATGCCTGAGCTAGGAAGATTGTGGCCTCCTCTGCCCCGGTGGGCAGGATAGGGGTGGATCCACTGGTGCCCAATTGCAGTCACAGTAAAATCCTGGATTTCTCTCCAGATTTCTAATATTTGTAAACGACCGCCCTGAGATCTGGTGATGAAGGGTGGAAAATAATAATAATAATAATAATAATAATAATAATAATAATAATAATAATAATAATAATAATAATTTATTTATACCCCACCCATCTGGCTGGGCTCCCCCAGCCACTCTGGGCGGCTTCCAAAAAAATATTAAAATACTGTAATACATCAAACATTAAAAGCTTCCCTAAACAGGGCTGCCTTCAGATGTCTTCTAAAAGTCTGGTAGTTGTTGTTCTCTTTGACATCTGGTGGGAGGGCGTTCCACAGGGCGGGCGCCACTACCGAGAAGGCCCTCTGCCTGGTTCCCTGTAACTTGACTTCTCGCAGTTAGGGAACCGCCAGAAGGCCCTCGGCGCTGGACCTCAGTGTCCGGGTAGAACGATGGAGGTGGAGATGCTCCTTCAGATATACTGGACCGATATAAATCTAATAAAAATAACTAAATAGATAAATTCAGTATTACACTTCATTTACATGCATTCTTAACAAGAATGGCTATGCTGGAGTCTGCCCACCCCCACCCCCAAAATCCAATTTCTTCCTCTAATCCAGTAGGAAATTGGTTAGAGCAATAACATTTTGTCTGAGTGGCAACTCTAATTTTCAAAGCGTTGTTAGTTTTCAAAACTTTTGGGGGGTATAAGGAAAGAAAGAAAGGACTTTCTAGCGGGGTTCTTTCTCTTTTTTGGTAAAAATAGGAGGTGTCTTGGTAAAGGGGCCATGGGTGCCAGCACAAGATGGCTGTCATGGGCAGCAAAAAAGAGGAGGTATCAGTACTCTGCACACACAAAAACCACCGGGTCTTTCCCCATCAAGCCTTTTCTGCTGCATTTTGATTTAATCCTACAAGGCACACTGGGCTTGACCCCAGGAGCTCCTGCTCCTGGTAGAAAGGGCTCTGCCATACCCTTCTGTTCCACCGAAAGTGTCATCTCAAGCCGTTAGTTGTCGAAAAAGGGCTTCTGGCTATATTTTTATGCGGAAGGTATCTTTCACTTGAAGTAAATGCTAAGGCTCCAGCGAGTGCACTCTCTCTTAATTGGTGCCACATAAAAGCTTTTTCATTTACTGTAAATTTGTTTCATGTACATAAAATGAAGTATGCCATTAACGTGGGCAAAGTACAGTACCTGGAGACTCAGCACATTTTATTTAGATTATTATGTGAATATTAAGACGTAATATTGTGTGCTCCTGTCATTCTCCCTGAAAGTTGTTTGATGATGGAGGGGGAGAAACAGAACCCAGGGTTAGGAAACAAATGAGCGGAGAATTGGCAGAACACCGGCGTGAATTTATTGGATGCGGTGAAGGAGGGAAGGAAAGTGAGAAAGAGAGGGAGAAATGTGTTACAGGGCTCGGTTTGTTTAAACTAGAACATGCTTTATGCAATCAACATAACCATGTTACAATTATCTATGAATGGTACTACTTCAGGCTGTGGGGGAGGGGAGAGAATCAGAATTGCACGTTTAGTGATTCCTCCACAAATCAAGATGCAAAAATAGCCAGAGCAAATTGTTCTCCTTGGTGTGCTACCATTCTATGCCCTGGGACTGCTATTTGTTTTGCAGACCCTCCAAGTGTCCCTATTTTCCAGGGACAGCCCCAGATTTACAGAAACCTTCCCGGTTTCTGATTTGATCCCAGAATGTCCCGCTTTTCCTCAGGATGTCCCTATTTTCATCAGAGAAATGTTGGAGGGTCTGGAGTTATGTGACCCCCCCCCCAAGTCAAGGAGGTAAGTAACTATACAACCTTTAGAAGACATCTGAAGGCATAGGGAAGTTTTTAGATGTTTCATGTTTTGCTATGTTTTTATATATGTTGGAAGCCGCCGAGAGTGACTGGGGCAACCCAGTCAGACGGGTGGGGTATAAATAATAAAATTATTCTGGTTATGATTATATGATGGAATAGGATGTCCCTATTTTCATGGGAGAAGTGTTGGAGGATATGGTTTTGTTGGGGGAGCATTCAAAGATACCAGTTCTCAACATGCAGCCACAAGTAATTTTACTAATTGAACTGCTGGTTTTCAAAGTTGGCCAAAATGTGTTAGAAGCTGTGGAAGGAGACCTTTCAAATCCCCTGAAAAAGTACTCACCTGGCTGACATAATAAAGTCAAAGAAGCAGCAGGCTTATTACAAGGGACTGAAAAAGAAAATCAATGAATGCAGCGTAAGAGCATATTCTGTTCTATGAACTCACACGAGGAGAACATTCTTAGTGTCTGTCTGCTTCCCAAGTATTGAACCATCTTCCTTCCAGACCTGACTAAGGTTGTGATTCTATAGGGTGGGATTTGTGAATGTCAGGTGCACAGAATAAGTGTACCTGATCCCTGCAATCTGTGCTAAACCCATGCCGATTGCATGCTAAAGAGTGGGGTAACAGAGGCAATAAATAAAATAATAATAATAAATGCCATTATTTGTGTCTTGCCTTTGGCGGTCTCAAAGTTGCTGAAGAGACACTCAGATTCTCTGTGTTGCTAACTGGCAACCTTAATCATGATGTGCTTTGACATTCTTTGTGATTTGGCATTCTTTGTGAGTGCATCAATAGGCTAACCAAGGTCATTTCCTAAGCTTTATCAATTATTCCTGATTGCTTTAATCCTGTAATTGCTGCAATGGGGAATGACAGCCTGCATACTATTCCCTCTGACTTAGGTCATTTCCACACACGAGGCTTAAATTGGCTTTGTTTTAAATAAGTTCCTAAAGCAAATGCAAAGACCACCGTTGGCTGGGATGCACATTTGATTTTTCTTCCAGGTTCTCACAGCATCACATGTGACACAAAAATCAATAAGGAATGCAGATGTGTTTCTCGGTGCAATGTATGAAAAAATCCTTAGCCACACCGGAATCTCTGTAAAGCACGTGAAGTACAGATTAGACAAGACATGAAGCCATTGCCAGATATGGCAACGCCATGCCAAATTCTCTTCCTCACACCCTGACGCAGAGTGTCACTCAATGAGCTCTGTGGTTCCATCACACCATCCATTTCTCCAATCCACCCTTGCCCCAAAGCAGCCATTTATGGGCAGGGAAACACACAAGGCGCTGATGTTGAAAAACCTTATGCCTGACATGAGAGAGGGGAGGACTTAGCATGGTGATGTCATTTCTTTTCTTTTTTTTAGAGATATTTATTGAAAAAAGATTTTTTGAATAAAAAATAAACATACAAAATAATAAGCAGTTAAAAACACACATTAATTTTCAATAACATAACTTCCATACCCTTATTTCCTCCGACCTCCTCATACTTCCCTTCTTTGTATTCCAGTTCAGTTTGTTAGTTCAGCAAATCCTTACCATTAAACTTTTTCCCATTTATGATCCTTTTTCTCATATCTCCTAAAGCATTACAGCCGGAAACCGCTTAGTTTCTATCCAACATCTTTCTAACATTCATTAATTTTACAATATTTCTTTAAATAGTCTTTAAATTTCTTCCAGTCTTCTTTCACCGACTCTTCTTCCTGGTCTCGGATTCTGCCAGTCATCTCGGCCAGTTCCATGTAGTCGATCACCTTCACCTGCCATTCTTCCAGAGTGGGTAGATCCTGTGTCTTCCAATACTTAGCAATTAGTATTCTTGCTGCTGTTGTAGCATACATAAAAAACGTTCTGTCCTTCTTTTGCACCAATTGGCCGACAATGCCCAGGAGAAAGGCCTCTGGTTTCTTCAGGAAGGTATATTTAAATACCTTTTTCAATTCATTATATATCATTTCCCAGAAAGCCTTAATCCTAGGGCACGTCCACCAAAGGTGAAAGAATGTACCTTCAGTTTCCTTACATTTCCAGCATTTATTATCGGGCAAATGATAGATTTTTGCAAGCTTGACTGGGGTCATGTACCACCTGTATATCATTTTCATAATATTCTCTCTTAAGGCATTACATGCCTTAAACTTCATACCTGTGGTCCATAACTGTTCCCAGTCAGCAAACATGATATTATGTCCAACATCTTGTGCCCAGCATGGTGATGCCATTTCAATGACGGCTCTGTTTCATGTGCAAGAAGCCATCATGCAAAAGGTAGCATGAGGGGGAAGGGCTTTTTCAGAGAGAGAGAGAGAGAGAGAGAGAGAGAGAGAGAGAGAGAGAGAGAGAGAGAGAGAGAATAGAAGAAGTAGAAGTTGGCAGCATAGGCCATAAGCTCAAGTCCCAGATTCGAGATCCAGCATCTCTAGGCAGGGCTAAGAAAGACCCTGGACACAATGTACAGAACAGAACTAAATGGGTCCATGAACTGACTCTGCTTATGACAGCTTCATATGCTCCTCAATCAGGGCTGGACCATACATGAGGCATGGTGAGGTGACTGCCTCATGCGGCAGGGTCCCCAGAGGCAGCAGATCCTGATGTCAACCTTTCTTCTCCCCTTGTTCCTTACCCCTTCTTCCTTGGTGGGGAGGGGGGGGACACCATTTTGGGTTTTGCCGCAGCTGCCAAAATGCAGGAGGTGTCCTCAATACATCTTCAACGGCCTAACTTCTGCTGGCGAGAGAATGCCATTTTCTGAATTCATGCCGATTCCTCCTTCTACAGAGTGCTGTGGAGCACACGCTAATCTTCACCAGAACAAGCTCCTTACTTGTTCATGCTCTGGAACTGACACAATGACCTCCTGATGTGCCAAAGTGGGGCTCTTGAAGCCCAGGCTCCAGCACCAGTCCTCCTATACCTCCATACTGATGGAAGAACTTGCAGGTCGATTGGTGCCTTTTAGGCAGCATTGCAAGACCCATCAATAGACTGAGCACTGGGGCCACCTCCTCAGGCTAAGGAACCAGGCTGATTTATTTGCTGGGCTGAGCTCTTACTTGCCACCACAGTAGCTGACACTTTGAAACCTGAATGGCTGCTTGCCTGGACTACGGTTCTTTCCTCTGGCCAAATGTCACCCTAACAGACCCTCCAAGTGTCCCTGTTTTCCAGGGACAGTCCTGGATTTACAGAAGCCATATCAGTTTCTGATTTGATCCCAGAATGTCCCACTTTTCCTTAGGAAGTCCCTGTTTTCATCAGAGAAATGTTGGAGGGTATGGCATTATAAGACCTCCAAGCCAAGGAGGTAAATACAACCTTTAGAAGACATCTGAGGGCAGCCCTGTATAGGGAAGTTGTTCAATGTTTATATATATATAGGTTGTAAGCTACCCAGAGCAGCTGGGGCAACACAGTCAGATGGGGGGGGGGAAATAATGAAATTATTATTACTAATTTTATGATGGAATAAGGTAAAGGTAAAGGGACCCCTGACCATTAGGTCCAGTCGTGACCGACTCTGGGGTTGTGGCGCTCATCTCGCTTTATTGGCCGAGGGAGCCGGCGTACAGCTTCTGGGTCATGTGGCCAGCATGACTAAGCCGCTTCTGGCAAACCAGAGCAGCGCACGGAAACACCGTTTACCTTCCTGCCAGAGCGGTACCTATTTATCTACTTGCACTTTGACATGCTTTCGAACTGCTAGGTTGGCAGATGCAGGGACCGAGCAACGGGAGCTCACCCCGTCATGGGGATTCGAACCGCCGACCTTCTGATTGGCAAGCCCTAGGCTCTGTGGTTTAACCCACAGCGTCGCCCACATCCCGTATGATGGAAGAGGACACCCCTATTTTCATTGGAGAAATGTTTTTTGGGGGTATGCCCTGATTGTCACTCTGACAACCGAACCATTGACTGTTTTCAATGACACCATATGAATCCAGCCTCCCACATGGCTGTCAGCTTGCTTACTCCTGACCTTGAGGGTCCTGATCCTGACATTACTAGAGAAGCCATTTTCCATGGGAAAACTCTGCTATCACTGTATCAAGTTCAGCCACGGATCCTAGAGCCAGTTCCTCTTTCAAACCCTTCCTGTCATCTAAAAGTAGCCTGTCAAGGAGCATTTTCAGGCCATCCTTCCAAACTATTCTAGTCACAAGATAGGCTATTGTATGGAATTTTAGAGCAAAGTTTGCTAAGTAAGGGTTGTGTGGCCATGGAGATTTGTCGCTCTGGGACGTAGGTCAAAAGCTAATTTTAGTACTCTCAATGCTTCTCCTTATAGTAGCAAGGCAGCATATCAAAGAAGCTCTTTAGCTCCATGCTTGCATTGGTTACAGGGCTCGTTTTCATGATTCCTGAAATGCCTGGCCTTCATCCCAGCATGAAATTGAGCCTTATGCCACATCTCCAGTGTGTTACTCAAAAAAAAAGGGAAAAAAGAATGAAAAAGCCCTTCCTCTGCATTGTGAGTATTCATTTGCTTTAGCCAACTGAAAGCCCCCCACCCCCCAAACAGAAACCAAGATGACACTACTGATTTACTGTAAATAGGTGCCACAGGCAATTTGCTGCATGGTATGGTTTTCTTGAGAGTGCTAGACCACATTTGAACAAAGACACACACACACACACAAAAAAAAAATCAATGATCCCCGTTGCAGCCTAAATGCTTTGTTAGCCTTTTACTACAACATTACATTTTACATGGAAATAATGGGAGAAATTTAATGCTACCAGTCTTGCCAGGCAATTCCTTTGGATCTTTAATATATATATATATATATATATATATATATATATATATATATATATATATATATGTAGGTTTTGGTGTCTTCGGGTGTCTTCCCGTGTAAGAGTTGGGGTGTCTAGGCGACGTTTCGACGAGGTCTCACTCGTCATCTTCAGGCTGGTGCTTTCGGCTTCTTGTTACTAGAACAGAGTTACTAGAACAGAGCTACGAAAGCAAATATATATATATATATATATATATACAGATCTTGAACAGTAACATTTTTCTTTTTAGCGTGAAGTTGCTCAAGGTTCACTGGAGACTTTGAAATTGCTGCTTTCAGAAAAATAACAATGTAAAATGACATTATGATATATAGCACCTTCCTGTGGGCTTGAACCAGTGCAAGTGCCAGCTGCTAATGCCTTTGGGAATGAAGCAATCTCCAGGGCACCATTGTCCAATTGTCCTTCTAACTGTATCCTGTTTAATTAGTTGCAATTAATTTCAAGCAGCAGCCTCCTGGAACATCACATCAGGAAGCATTGGGAGTGTATATGTGGAAATGCTGGATATTCAAAATTACGGAGATTGGAGAGTGCGTGTGTTAAGAGGAGAGAAGTGAACAGGCAGCAAAACGTTTTTGGCTTAACCAATCTGGAAGCGAACAATACAAAACTTCCTGAGCTAGATATTATGGAGGGAAACAAACAAACAAACAAACAAACAAACAAACAAACAAACAAACGAATACGACACAATGCCACTAAATAAAAAAAGAAATATTCTGTGTGTTTACTCAGAAGTAAGTCCTGCCCATGCTGAAAAACCAGGCCCATTAAATGGCCTGATTCTCATGCCACCTTAAACCATAGTTAAGCTTAACTATGGTCTGAAGGTGAATTTGCAGCGTGCCGACGCAGAGGTCAAAACTGCAGGTGCTTTGCTCCTTTTCTGCAGTGGTAGACTTTCTACAGCATTATTGCAGCTGCACCGGTTGAATTACCCTCAAACCGCCTCTGCTCCTTTGCTCTTGCTGCTGTCGTGCTGCTAGGAGCTAAGCCATAGTGTGGCTTAGTTTCCTATCGAAACCTGAGGTCACGGTTTGTTTCAGGGGGAAATTAGGCACATGTTTGAAATGTTGGATGAATAATCAGATACCAGCTTGCTCAGAGTCGAAGAAAAGGTCTCAGGTCAGGCACACTCATGCTGCTGTGGTTTTGCACACTGAACCCCTGCATACTGCTGGTGGGAGACAGGGAAACGGGGCGGGGGGGGGGAGAGATTTGGTGTGCAGCATTGGAGAGCAGCAACACTTTTGCACCACACCTTCAAGCAACAACAGTAGCCTTCCTGAACAGTGAGAACTTGTCATTTCAGCCGCAGTAACCTTTCACATCAACAGCCATTCTTAATTCACCCTTAGGGGTTCCCAGGGGTGGAGTGGGGGCATATTATTTGAACCAGAACTGTCTAGTTATGGCACTCCATGTTCCCTGTTAAATTACAGTTGCTAACATGACTTCTTTGTGGGGAAGGTTTGGCTTGAGTTATAGCATCAACAAATCCACCATTTACACTCAATAAGACATTCTTGTTGGCAAACAGTATTAATTAAAGACATGCAGAGCCTTTAATTAAAACTCCCATGTTTTTGTGTTCTGTAGCTTTCAACAACAAAATGTCTAGCCTTTGTTATTGATTAAAATGAGCTCGCTTCTTTTCAAGATACGGAGAACCGAGGGAGGAAACCCACGTGACGAGTGGTCTATCACAGAACTGAGACTGAAAGCAGAAGAGGGGTTGTTTTTTCTCCAGAGTAACTTGCAGGTGATACAACTGCCTGTGCTATGTATGCTCATTCCAGTATTGGCAATTGTTTCTTGGCTTTATGGGTGTTTGCCATGCTCCTGAAAAGCCTGTTTGACAGGAGGCAAGAGAACATGGTGCATGTTTGTGTATCACAGGGCGTGAAGTCTCATTTTGGACACCTAAAAGCTACTGCATGCCTCCGGCCCAGAGAACATGTTTTTAAAATGTCTGATCCCTGTCACAAACAGAATTTCATTTTGTGGCACCAAACGTCTGGACTCCCCTACCTCAACCTGCTTGCCAACAGCCCTTCCCCACACCTGAACAAATCCCCTTCTTTCACTACTCACCCACCCCTTCACTTATCCCCTCATAGCTCACCCCAAATCCCCCATTTTAAGGGAGCAGGGAGGTGCTCCTCAGAGCAGCTTGCTAAATTGCTCTGTGAAGTGCCTCTCCCCTCTGTTAAACCTTGCTGCAGCTGCATTTAACTGGAGCTGGCATAGCCACCTATCAGCAGCCACATGAGCTGCAGCATGACAACAGTCTTACACATTTATGTATATAGGAAGAAAGGCACTGGCCTGATTCACGTGCAACAAGAAACCATGGTTTGCTGCAGTATGAACAAACCATGGTTGGTCTTGGATTTACATACACTTCCCCGATTTTTCACACCCATAAGGTGGAAACTTGAAACTTTTGAATGTGGTTTGAAACAAGCAGCAGTTGCTCATGACATCCTGGGCTTGTGGGGATTTTGCTTTGCTTAAACCAGGGGTCACTGACCTTTTTGGGCCAATGGGCATTTGGAATTTCCAAAAAGTGCTGTGGGCGCCAGCCACAAACAGGCTGCTGTGGGGGGGGGCATAACACAAAATGGCCGCCACATCTAAAGGAGTAGAAGAAGAGACAGGACTATGGAGGGGGAGAGGTTGCTGGTGTTCAAATAGGAAATGTTGTGATGTCCTGAATGTGCACACCAACTTTCATTCTGAAGTCTCAATGTTCAAGGGAGATATTGTGCTACCAACAACAAGAGAATAAAAAGCCATCAGTTTCACTCAGCCAAACCAGAGTTCAGAATGTGAGAATGTCTTAAAGATGAAGTGGCCTTCAGTATTGGGCCATCCAAAATAAACACTTGTGGTAAGAGGCCAGTCTGGATAACTTGTCATTCACCTTTAAATCATGGGGGTTTGAGGGTGAAGAAATATTTGTTTGGGTTGCTTAAATAAAGAAATTCAAGATAATAATTTGACCTTTGAGGCTGGCCCATAATTCATTGCTTCCAAGACAGTCTATTTTTGTTTTGTTTTTCCCCCTGTTTTGTTTTTATTATACTGGTGCCATAAATGGTTATCTTCTCTCCACACAGTGTGACAGTAGTTTAATTCCTGATGCTATGAATCAGGGATGGAGCTGGGTCGATGACAGAGAGTTAGTGATTTACAATAGACCAGGCACTCTATAAAAACCTATGGCAAGGGGTTATGAGTTATCAAGATGTGCTGAGCTGGCATCCGTGGTCAGCAATATGCAGGGCGATGGAATCTCGCCTCTCATGGCTGCCCGGCATTCCATTACTGCCTGTTAGCCTCTTGAGCGAGAGCCAGCGAAGGACGGGCGATGGAGGGAGGAGTTCTCAGAAGGATCTGACGGCTGGAGAAATGGAGGGGGAACTTGTGAGGGAAACAAATGGCAAAACGGTCACGCTGTCAAGACCCGCCGCAGCTCATAAATCTAAAATGGGGAAATTGTATGTTCTGGAATATTAACAAAGCTGTTTGGACAACAGCAGCAGACTGAGGGGCTGATAGAGACTCCCAATTATTATTTTTTCTGCAACGGCCATAGTCCCATGCTCCGGCAGGGGGTAAAGCTTATTTTCTAGGAGGTTCCAGGCTTGTTCTCAAAATAGCCTTGGAGATGGGCCTTACCTTATATGCCCAGGGGCTTCTGGCATGATTGCCAGGATCATGCCTTCCTCAGTATGATGAATGTCTCTGAGCATCCGAGGCTACAGTAAGTGCAACCTTGTAATGCCTTTCTTCATAAACTCGGAAGGGAGCAGCGATAGCGCCATTTCCGGAGTGGACTGTGGAATCCATTCTGCCCCCTAACCCACTTGCATGGTTTCGGTGGAGCAGAATGCAGTGCTTTTTCTTCTTCTTCTTCTAAAAAAATGTTTAGGGGTACTCTTGTTTTGACTCAAGAAAATCACCATTTTATAGTTCAAATCAGGAAAAATAAATACAGTAAATGGGCAAAAGTACAAAGATTCGCAAAATATTTAGGGGTATGCATACCCCTGTGTCCCCCACCCCCAAAAAGCACTGGCAGAATATAAAAATTATATTCTCTACCAAAATGTTTTGGAACAGAACCAAGCAGTTCAGCTGATCCCTTTCGCTTTTGTTTCCTCAATGGCATGAACACACACCTACAGTTCCCCTGTGGCTCCAAAACAGGATACAGTGGTGGTGTTGTTTAGTCATGCCTGACTCTTTGTGACCCCATGGACCAGAGCATGCCAGGCACTCCTGTCTTCCACTGCCTCCCGCAGTTTGGTCAAACTCATGCTGGTAGCTTCGAGAACACTATCCAACCATCTTGTCCTCTGTCGTCCCCTTCTCCTTGTGCCCTCCATCTTTCCCAACATCAGGGTCTTTTCCAGGGAGTTTTCTCTTCTCATGAGGTGGCCAAAGTATTGGAGCCTCAGCTTCACGATCTGTCCTTCCAGTGAGCACTCAGGGCCGATTTCCTTCAGAATGGATAGGTTTGATCTTCTTGCAGTCCATAGGACTCTCAAGAGTCTCCTCCAGCACCACAATTCAAAAGCATCAATTCTTCAGCAATCAGCCTTCTTTATGGTTCAGCTCTCACTTCCATACATCACCATAGCTTTAATTATATGGACCTTTGTTGGCAAGGTGATGTCTCTGCTTTTTAAGATGCTCCAGAGGTCCGTTCTTAACCTGAAACTGTTCTTAACCTGAAGCACTACATTAGCTAATGGGGCCTCCTGCTGCCACCCCGCCGCTGGAGCACGATTTCTGTTCTCATCCTGAAGCAAAGTTCTATTTCTGGGTTAGCGGAGTCTGTAACCTGAAGCGTATGTAACTTGAAGCGTATGTAACCTGAGGTACCACTGTATATACAACCAGGACATGGAATCCTGAGCTTCAAACACTCTACATTCTGGAATCTGAAAAACAAAACAATTGGAATAGCAGTGCCTCTTTGTATGTTCAGTTTTCATGCTTAAGTGAATGATTCAGCCAAGGATAAATACCGTATTTTTCGCCCCATAAGACGCACTTTTTCCCCTCCAAAAATGAAGGGAAAATCTGGGTGCGTCTTATGGGGCGAATGCAGGCTTTCGCTGAAGCTTGAAGAGCGAGAGGGGTCGGTGCGCACCGACACCTCTCGCTCTCCAGGCTTCAGGAAGATATCCGCCGCCCAGGCAGCCCTGTGGGAGGTCCCACAGGGTTGCCTAGGCTGCGGATAGCAGCCTGCTTCTCGGAGCGTCGGGCGCCCTGAAGGCAGAGCGCCCGACGCTTCGGGAACAATTCCGCCGCCCAGGCAGCCCTGTGGGAGGTCCCGCAGGGTTGCCTAGGCTGCGGATAGCAGCCTGCTTCTCGCAGCGTCGAGCGCCCTGAAGGCAGAGCGCCCGACGCTTCGGGAACCATTCCGCAGCCCAGGCAGCCCTGTGGGAGGTCCCACAGGGCTGCCTAGGCTGCGGATAGCAGCCTGCTTCTCGCAGCGTCGAGCGCCCTGAAGGCAGAGCGCCCGACGCTTCGGGAACCATTCCGCAGCCCAGGCAGCCCTGTGGGAGGTCCCACAGGGCTGCCTAGGCTGCGGATAGCAGCCTGCTTCTCGCAGCGTCGAGCGCCCTGAAGGCAGAGCGCCCGACGCTTCGGGAACCATTCCGCAGCCCAGGCAGCCCTGTGGGAGGTCCCACAGGGCTGCCTAGGCTGCGGATAGCAGCCTGCTTCTCGCAGCGTCGAGCGCCCTGAAGGCAGAGCGCCCGACGCTTCGGGAACCATTCCGCCGCCCAGGCAGCCCTGTGGGAGGTCCCACAGGGCTGCCTAGGCTGCGGATAGCAGCCTGCTTCTCGCAGCGTCGAGCGCCCTGAAGGCAGAGCGCCCGACGCTTCGGGAACCATTCCGCAGCCCAGGCAGCCCTGTGGGAGGTCCCACAGGGCTGCCTAGGCTGCGGATAGCAGCCTGCTTCTCGCAGCGTCGAGCGCCCTGAAGGCAGAGCGCCCGACGCTTCGGGAACCATTCCGCCGCCCAGGCAGCCCTGTGGGAGGTCCCACAGGGCTGCCTAGGCTGCGGATAGCAGCCTGCTTCTCGCAGCGTCGAGCGCCCTGAAGGCAGAGCGCCCGACGCTTCGGGAACCATTCCGCAGCCCAGGCAGCCCTGTGGGAGGTCCCACAGGGCTGCCTAGGCTGCGGATAGCAGCCTGCTTCTCGCAGCGTCGAGCGCCCTGAAGGCAGAGCGCCCGACGCTTCGGGAACCATTCCGCAGCCCAGGCAGCCCTGTGGGAGGTCCCGCAGGGTTGCCTAGGCTGCGGATAGCAGCCTGCTTCTCGGAGCGTCGGGCGCCCTGAAGGCAGAGTGCCCGACGCTTCGGGAACAATTCCGCCGCCCAGGCAGCCCTGTGGGAGGACCCGCAGGGATGTCTAGGCTGCGGATAGCAGCCTGCTTCTCGGAGCGTCGGGCGCCCTGAAGGCAGGGTGCGCAAGGCTTGGGGCGGCAGCGGACTGCTTGCGCGCACCTAGAAGCTTGGGGCGCGCTGAGGTCAGCGCGCCCCAAGCTTCTGCATGCCGGCAAGCAGTCCGCTGCCGCCCCAAGCCTCCCGCACCCGGCAGGAGGTCCCGCCGGGTGCGCAAGGCTTGGGGCGGCAGCGGACTGCTTGCGCGCACCTAGAAGCTTGGGGCGTGCTGAGGTCAGCGCGCCCCAAGCTTCTGCATGCCGGCAAGCAGTCCGCTGCCGCCCCAAGCCTCCCGCACCCGGCAGGAGGTCCCGCCGGGTGCGGGAGGCTTGGGGCGGCAGCGGACTGCTTGCGCGCACCTAGAAGCTTGGGGCGTGCTGAGGTCAGCGCGCCCCAAGCTTCTGCATGCCGGCAAGCAGTCCGCTGCCGCCCCAAGCCTCCCGCACCCGGCAGGAGGTCCCGCCGGGTGCGCAAGGCTTGGGGCGGCAGCGGACTGCTTGCCGGCATGCAGAAGCTTGGGGCGCGCTGACCTCAGCACGCCCCAAGCTTCTGGATTAGCGCAGGGGTCCGCTAGCCCTGGGAGAGGCGCCGGCTCTCCCACGCTAGCGGAGACCTTGCCGGCACGCAGAAGCTTGGGGCGCGCTGAGCTCCGCACGTCCCAAGCTCCTGGTGTAGCGCAGCGCACCTGGGGGGGAAATAAAAATTTTTTCCTTCATTTCCCCCCCTAAAATCTAGGTGCGTCTTATGGGGCGAAAAATACGGTACACAAGTCTAGTTCCTTTCAGCAGGAGAGATTTCGGGAAAATATCTGACTTAAACTTCTAAAGGAAATCAGAAGGACATAATATATTCACATCCACTTTGTGGAGATTAGGCAATGAACATTTTGCAACAAGATTGCACAATGCGCCACTATGCACATTTACCTGGGAATGAACCTGATTAAACAACATGGGACACTCATGAGAAACATATATGTCGCATTTGGCTACTCTTGTTGGAAGTTTCTTCCTCTTGTATTCTGAGGAGAAACAGCATGGAAAAAAATATTACAGAGTTTTATCTTTACAAGAAGCAACTAAAGTTAATTATATGAGAAGAAGCTGAGAGGGTCTGGGACTATCACTGTCGTCTCAAGCCTGTCTATAGATCTGAAAATTCCAATATAGCCATCAAATTCTCCTGCTCATAAGAGGATACCTCTTAATTTCAAAGGGGTCTCTGGATCTCCAGACGTGTGGTCTTTGAAGCAGGAGAGGTGCTCTGAGTGGATGGGGCGAAAGACTACGTCTCACTTCGCTGCCATATAATCTAAACTAGGCCTTTATTTACCGTATTTTTCGCTCTATAACACGCACCAGACCATAACACGCACATAGTTTTTAGAGGAGGAAAACAAGAAAAAAAAATATTCTAAACGAAATAGTGGATGTATGATTTTTGTGGTTCATGCTGTGGCCACAGACATGTGATCTGACAGTGAGTTTGGAGTAGCCCAATGCAAAAATCCTGAGGATCCATGTGGATCCATGCTTTGTAACCATGGAGGAGGGAAGGAAGGGGAACCATGGATCCTCTGCTCACGACTGCAGCAGATCCCCCCCGCCACCCGCAGGCATTCACTCCATAACACGCACAGACATTTCCCCTTACTTTCTAGGAGGAAAAAAGTGAGTGTTATGGTGCAAAAAATACGGTATTTCATGGATAGAAAAATCCCATGTAAACTTTTACATAGTTTCAGGGAGCTTCAGTTTATGGCTCGACTTCAGTCTTCTTTTGCTTCCTTTCTTCTTAGTGGGGTTGTCTCAATGACTGTAATGTCTTTTGAAGGGACAAATTGGTGAGCCCAACTATTAGCTGGGTGACATCAAAGAACATTAATCTTTTGTTCTATAGCAAGGCCAATACCACATTAGTGCATTTCACCCAGTCATTATTAAGCCTGTAGCCCAAGGGTGTAATAAATGTTTTATGGCATGCAAACCAAGGTAATGGAATGCAAATTCCACAATATATCCTTACATTTATTTTCTAATAGAATAAATGATGACGTATTCTCTCCAAGAAAAAAGGCCCGAATGAGAGGACTAGCTCAGAAATTCGGAAGGGGCTTAAATACAGACTGTCCCTGTCCCCATCTAAGGGTGGCAGGAAAACAGAGGGTGCAATCCTGTGCCTCGTTAGGGTGCATGAATCCCATTGGCTTCAAGTAGCTCTGTGCAAGCTGCCTACTAATTTGCATTTTGGAAAACCATTTATGCTTTTAAGTGCATCTGTTTCCCCCTAGCTCTATAATGTAAACATCCTGGATATATATGCCTGTGTGAATACTGGAATCTTACATTTTAATTTCTAATTACATTTCTCCCTCTCATTTGCTCTGTAATGTATGGGAAGCATTAGTGGTAAGCATAGTTTTAATACAGGCCAAGGAGAGGATTTCTGCCATCAGAACTTGTCACGATACAGTGGTACCTCAGGTTACATACGCTTCAGGTTACATACGCTTCAGGTTACAGACTCTGCTAACCCAGAAATAGTGCTTCAGGTTAAGAACTTTGCTTCAGGATGAGAACAGAAATCGTGCTCTGGCGGCGCGGCGGCAGCGGGAGGCCCCATTAGCTAAAGTGGTGCTTCAGGTTAAGAACAGTTTCAGGTTAAGTACGGACCTCCAGAATGAATTAAGTACTTAACCCGAGGTACCACTGTACTAGGGATGCGGGTGGCGCTGTGGGTTAAACCACAGAGCCTAGGACTTGCTGATCAGAAGGTCAGCAGTTCGAATCCCCGCAATGGGGTGAGCTCCCGTTGTTTCGTCCCTGCTCCTGCCAACCTAGCAGTTCGAAAGCACGTCAAAATGCAGGTAGATAAATAGGTACTGCTCCAATGGGAAGGTAAACGGCGTTTCCATGCGCTGCTCTGGTTCGCCAGAAGTGGCTTAGTCATGCTGGCCACATGACCCGGAAGCTGTATGCCGGCTCCCTCGGCCAATAAAGCGAGATGAGTGCCGCAACTCCAGAGTCGGCCACGACTGGACCTAATGGTCAGGGGTCACTTTACTTTACCTTTACCACTGTACTAGGAGAGGCCTTTTAAAATGCAACACATTTTACATTTCCCCACCCACCTTTGAAGATGGGTGCGCAGGGGTCAAACAGGTGTTTTAGCACATGCTGCTGTCCTCTCTCAGAGCAAGGCAGTGAGAGGGTGGAAGAGGCAGCAGAGAGCCTGGTCAGGTGGGTGGCCACTGGCTATAGCTGGAGTAGGAAGATTGGCTGGCGGGCAGGCAGTCATGTGTGCAATAATGAGGCAAGCAAATTTCCTGCCCTGCTGCCCGTTCACAACTTCCCTGTGCCCGAGACAATTCTCCCAGTACATTTCCAAGCAAAATTCAAAGGGCTTCAGCCCTGTACACCTGAAGGAGCATCTCCACCCCCATCATTCATCCCAGACACTGAGATCCAGCACCAAAGACCTTCTGGATGTTCCCTCACCACAATAAGTGAAGTTACAGGGAACCAGGCAAGAGGGCCTTCTCGGTAGTGGCGCCCACTGTGTGGGAAGCCGTCCCAGCAGATTTCAAGGAGATGAGTCACTATACAACCTTTAGAAGACATTTAAAGGCAGCCCTGTATAAGCAGCCCTGCCTCAGATTGACTCGTTATATTGAACGTCTTGCCTGATAAGACATTTGTGCCATTTTGGTCGGTACTAACTGAGGATTTTGGAGGGTTTCCTCCCTGCTTTTGGACCAACACTTTGCTTTTATACATAGAATTGTGACCTGAATGCGCACACTAAATTTCACTCCAGTGTTTCCCTCTTCAGAGTAGGCACCGCCATATCATCAGACTTATATATGAATAGCTAACTCATGCTCTTGAGTGACGATACATAGCCAAAAGGCATTAGCACATTCAGAGTGACTGGAACCCCTAGGTTTACAGATACAGAAAAAGGTTTGGGGGGGAAACAACGGGGGGGGAGTGAAGAATCTCCCCAAAACAGTCCAATAAGGACTGAAGGCCTCTCCTCCTTCCGGAGGGGAGGTGTTGTGGGCGGGAGACGACTCCCGCGTCATGCAGGGGGCATTACGCCCCCTGCCCCATCCACATGGCTGGCGCGCCACGCCTCCTGGTTGAGCACCCAATCGGGCGGCTTGGTGGGGGCGTGGTTTGCTGCTCAAGACACAGCCATGCCAGCCATTCAACCCTTTTGCTCCCCTTCTCGTCGCGAGTCACCCACCCACCACTCCCTTAGGGCTTAGCTTTTCTCTTGACCTTGCTATGGACCTATGGTTGGTCGCCCAGGTTGCCCAGAGGGCCTGGTAGGAATTTTTCCAACTGGCATTAGGCCTTTTGGTTTTTTTGCCTACCTCGTAGCAATCATCACTACTTCCTTGGTATTGGGCGGTTAGGCATTGGAATGTGTTGTTGGTGTGTGGAAGGGCAAGGTGTGGCCATCGCCTACCCCTTCATATTGGGTATTCTGTTAAAGGAATCTGGCGGTCATGAATCCTGTCCGATGCCTGTGTGGCGGGGGGCCATGGCACGACCCTCGGTAACATCAGGGGAGAGCTTATAGTCGTATTAGCATCAACAGGCTCCCCTTACTGGTGGTTAACCCCCTCTTCAGACTCACCCCACTTCGAGTGGGTGGAGTCAAATCTTCCGTGGTCCAATGCCTAAGCCAATACTTTCTCACTTGCTGTAATCAATAAAGTTGTGGCCTTTTCTTGCCCATTAACCTTATATTCTGTGTCAACGTGTCTTTATTCCACCAAGCGGGGGTCGGGTCCTTGAACCACAACATGCTGTTGTGAGGGATGGAAAATGGCAAAGGAGGGGGAATGGAATGAAGTATGCTGGGAAAGGGCTTCCCTGGTTAGCTGGAACATGAAAAACAAGCGCTTCCATACACAGCTTTTAGTTGCAGCTCCCACTTGATGCAATGTGTTTAGTGACTTTTCCTCTACCCCTTGAAATGTGGAGTGTGTTGATCTAGTATTTTATTCTAGGACAGAATATTGTCTTGAGCTCGTATACAGTATAAAATTTCATTCTGGTATCTCAGTTTTAAGGTGCAGTAGGTACACTGCAAGCCAACATACATAACTGCAAACAGAGTGCCTATCAGGTAAGGTAAACTTCACTTCACTGACAATTAATATATTTCCTCCTTCCCCTGGGATAGGGGAATACAAAATGCATAAAACAAATGCCACCAAAATACCCTACTATTGCTAACTTGTCAGCTGCAGCTGTTGGGAGTTCTAGTGCATTTCATTGCAAGTTGTCTGGATTAATCTTTGGGACTCGAGTAAGTCATTTTATTGGTCCCTAAGAAATGGTTTCATTTTATCCTTACCTTGTTTCCTGATGATGTTCAGTGCTTTTGATGTGGCCTAATAGAGTTCCATGTTCATTCATTCCTGTGCTTCTCAGAGAGAAATGCAGTCACCAAGAGAATAAATTGTGTTATAGTACAGCATCCAAGTTGATCCTTGGGAGTGATAAGTGAGTTCTAAAGCAGCGAGGGCAGTCAGAGTTAATAAAGGGGGAATGGATGGGCAAAGTTTCTGAGCCGCTCTGGCTTACGGAGCTCTGCCTCGCTTGAATCCCAGTAAGTGGCAGTAACACAACAAGATCACACAGATGCTCAATAGGAGAACATTTCATTGCTCCTTTTAGCAAAACCCACGAGTACAGAAAAGGTTCATAGGCGAAGGTATTGGAAGTGTTGTGATGCAATTCAGCTTGGACAGGAGACTGAGATGTGTGCCTGGGAAACATCTCAGAAAGGGAAGAGAGAGAGAGGAACCTCCAAGTTTCCTAGACCATCCTTATTGACTGGCCAACAACATCCGGCTCCAGCTTCTCAAGATGATTGAGAGGGCCCAACCAGAGGCAGAGGAAGGGGGCGGGGGGGGGGCAGTTCGCTCCAGGTGCCATTTAAAGCCCTAAACGGCCTCGGTCCTATATACCTGAATGAGCGTCTCCACCCCCATCGTTCAGCCTGGAGACTGAGATCCAGCGCCGAGGGCCTTTTGGCTGTTCCCTCATTGCAATAAGTGAGGTTCCAGGGAACCAGATAGAGGGTCTTCTCAGTAGTGGCACCCACCCTGTGGAATACCCTCCCTTCAGATGTGAAGGAGATAGGAAACTATACAACCTTTAGAAGACACCTGAAGGGAGCCTGGTATAGGGACGTATAGCTATCCTATCTTGAAAAGACAACTGAAGGCAGCCCTGTTCAGGGAAGTTTTTAATATTTAATGCTGTACTGTTTTTAACACTTGATTGGGAGCCACCCAGAGTGGCTGGGGAAACTCAGCCAGATGGGCAGGGTATAAATCATCATCATCATCATCATCATCATCATCATCATCATCATCATCTCTGAGGGGGGAGACAAGAAGGCACCCTGCAGGGGGCTTGCCCTGCTGCCGCCAGGTGTGGTGGTGGCGCAAGCAGCCGCCATCGCGCCGCTGCTGCGTGCAGAGGATCCTGCTGCTGTCCATACAGGGCTCAAGTGGCACCGTAGGCAAACCACCCTGCATGTGCCACTGGGCAGTTTGCCCCGCCCCTGACACCCCACACCAGGTGCTGGCTAGCCTTCCTTCACCCCTGGGCCCAACACGATGTCCTAAACATAATGCACATGATGTTGCACAACAGCCTGACACCACACATATGACGTTGTGAGGAGCCAGGGGGTGGAGCCAAAACCCTTCTGAACATTGAGAGGGCATCGCCCCCTAAAAAAGGGGGGGGGAGTGTCTCAGCCTCCAGGAGCTAACACCCAGTGCTTTTTTCTGGGGGTACGTATACCCCTAAACATTTTGTGAATCTTTGTACTTTTGTCCATTTACTGTATTTATTTTTCCTGATTTGAACTATAAAATGGTGATTTTTCTTGAGTCAAAATGAGAGTACCCCTACACAATTTTTTTTAGGGAAAAAAAGCACTGCTGACACTTATTGCTGGTGCATCCTCAGCATAGGATAGGAGCATACCCTAAAATTATTTGCTTCATTTAAAATGTGAGCAGGTTTTCTCTGAGAGCAGTTTATACACCAATATTTTAATTAAGGTTTCTAAAATTATTTAGTTGAGTGCGCCAGCTACTAGATCCTATGGAAGCAGCTTGTTCTCAGTCCAATGGTAAAGAGTGCATGCAATTAAAAACAAGCGTGCTCGTTATCATCAGATGATTGTAGGAAGCTTCAGGTATACAACTAATAGACAGGCAGCCATACAGACGGCATTTTAGAGATTAGGGCCTAACCCCCAAATTCACTGTAGTTTCTCAGTATTAATGCTTTAAGTATTTGGCTAGAAGGCCCAAAACTTTTATTAACTACAGTGCTAAAAGCTATCATGAAAAAAAATCAATTAACACCTGGCGTTTTATTTCAAAATCGAACAATTAAAACAGTCTTTGGCATGATGTAACCACTCACTGTCTCAGTAGAGGATTTACTGAATATCTGATATGGGGTGATGGCCTTTGAAGCCAGCTGTTAAAAAGCACTTAAATTTACTGCCCGCTTTTAAAAGATTTTTAAAAAATAATTGTTGTAAGACATGATGCTAAGTTAGCAGTTATAAACCCGCCCTTCATATAAATTAATTCACGATGGCATCTACTTCGCCGTGAAAGTCAAGGCAGCTATTTGGGGGAAGAAGGTTTCAGTTTTGCTGTAAATTAAAAAGTGCTTAATATCCAAAAGGAATATTTGCGTCACCTTGCGCTTTGAGGGAAGAAGGAAAGTTTATATGGGAGTGAGGAATCCATCTTGACAAGATGTTGCAATGAATTCCCTGGCCTCCAGTCTAACAGCATAGCTCCTGTTTAGGGCTCCAGCCAGTCTGGGATAGGAGCCTTGGGGTGGTGTTTGGCATATTCCACCTCCTTTGCTTTATTGTGCTCTATATTGCAAAAGGCTCAGGGCCGGAGCTGGCAGCCAGTTCTCAGCATGGGAGTTGCATTGGCATAGAGCTGACGTGTGGAGTTTAGTGAGGGAAGAGAGAACTTTAAACCTCCCTGTACATGTTCCCCCATCCCAAACTATCACTTCCAAGAGCAGCATCCTAGCTGCTCAAGTACAGACAGTACCCACCTCCCACATTTCCATCATTCTCCCTCTTTTTCAAGGGACACCCAGGGCCTATCAGGGAGTGGCCAGGAAAGCATTTACCGGTAGTCCAGATCCTCAAGTTCAAAGAGGGCCTCAAGTTTAGACACTTGTTAATTTGACCAAAGAATCATAGAATTGTAAAGTTGGAAGGGACCCTGAGGATCATCTAGAACAACTCCCTGCAATGGAGGAATAGGCAGCTGTCCCATGCAGGGATCGTACCTGAAACCTTGGTGTTATCAGCACCGTGCTTTAACCAATGGAGCCATGACAAAATTTGCAGATCGGCATTGACTTGTAGCAAGACGATGGTTGCTATCCTTTTGAGTTTGTGGGAGGATGTTTGGCTGGGAGAGAAGAGTTCACTTTCCTTTCTTTTCTGACCATGGATGGGGCTTTTTCACTTGCCATCGTGCAAGGGGGTGAGAGAGTATGAGCCTGTGCATGTCCCCTCGTAGGGTCCTAATCTCACAAGGAGCCTTGTTGCTACAGAAGCTAAGTCTCCAGGATGTGGATTGCTGCAGGAATAGCAATGGTGCTGACCTTTAAAGCCCTAAATGGCCTTGGCCCAGTATACCTGAAGGAGAGTCTCCACCCCCATCGTTCAGCCCGGAAACTGAGGTCCAGCTCCGAGGGCCTTCTGGCGGTTCCCTCCCTGTGAGAAGTGAGGTTACAGGGAACCAGGCAGAGGGCCTTCTCAGTAGCGGCGCCCTCCCATCAGATGTCAAGGAAATAAACAACTATCTGATTTTTAGAAAACATCTGAAAGCAGCCCTGTTTAGGGAAGTTTTTAATGTTTGATGTTTTATTGTGTTTTTAACATTCTATTGGGAGCCACCCAGAGTGGCTGGGGAAACCCAGCCAGATGGGCGGGATATAAACTAACTAACTAACTAACTAACTAACTAACTAACTAACTAACTAACTAACTAACTAAATTTGTTATTGTTATTTGGACCTGCAGTGGGGGAGGGGGCTTGCACCCATTTCCTCCTACTTGGTGTAACAGTGATCTCATGGGAGGAGAGGAGGAAGAAAAATAGCAGTGGGAGCTTTGCTAAAAAGGGGTCAGTAAAATGTAAAACTAGTTTTTAAAGAGCTGGGGAGAAAGTAGAATGGGAGAGTGAAGGGCTGGAGCCCGCCCCCCATAACATTTCTTAATTATGCAGCACATTTGAGTGTCCTTTGCACTTCCTGTAGAATTATCTCAAGTTATTGTTGCAACAAACCTGCAAAGTAGGCCACTAATAGGAACTCGATAATACAGGTGGAGAGGGCAGACTAAAATGAGAGGCGATGAGTTGCTGAAAGCCACCTACCGAGCTCATGTGAGTGGAGACACTTGAATCATGAACTTCCCAGCTCAGTTGCTTAGCCGCTATACTTCACTAGCCAACTTGTTAAATGTCAGGAGCCTTTAACTAGCATGTGTGCAAAAAGAGATTTTTGGGTTTGCTTCATCAACTGTGAAATTTAAATGTAATCACCCTGAAAAATCCCTTTGCTTTATTTATATTTTCGGCAGGGCGCTTGCACTTGCAAACACGGAGTATATTAATCATGGCTTCATCAGCTCGTTCCAGTGACGGCCAGCATTAACCTTTGCTAAGTGATCAGTTGAACGTGCTTGCCTTCCAAGGTGCCAAAGCCAAGATCACGTTTACTTTGAGGGTCTTTCCTTAGGTTCAGTGCGAAAGGAATCTTTCGTCTCCTTCTGCACCTCTGATTACGATGACATTTTATCAGTATTCACCCATGGGGATGGGGGAAGAGGAAGAGGAGAAGGGGAAAAAACCTGAAGATACAAGATTGAATCTGTTTTGAGTCGGGATCCAAAGGACTGTGGATTGAGTTGGTTATGGTGGACCATGGTTTTCATGTATCGCCTTGGCTCTTTGCCTGTGCGATGGGCGGCTGCTGTCACCCAGTGCCATAGCTGTCAACCGTCCCTTATTTGGCGGGAAACTCCCTTATTCCAGCGCCGTTTCCTGTTGCTGTCCTGGATTGATGATGTCCCTTAAATTTCCCGGGTTTCATGCTCGCCCAGCTCGGGAGGGAAGCAGCGGCTCGGGGTCCTCCAACTTGAGAGAGCGTACACACGAGCTGCCCCGTCTCCATCTCTCCCTTTTCCCCCTCAGGGGTGCGTCGTAAGGAGACGGGTGGCTACGGGCGGGCAGGCAGCCCCTCTCTTGCGAGACTTCCACCGGATCATGTAGTCCAACCCCCAGCAAAACACAGTCAGTTGCAGCAAAATAAGCATGGCTCCATTAGTGCCGGATTTCTGTATAAACTAAGCAAAATCCCTTATTTTGGCAGCTGATCCCTTATTTTCGAGGCTGCTGGTCCCTTATTTTCAAATCTGTAAGTTGACAGTTTTGCCCAGTGCCACTACTGCTGATGCCCTGGCTGTAACCCCTTTTGTGACCCTCTGATGAGGACCCACCCACTTTGTCATCATACCGTAATGGCCTGAATATAAGCCTCACTTTTTCCCCAAATTCCAACCATGAAAAGTTAAAGTGTGGCTTACATTTGCAACCTTACAAAAATGGGATTTTATGATATCGCTGCTGAAACAGACATACAGTGGTGCCCCGCAAGACGAATGCCTCGCAAGACAAAAAACCCGCTAGACAAAAGGGTTTTCTGTTTTTTGATGCGCTTCGCAAGACGAATTTCCCTATGGGCTTGCTTCGCAAAACAAAAAAGTCTTGTGAGTCTTGCGATTTTTTTCCCCTCCCCCCTTTTTCTAAGCTGCTAAGCCGCTAATAGCCTTTTAGCTGCTAAGCCGCTAAGCCTTTAATAGCCGCTAAACAGCTAAACCGCTAATAGCGCTAATCCGCTAAGCCGCTAATAGGGTTGCTTCGCAAGACGAAAAAACTGCTAGACGAAGAGACTCGTGGAACGGATTAATTTCGTCTTGCGAGGCACCACTGTACAATAAAACGGAAGGGGCGAGTGCCTGCGGAATTTTAAGGGAGTGGCTTATATTTGGGTATGGTCTTTTTTTCTCTCCCCCCTTCCTTTGAATTTTAAAGTTGCAGCTTACATTCGGGTGCGGCTTATATTCAGGCCAATACGGTAGGTGGTTGATTTCATCTCTGCTGCACTGCTCAAGGAGCCTTCAGGACGGGGTTGCTGCCATGGGACTTATGTGTCTGTTTCTTTCAATGAACTGAGAATTGTTAAAGGCTTTGAGTCATGGGGGCGGCAAGAGTGTGTGAATGAATTTGGCAGTGCTTGGTTTATTTTTCTGTTCTTATTTTGTTGCTGCTGGTCTACTTCAAAGTTGACTTCCCTGCCTTTCTGCCTGATGAAGATGATGATTAACTGAATTTATAAACCTTCCTATACCCGGAGGCCTCAGGGCGGTTCACAGAACAAAATCAAAATATAAAACCACAAAACATATAATCAAAATTAAAAAACAACACAATAAGCCCCCCCAAGCCTGCCCCCCCAAGCTGGATGGCTTTCTGGACTCAGACACGAGTTTGCAGTTGAGGTGTTCAAGCCCGTTGAAGAGTGTTGCAGTTAAGGTGCCTTTAGACACATGTGTATTACGGATTCATCCTGATTTGTTTGTGGGGAGGTTAGATGACGTTGCATCAGAGCAAGTATTATCCCATAAAAAAGCCTACCTTTTTGGAAGTAGACTTGTTGTGCAAGAACTTCCAGTCAACTATCGCGCCATCTGTCCTACACATTTAAAGCAGCACTGTACCACTTTTTAAACAATCGTGACTTTCCTCAAAGAATCCTGGGAAATGTTGTTTGTTAAGGGTGCTAGGAGGTGCCTTTCCCCCTCGCAGAGTCACAGTTCACAGAGTTCCATGGGAAAAGAGGGATTAACTGTTAAACCACTGTGAGAATTCTAGCTCTGTGAGGGAAATAAAGGTCTCCTAGCAACTCAGAACCTTTAACAAACTACCCTTCCCAGGTTTATTTGAGGGAAGCTGTGACTGTTTCAAGTGGTATATTGCTGTAAGTGTCTAACAGAATTCATTTGATTTTTCTCCCACCTCCAAATCCCTTAGTTTCCTGTCTGTAAAATTGAGGCAGTCTTCCTGCAAATATTCAAATATGTGCAAATGTTACGTAATTGTTTAACCTTTGAAGCCCTAAATGGCTTCAGCCCTGTATACCGGAGGTCTAGCTCCGAGGGCCTTCTGGTGGTTCCCTCATTGTGAAAAGTGAAATTATATGGAACCAGGCAGAGGGCCTTCTCGGTAGTGGTGCCCGCCCTGTGGAACATCCTCCCATCAGATGTCAAGGAGATAAGAAACTATCTGACTTTTAGAAGACATCTGAAGGCAACCCTGTTTAGGGAAGTTTTTAATATTTGATGTTTTTGTGTTTTTAATATTCTATTGAGAACTGCCCAGAGTGGCTGGGGAGGCCCGGCCAGATGGGTGGGGTATAAGTAATAAATTATTATTATTATTATTATTATTATTATTATTATTATTATTATTATTATTATTATTATTCCATGGTAACCCTCTTGTAGTTTTGTCTTAGCACTCATGGAATTGTCCACCCATGGACCATCATGGTCAATAAAAACCTCTGTTTTGTTTCTACAGCAGGCAGGCAAGAAATGCTTTTAATATATTTGAAAAGCTAGAAATGCTCTAATTTTGTGTGTGTGTTTGTGAGGGTATGTATGAAAGCACAATTACATCTGACATTGTTAATTCCTGCTACCCCTCTCCCTTGCTTTTCTGCAATTTGGATCTTTGATTATGGTCTAAAATGCTCTGTGCCACAAAATAGAGGGCTCGATTAAGCTGTGCCTTACCAGCTGTAATGAAGTAATTTAAAGTAAGAGAGATAATATGTTGCATCAACCCCCGCCCTATTAATACAGGCCAGATAAGTAGGCACACCTCTGAAGGCATCCATTTATCTAGAATGATAATGCTGTCATGCTCTTATTGTGCTCTGGCACAGCTCAAAAGCATTCTTGAAAATGCTTCACAAATGACACGCGGCAGATAAAAAAAGTTGATACACTGGCATAGGGAAAAAAGAAAATTAGGTTCCGTGATATTGTTTACTGGTTCAACTTACTTTTGTGTAGATGTCTGATGCATGCAAGTCATAGAGATAGACCAAACTGTTCATCAGGCAGAACGCCGTGATTCTGCAGCCGTTACAGCTCCCTTGGGACACAACTAATAGCCAAGAAACCTAGGCTGGCACTCAAGGCACCACCATTTATAAGGCACATCGAATGCCACTTCTGGTTGCTTTGCTCGAAGCTTTCAGCCCTTGGGAATGCTAGTATGAACATCTAATCTTGAGATGAGGGGTGGTGCCTCATAGGTCATGGGACTGAATCTTCCAGTTTCCAAAGAGAAGGCAGGCAGAGCCTGAGGGGAGCAGAGCCTCAACTATTTCTTCTGGGACAGGGTGTAGCTCGATGAACATGAGAGCAGAGCTGCTTCCCCCAGAGTCCCTGAAAATGGAGGCTTGAATCCTGAAATCCTGAAAGACAGAGCCTAATATCGAAACACCTGTCAGGGGGTGGACTGCTATGACAGTCAGATTATGCTTCAGGAGGCTTTGGGCTGAAAGAAGGGATGGGGAACCTGGAGGTCAACTGTAGCCCCTTGTATGACTATTGGGATTCTCTGAGGCCACACCTCCCCTGGTCCAGTCATTTTGCCTGGCTGGAAACTTTAATTGAACCCTGCTATTGTCTGTTGTTTGCCTGGCTGAATAATAATAATAATAATAATAATAATAATAATAATAATAATAATAATAATAAATTTCATTATTTGTACCATGCCCATCTGACTAGGTTGCCCAGCACGTACAAAAACTTAATAAAACATTAAACATTTATAATGTCCCTATACCGGGGTCCCTTCAGATGTCTTCTAAAGGTTGTATAGTTTCCTATCTCCTTGACATTTGATGGGAGGGTGTTCCACAGGGTTGGTGCCACTACCGAGAAGGCCCTTTGCCTGCTTCCCTGTAACCTAACTTCTCACAATGAGGGAACCACCAGAAGGCCCCTTCAGCTGGACCTCAGTGTTTGGGCTGGACGATGGGGGTGGAGATGCTCCTTCAGGGCTGAGACCCTTTGGGGCTTTAAAGGTCACCACTAACACTTTGACTTGTGCTCGGAAACATACTGAGAGCCCATGTTGTTCTTTCAGGACCGGTGTTATATGATCCTGGCTGAAGAGATGTATGTGCAGAAACGCTTGTGCCTCGACTGTATCCTACAGTATGAAGATAAGTGTTGCATTCCTTGTTCCACTCACACCTGGCATACGGCCCCTGGAAGGCTGCTTGTGTGGCAATGTGGCCCTTTGGGCTCAAAACAGCTCTTCTTGAAAAGCACCATATAAAAGTGACTGTACAGAATGTCTTCAGTTAGGTCTCATAACTAACCTTACGTATATGCTACCGAATCCTTAAAATGCTGAAGATTTATTCTGAGCTGGGTTCTTTATATCATCTTGAAAATATAGCAACGGACAAAGGTGGAATGGGAAAGACGTGCTTTAAAGTTCACCTTTCTGCTAATTGCTTGCTTGTAAAAATGGTGTGTCCAGGCACACGGACCTTTTATAGACTACTTTACGATGGGAGAGCGAGTGATTCAGCATATTTCTTTTATGTCTGTTCATTCAGTATTATAATATGGCAGCATTCCAAAGGATTAAAAAATGTGCGAGTAGGTCTCTAGCCCCTCCTCCCCAGACTGACAACTGCAGTAACTACTCTTCATTTCCTCCTCCCATCTTGCTAGGCTGGAGACAGAGGCAACACAGCACTCTCACCCTGGGGCAGCTTGGTCATCTGTATAATTCTGCCAAGTGGTAAGGAGAGTGAGGTCTTATTAAAGCTACATGTCCATGTGCCCTTTTTTGTTTGTTTGTTCTGGAGCTTTCCCTGTGAAAACCTGTTCTTTAAAGCTCAATCGGAGCAAACAGCAATCTGCAGAAAACCTGAATTGTCATTTGCTCCGATTGAGCACTAAAGAGCAGGTTTTCGTGGGGAAAGCTCTGGGGCAAAAAACCCCAAAATGCTCAGACAAAAGTGTGGATAAGGCCTGACACTCGTCTTCCGTCTAAGGTGAAACTTGTGCAAATGCGTGCAATGTGTTTATCTCTGCTCCAGCAGAAAGATAATGTTTTCTGGGACCTTGTGCATGCAAATACTCTGCCACAAAGCTCTGTCTCTGGCTGCGCTGAAGGTGCAACCATACAGAGGTGTGTGTGTGAGGAAGATGCATATTAAACAAAAAGCCACAAGTCTCCTAGCAACATCCTGACCACTTATGGATGCCCTCCCCTCATTTTGAGGATTCATTATGCAACGGAACCTAATAAAATATGATCAAAACCATTTCTAAAATGTTGACTGGGACAAATATGCATTAAACTACTTGTAGGTGATAGCAGAACCAGTGGGGGAGCCTTTCCTCACCAGAACACAGCTCGGAGCACAGTTAGTAAATTGGCCCATAAAAAAGAAGGGGAATGTTTTATTGAGAGGTTTGGAAGGCCCAGATTTGTTACTGAGTCAGTTAGCAAACGATAATAGTGATAATAGCTACATTCTGTTTGCTGAGTTCAATAAATGATGAGCATACATACTGTGTGTGTTGTTATTAGATTTTCCGTGCTCATCAGAAGCTGAGTGTAGTTTTGGCTTGCTAAATACATCTTCGTGCTGCAATCTATAGAACGGTACACTTTTCATACCAATCAGACTTTAATATTAATTTGTTCTTATTTATACACCCCAGAAAGACACAGAACATCTTCAGATCCATGATAAAGCTTTCATTCAAAATAAAGTATGGCTATATCATCGCTAGGGTTAAAAACATTTTACGTTTGCTACTTGAAAGATTAATGGGTCACTCAAGCATTTACATTCTCATACATTTTTATGACGGCACCACAAAATGAATGTGATGCATGTTCAGTAGAGAATGATGGGCTTAAATATCTAACAGCTGCTCTTTGGAAATTCAGCAATGTTTTAAGTATTGTTCCCATTTAGCACTTTCAGTGAATGCTGCCGTTCACTGTTCTTAGGTATGACTTCTTTCATTTGTCTGTGCGCCAGAAGGCATCCCCACTGCAATCCCACTGAAGAAGGAAAGGAGGGATACAGTCAAAGTAGAAGGAGCATCAGTGCTCCAAACTTAGGAAACAAGCAATGACGCTTGCAGACCTTGATCAGAGCCGTCTTTCACACAGGGTTTAGTGGTGCGTTGCGCCAGGGCGCTGGCCTCTCAGGGGTGCCCCAGCAAGTGGGGGAGCTGTGTGGCTTTGCCGACGGCCTCCCCTTTCCCTGCACGCCCGCCAGCTGTGCCCCACCAACCATAAGGCTGGTGGGCGTGCAGCTTCCCTCTCAAGCCTCCTCAGGAGGAGAGCGATCCTCGCAGAGGCTTGGGAGTGAAGTTGCGCCCCTCCTAACCCTCCATATTAAGCCTCTCCTCCTGAGGAGGCTTGGGAGGGGCGCAACTTCACTCCCAAGCCTCTGCGGGGATAGCTCTCCCACAGCGGCATTGGGGAGAGTTGCCCCCCCCGGTGGCAGGCAGTGCGCAGCTACGGCCACCCAAACACTATCCGTGGTAACTTGGGGTGCTGGGCAGATATTTGCACCCCGGTGCCGCATCTGCTAAATAAGGCCCTGACCCTGATGACACATCTCCTGTGTCTTGAGTGACTTGATGGGAATAACCATTGCATCACATGCCCATTTCATTCATGCATAAACCAGGGGGGTAGGTGGGTATCTCATTTTAACCTAAAAAGACGAGTGCAGATGAAGAGAGCCAATTCTTCTTTGCTGCTTACTCCCCAGTGGTTCTCTGTCCCATAAACTTCGCTTCCAAATTGTTATGTATTCAGTGGTCTGTGTTTGCCTGAGCTTGAGTCCGGACTAAGGACTCTGAGCTCCTGTGTTCTGATTCGATACATGATGTCCAATCATTTCAGGATTTGGGCCTCTGCCATTGGCCCTTGAACTCTGAGTCGTGATTCGCAGCTTGGAAGTTTAGACAGCCAGTCACGTTGGGAGTGGGAGTGGCTCAGGCTTTCAGAAATGTATATAAGCAGTTGCTTTGCCTCTGTTTCCCAGCTATGTAGTTCAGTAAAAGTTTTTGCTGTTATCACTGTGTCTTGCCTTGTGGGACCCAACCTACACTTTACAAATCCAGCTCACTTCTGAGATCAGAGCTGGGCTAGGAGAATAAGTTTAGGTGGCCAGCTACTGGCAAGTTAAACGAGTAAAGACAGAGGTATCAACTTCTATTATCTTTTGATAGTAAGCCAACAGTATATAAACTACAGTACATGGCTGATGGGTCGCATGTGACTTGGTGAATCACAAGTTGTGTTGGCTTGTATTTATTAGGGTGCCCTTCTGATCACAAGACCAATTGTAGGCACACTTTACACTTTATGTTGGAACTATTTTCAGAACTAATTTGGTAAAGTTTAGTGTTTTGTCCAGAAGAAATAACTGCTATTTAGAGATGATGATGAATTTGCTTCCCATAATTCTCCTCTAACGAATGTCTATTTCAAATATTCACGAGATACACTCAATATTCTCTGAATATTCACATGTACATATCTGACGTCCGATTACATTTCCTTTCAGAGTTTGATATTTTATTTCTTTATGTGATATTGGACACTTGATATGTGGCAATATTTAGTAGATGGCATGTTTTAATGGGATTGACCGTGATTTGCTAATTTATGCTAGGTCCCACGGTATGTATGTATGTATGTATGTATTTATTTATAACAGTTCTAATATTTCCTTCAGGGCAGACACTGTCCTCCCCAGGCAGCATATAAAATACACTAAAACATGAAAATTCCGCCACAGCATTCACACATACCAGCCTGAAATACATTTTCTCCCCAAGTACACTACAACTGACCCAAGCACAGATTTGAACAAGACTTTGCGCCTATCTCTGCCAGAGTCAGCCCACCTATGAGGCAGGGTGAAGCAGCTGCCTCAGGCGGCGGAAAAGCAAGAGGCGGTGCCCCACTTGCCCCACTGCTTCCGCCGGAATGCAGAATGCAGAACCAGGCTGGAGCTAGACACAGCAAAGAAGCGCTTTGGAAAATTCGTTGTAACCTTTATAAAGAAAAATCACGTCGGCAAAAATGGAACTCCACAGCGCCATCTAGTGCTACAGTGTTATATCACATCTAAAACATTTTTTCTTTACCAATCTAGTTGAGTCGCCAGAGTATACGTGGTTAAGATTGTGCTGTAGATTTGTGTCCAGAGATTCTTTTTAAAGCTCAGCAGTGATGTGGCCATACATATATCCCTGGTGAGGGAGTTCCAAGGTGTGGAGTCACAAAGGAGACACCTCCATTTTGGATTCATCTTGAGAAACTTGAATTGAAAATAGTTTTGTTATGCTGAAAAACTTAAGTTTTTGAAGATAAAAATTCCAAGAGGAAGCAATCGACTTGAACCACAGACCTGTAAATTGATGATGCAGCTACCAACAGTCCAAAGTGCATTTGAAGAGAAAACGTATGTAAACATTTTAAAAAATGTACATTCTGATGTCAAATGTGGATTTCCCCGCTCACTCTTGTGCTATGCAAAGAGATTTCCCTAGAATTAACATAGCCTCTTCATCTACAGAAAAACCCTAGCCACTTTGTAAATAGCATAGTCCCATCACCTCCTGGCAAATAGAAGGGGAAGAAATGGAGGCAGTGAGAGATTTTACTTTCTTGGGCTCCATGATCACTGCAGATGGTGACAGCAGTCACGAAATTAAAAGACGCCTGCTTCTTGGGAGAAAAGCAAAGACAAACCTAAAAAGCAGAGACATCACCTTGCCAACAAAGGTCCGTATAGTTAAAGCCATGGTTTTCCCAGTAGTGATGTATGGAAGTGAGAGCTGGACCATAAAAAAGGCTGATTGCCGAAGAATGGATGCTTTTGAATTATGGTGCTGGAGGAGACTCTTGAGAGTCCCATGGACTGCAAGAAGATCAAACCTATCCATTCTGAAGGAAATCAACCCTGAGTGCTCACTGGAAGGACAGATCGTGAAGCTGAGGCTCCAATACTTTGGCCACCTCATGAGACGAGAAGACTCCCTGGAAAAGACCCTGATGTTGGGAAAGATGGAGGGCGCAAGGAGAAGGGGACGACAGAGGACGAGATGGTTGAACAGTGTTCTCGAAGCTACCAGCATGAGTTTGACCAAACTGTGAGAGGCAGTGGAAGACAGGAGTGCCTGGCGTGCTCTGGTCCATGGGGTCACGAAGAATCGGACACGACTAAACGACTAAACAAATCATGGGGATCAGTTGACGTTACTTCACTCTACAAATAGATTACTTGCCAGATTTCTACAAACCTACTTTGCTTTTGCTAATAAAAACCAGACAAATGAGCGTGGATACACAAATTAGCACAAATATAATGTTATTAATGATAGTTTAATTTACAGTCTCAGGGAAAGTTCTAGTGAGGTATCAATTTACTCACCGAAGAAAATAAATGAAAAGATAATTATGCTGTAATTAAGGCTCTGCTTTGATGTACAGCATGCTCATAGCTACAGTGCTATTAACTCAGCATGTACAGCATTAGTCCGTCTTTCCTTGCAGCCAGGGACATGCTTATGATCGCCAGTTCAGCAAATGCTGGATTATCTTAATTTCTAATTTCTTGTGGGTTTTTTTGGTTTTATGGTTCTCATATTGAGTTGCGTCTTTTAATGGGCTATTTTATACTGCCCTGAGAACCTCCAACTGGAAGTACAGAAAATATTAATGCGTGAATATCCGCATCACTGGGGAACCCTCTAAATGTCACACCAGTGACCTGGGAGCTGATTTTCTGTGTGTTCATTCCACGGGTGCTGCTGTAATGTCTGAAGTCTTGCAGCTGCATGGTGTCAGCCATGAGGGATTGGCTTATGTCTTTCTTCTTCTTCTTTGGTGATCTCTCATAGCCGAGTAAGATTGTCTTCCATAAACATGGTTTTAACAATGAGTCCGTAAGTGACTGTGGAGACCAATTCCGGATCCACATGTCCTTCCACAGTGGGGACATTGGTTCCCGGGTGGGAGTTGATCATGGTGTGTATTTGCCAAGTGTGCCTTCCTCTTAGCATGTTTCTCTCTTACATCTTGAGTTCGAGTGTCTTCAAAGCCCATGACACCTTTGGTGAAGGCCTCTCTCCAACTGGAGCGCTCACAGGCCAGTGTTTCCCAGTTGTTTGTGTTTATACTACATTATTTTTAGATTTGCCTTGAGACAGTCTTTAAACCTCTTTTGCTGACCACCAGCATTACGCCTTCCATTTTTGAGTTCAGAATAGTTGCTTTTGAAGATGATAATCCGGCATCCCTACAACATGACCAGTCCAACAAAGTTGATGTTGAAGAATCATTGCTTCAACACTGGTGATCTTTGCTTCATCCAGCACACTGATATTAGTTCGCCTGTCTTCCCAAGTGACGTGTAAGATTTTTCAGAGACACCGTTGATGGAATCTTTTGAGAAGTTGGAGATGGCGTTTGTAAGTGGTCCATGTTTCACAAGCATGAAGTAAGGTTGATAGTACAATAGCTTTGTAAACAAGCATTTTGGTTTCCCTGCGAATGTCCCGGTCCTCAAACACTCTGCACTTCAATCGGGAGAAAGCTGCGGCTGGCAAAATTGGCTTATGTACCCATGTAGCTGCCAGCCATTAAACTTTACAGTTGTATCACAGTGTGCCTAAAATGTCTCAGGATGGAAATCAGGGCACAGCTATGTAGGGTGACTAATGAATGAGTACACCCAGGCATCTGCTATTGTATATTTCATGTAAAGTAATTTATTGTTCTATTTAACATAAACAGTATTCTTGGGCTGATGGTTTAAGATTAATGAGGCATTTATTCCTATCCAAGAAGTGAGTTCCAAAGACGCATTTCCCTTCACAGATTTGGGCTGATAGTTTTGTTAACGTCATTAATGTCGCTGCCCTGAAACCCTTACATTTTACAGTAAGATCAATGGAGGCATTATTTTGAATGAACCTGCAAAAACGTAAGATTTACAGCCAATCTAAATACATCCTCTTGCGGCTTGAACTTCTAGAACTTAATAAGAAACAAGTGATCTTAGAGCTGAGGCAAACATCCTAAGGGAGCTATTCACACATCTCTCTCACACTGGTACTTTGCCATTCACTTCAATGGGGTGCTATCTAGATTAAAAAATATTTATTTCCTGCCTTTTGACCCTGTCAGGGACTCCCAAGTTGGCTCATGTCATAAGATAAAGCATTCCAATACAGAACAGAACAAATAAAACTCGATCGATAGCGAAGCAATTCAGATTTACACAAAACGAAAACGAAAATAACCACCAATGCTTGAAGGACACAGAAACACCACTTATTTCAGATTTTAATCACCAAGCTGCAAAGGCTTGAGAGAACGTAAAGGTGTTTTTGTTTTGTTTTGTTTTTTGCACCTGAATCAAATAACATTGCGCTTGTTGAATATGAGGAGGGAGCTGTGCTGTGGCAGAGCCCTATTTGGCCGACACACCTCAGCACCTCACCCCAGCCCCCCTGCTCCCTTAGAATAACGCTGTATGTGGTGTCACCGTGGGAAGAAATGGTGGTCCCTCCTCTTGTGGCTACCATTTCCCCTCTACATAGTGACAGAGTGTGGTTATGAAGGGGCAGGTGTGTGTGTGTGTGTGTGTGTGTGTGTGTGTGTGTGTGTGTGTGTTATATGGCCATTTCTGAAATGTGGGCATCGAAATTAGCTGGCTAAACAGCATTCTTAAAAAAAGGCAGTTGTCAGTTGTATATAAAAAAATTTTTTTGGAAGATGCATAAATAAAAATTTTTAAAGCATTTTTAAAAAGAAGCCGCTGCTTCTCGATAAGCCCCCTCCCCGGAAACTGGCAAATTGATTTGGTGTTCCCCTTTAAAGTTTATTTTATTTTGGTACTTTTCATTTATGATTTTCAATTTTATACATTTGAATAATTTTACAATCATTTTAGCATTTTGAAACTCAACTTCCTTTCCCCTCTTTCTGGGGTTTCTTAAATTTATTCTTTACATTTTCTGCATGTTCTGAATTAACTTACTCATTTATTCATCTACTTTAAATATATACAGTGGTACCTCGGGTTAAGTACTTAATTCGTTCCAGAGGTCTGTTCTTAACCTGAAACTGTTCTTAACCTGAAGCACCACTTTAGCTAATGGGGCCTCCCGCTGCAGCCGTGCCGCCGGAGCACGAATTCTGTTCTCATCCTGAAGCAAAGTTCTTAACCTGAAGCACTATTTCTGGGTTAGTGGAGTCTGTAACCTGAAGCGTATGTAACCCAAGGTACCACTGTACTCTTATAAAACTGCAGGTTATTGCAATAATCCTGCCAATGTTCTTATTTGATTCCAGTTTGTTTGTAATTATTCAATAAGCCATTTCCATTCTTTTATAAAAAGTTTGTTAACTTGATGTCTTATTCTTCCAGTCAGTTTCGCCATTTCTGCATATTCCATAAGTTTTTGTATCCATTCTTCCTTTGCTGGGACTTCTGCTTCTTTCCATTTTGGGGCAAGTAACATTCTTGCCACTGTAGTCACATACATGAATCAATTCCTATACAGTTTGGTAGTTCTGTCCCTATAATTCCACTTAAAAGTTTAACTTGGTGTTACATGCATTCGTTTCCAAATAGGCAGCTAATGTTCACAGTAAAACGTTTCCCTATCTTTTCTGTGGGTGGGTGTGATCGTTTTCTTTGAAAATCTCCCCGACCTGTAAAAATATCTGTTGCCGGCACCTACAGGTGGCTTTATGCATAATGGAATTATACATGTATGAAAAAAGGTAAAGGATCCCTGGACGGTTAAGTCCAGTCAAAGGCAACTATGGGATTGCAGTGCTTATCTCACTTTCAGGCCGAGAGAGCTGGCGTTTGCCCACAGACAGCTTTCCAGGCCATGTGGCCAGCATGACTAAGCTGCTTCTGGCACAACGGAACACCATGACGGAAGCCAGATGCACAGAAACGCCGTTTACTTTCCCGACGCAGAGGTACCTATTTATCTACTTGCACTGGCGTGCTTTCGAACTGCTAGGTTGGAAAGAGCTGGGACAGAGCAACGGGAGCTCACTCCGTCACGGGGATTCGAACCACCGACCTTCTGATCAGCAAGTCCAAAAGGCTCAGTGGTTTAGACCACAGCACCACCTGCATCCCTACTTTCCATGGTCAACCTTTATGCAGCCAGGGGACTGAATTTTCCTTATTGATTTTATGTTCCTTAAAATTTATTTTATTTTATTTTTTATGCTGTCTATTCTTATGCCTTTCATTATGTCTTCATTATTGCACTACATAAGATGTTTTCTTAATGTTCTACAATGCTCTGGGCTCTTTCTATAAAGGGCGTATACAAATCGAATCAATAATAACAATAAATTTATACACTAAGCTCACAATGTGGCAAAAAAATACTAAATAAAACCTCAGCTACAAAATACGAACTGTGCACACTGAGAAAAAGATTAATGCCATGTACATATACAAGCACAGCCAGGAAATATTAGAGAAAATTATTTTATTTTTTTGCTTAAACAACAACAACAAACAGAAAAATGAGCTCACCGCGACCAAAGCTACCATTCTCCCAAATTGTAGAAAGAAATCAGTTTTTGATGAAATGAAATAGAAGAAATCTTTTTACAATTTCCATCCTGGTTAGAGCTTTTAAAATCCTCGGGCCAGCTATGCTCCAGCTCAAGGAGAAGAATAAAGCCATCAGTTGACTTTATTATGTTTGGGAAGAGTAAAATAAATAAATAAAAGGAGAACTGTGATAGATGTTTGAAGAGAGGCCTATTGTATGCCACATCAAGGCTCGGCTTATACTTCACACACTGTTGACCATGAAAAGGGGCTCCTCATGACTTTCGAAGGCCCATTACACAAAAAGGGAGAGAGAGAGAGAGAGAGAGAACTTTTCTGGATGTGTTTTGCCCTGGGGAGGGGTGGGGTGGGAGGTCTGACTGCTACCATCCTCCATGATTAATGGCTTGTGGCTTTATTGTGTGGACGCTGCTAATTAGCTTCAGACTGATTAAGGACGAAGAATGCAAACTTCAGCTCTGTATACCTCTGTCACCTCTTTTCCACCAGAGTAAACTTGGCATGTGGAAAAACTCTGACACCCAGATTTCTTCAGAACATGGAAAAAGCTCTCAGCAGGAGAATAACACAGCTTTCAAGTGGTTCTCTATATGCCACCCGCCAGAACAATGGCTACTGGACAACGACCTCAAATTGTTGTGTTTTTATGCTAAGGTTCACAATAGTTTTTTTAAAAAAATTAATTAAAAAAAAGATAAAATAAAAACATTTGAGATCTATACAGGTTGTCTGCTATAATTATTAAACATTCTTGGCATGTTTATTGAGGACTCCCTGCATATTAACTAGTGTGTGTGTGTGTGTTTAAAACAGAGCCTGAAAAAAAAAGAATAATTAAGCTGTGAGCGCTTATTTTTGTGTAATTATTAGCAAACGAAAGACAGTTAATTATGCTTCTGTAGCTTCACCCAGTCTTTTCAGATACTCATCAGGGATGCATTTAAGAAGAAAAATGTACTAATTGTTATTGCTGGAAAACTCTGACCACCTGTAAAAGCCTGTGATAGCAAAAGCCCCTTACCCATGTAGATGTTGTTGTATCTCGCACTTCTAAAGCTTTCTGTCTCCGCTCTTTCTCTCTTGGTACTGCGTATGATCATGAAGTTGTTCTTCACACCAAAAACTACTTGTTCTACGAACACAGGAAAGCCAGACTTCCAGCACTCATCAGACTGTAAAGGCTGATCAGGGTAATAATAGATTGTTTGTCCTTTGGGCATAAGCAAGAAAATGCATTAAAAGAAAACCTAAAACAAACCTTTAGCAGTTCATATAGCAAAGTAATCAGGCATTCCAAATTTGAGGTGAAGGAAATACAAAAAAGATGCTGAGATTTCAGAGATTTTTTTCCAAGAAAAACTCATAAATGCTAATGAAAACTTTTGGTGATCAGTGTGAAACTATTTGTACTATAAAGCCAGATGTCTATAGGTGTATGTGCAGAAATTATTTAAGGACTTACTACAGATGAAACACTTACTGATTGCTTTGAACGACATAACTGGACCACCCAGCCAAAAAGCCTTTTGTTTGTTGAACATCTTTCTCAGTTGCCTTGATTGCATCCTATGAATGTTTTATACGGTTGCTGTCACCCAGCCAGCCCTAAAATCCTTTCTTATTCCCAGATGTGTTTGTTTTGTTAGGGGTATTTCTGCTGCTACCTGGACAGTTATCTTTCCACAAGGGCTGACATTGATGCCGAAATCCAGCATCACCTGTGAAACGTGGGCCACTTATAAATGCCATCTCCAACTTCTTAAAAGGTTCCATCAAAAGTTTCTCTGAAAAAAATTACACATCACTTGGGAAGACAGGCGAACTAATGCCAGTGTACTGGAAGAAGCAAAGATCACCAGTGTCAAAGCAATAGTTCTTCAACATCAACTTCGTTGGACTGGTCATGTTGTGTAGATGTCTGATTATCGTCTTCCAAAGCAACTACTCTATTTTGAACTTAAAAATGGAAAGCGTAATGCTGGTGGTTAGCAAAAGAGGTTCAAAGACTGTCTCAGTGCAAATCTAAAAAAATGTAGTGTAAACACTGACAACTGGGAAACACTGGCCTGCGAGCGCTCCAACTGGAGAACAGCCTTTACCAAAGGTGTCGTGGGCTTTGAAGATGCTCACACTCAGGACGCAAGGGAGAAACATGCTAAGAGAAAGACATGCTTGGCAAACCCTCACTGTGATCAACTCCTGCCCAGAAACCTATGTTCCCACTGCGGAAGGATGTATAGATCCAGAATTGGCCTCCACAGTCATTTACAGACTCACTGTTAATGGAAGACAATCTTACTTGGCTATGAGTGATCACCAAAGAAGACGACCAAGAAGGGGTATATCTGTTGTATTGCCAAGATGCCCTCACACATGGCTATTACTGGGGACTATAATTTCTAGGGGTACTATACAATAAGGTCCCTGTGCACAGCACCATCAACATGTAAAGTGAAAATGCATGAGAATGGTTACTACTCCCCCCCTCCCCTGTTGGATACTTAATAAGCAAATTTGTAAATACAGGTGGTGACCATTTCGTATTACTGTGCTCATCAGGCCTGATGATCAAGTGTCAATCATGCTTTTGCCAATAAAGGGTTAATTCCAACTTGCACAGTGTGATTTATTGCTGGTTCACTCCTGACACTCGAGTGGAATACCTCAACCATGAAGGAACTCTCAGGTGCAAGGCTATTTTTCTATAGCCCCACTCCAGGCCCTTAAAGTGTGGTGTAGTGGTTAAGAGCGGTAGACTCGTAATCTGGTGAACCGGGTTCGCGTCTCCACTCCTACACATGCAGCTGCTGGGTGACCTTGGGCTAGTCACACTTCTTTGAAGTCTCTCATCCCCACTCACCTCACAGAGTGTTTGTTGTGGGGGAGGAAGGGAAAGGAGATTGTTAGCCACTTTGAGACTCCTTCGGGTAGTGATAAAGCGGGATATCAAATCCAAACTCCTCCTCCTCCTCCTCCTCCTCCTCCTCCTCTTCTTCTTCTTCTTCTTCTTCTTCTTCTTCTTCTTCTTCTTCTTCTCTTCTTAACCCTACCCATTCGCCTTACCTCCCGTAGTTGGTCAGATCAGGACGCACACCAATGGCAACATAAAGAAATGTGAAGCTGTACCCTGGAACATAATGTTTTAAATGATTCTTCATTCTTTGGTTGTAATTTAGAAAATTCTGTGCAATAAAATGGATACGCTGCTCTCCTAGGACTGATTGTAAGTGATTAAGAGATACCCAGGGCCTGTATTTCATGCGTACAGCTGGGGGGGGGGTGGAGAAAGAAGAAACTAAAGTTAATCTGTACTCCAGTGATTCCTAAGACAAAACTATTTAAGACTAACACCAAATATAATAATAGATTACAGATACTTCATGAAAATTAGCACCCGTGAGAGGGGAAAAACTACAAGTACATACAGTTAGTAATTGAAAATATTAATAGTGGAGAAAAAATGTATCCATTCTCTGAACAATTTGTAGCAATGTTAAATAATTGATAGCAGTTTCTCGTAATTAAATACTAATGAATGCATTTACTGGGTAATATACTTTATGGCTATTCTCTTTATTTAGAAACACTTGTATTAATCTTGCATGAGTAATTTAAGCATATCAAATGATTTCCAAAAGCATTCATTCCAGCAAATTCTTTTTAGTAAACATCTAATTGTTTAACTTTTTTCTGCAATTAAAGCTTTTATCTGGGTGATGATGGGACAAAGGCAATAATTACTTAGCTCTTATGCAAACATGGAAATGAATAGAAATTTGCCTCTAAATTCAGTGGCATCAGAAGACCCAATAAGGCATACATAATGGGTGGTTATGTGATTGAACCTTCTAAAATGAGTACCAGGAAATGCGTAATCAAATGCAAAGCTTTGTTATTTATTAATACTAAACAGTAGAAATGTAGCACATTATTATTATTATTATTATTATTATTATTATTATTATTATTATTATTATTATTATTATTAACCGTTAAATATAAGTGCTTCTTCAACTGTATGTCACTCCTATGACTTAATTTTTAAAAAAATCTGTTCTGGGTATGAGATCTTATGCATTCAAAGTGCTCTTAAACCCAGATCCCCTTCCCCATTCATTCTAATGGAGGTAGCTGATTGTTATTACCACAATTGTTTTAGTTATATGCTGCTTTTAAAATTAAAAATTAAAAAACCCTCTAAGGATTATAACCGTGCCAAAGGGAGAAAAAAGCAGTGTAGCCATAACGAATCTCCATTAAAACTTCTTAAACTCGGTTTCAATCTCAGACCATATAATAAGTCTGACAAATCCCAGAGATTGTGGACAGAGTCTGAACAGAATGAAGAAGAGAAGAAGAAGAGTTTGGATTTGATATCCCACCTTTCACTCCCCTTCAGGAGCCTCAAAGCGGCTAACAATCTCCTTTCCCTTCCTCCCCCACAACAAACACTCTGTGAGGTGAGTGGGGCTGAGAGACTTCAAAGAAGTGTGACTGGCCCAAGGTCACCCAGCAGCTGCATGTGGAGGAGCGGAGACGAGAACCCGGTTACCCAGATTACGTGACTACCGCTCTTAACCACTACACCACACTGGCTCTCTTGTAAGGTCAATGGGGAGGCATACTTCTGTTCAGGTAGGCCATGGATGTGTCGTGATGACAGGAGAGGGTGGGAACTAAGATTTGTGAGACCTGCCAGCAGGTGTTTAAATCCAGGCAGGCCTGGGATGAAGCGTATTAGCTGTGGCTTTTATTCCATCAGACAAGTGGTAACAGGAAGTGGGAGAGGCAGGAAGATGCGGGCAAGCAACCACGTCGCCTTTCTCTAACTGCGGTTCTGGAAGATGGAAAGGAAGCATGGCCTAGGACTAGCAGGAAAACCTTTCAGAACTAGTATCTGAGGCTGATACCTACCCACAGTTCCCAACAAAATATGGTGCTTTATCCTGCTAAATTATGCTGTCAGATTAAAGGCAAAAAGGTAAAGGTAAAGGACCCATAGGGACGTGGGTGGCACTGTGGGTTAAACCACAGAGCCTAGGACTTGCCGATCAGAAGGTCGGCGGTTCGAATCCCTGCAATGGGGTGAGCTCCCGTTGCTCGGTCCCTGCTCCTGCCAACCTAGCAGTTTGAAAGCACGTCAAAGTGCAAGTAGATAAATAGGTACCGCTCCGGCAGGAAGGTAAACGGCGTTTCCGTGCACTGCTCTGGTTCGCCAGAAGCGGCTTAGTCATGCTGGCCACATGGCCTGGAAGCTGTACACTGGCTCCCTCGGCCAATAAAGCGAGATGAGTGCCGCAACCCCAGAGTTGGCCATGACTGGACCTAATGGTTAGGGGTCCCTTTACCTTTACCTTTACCCCTGGACAGTAGTCCAGTCAAAGGTGACTATGGCGTTGCAGCGCTCATCTCACTTTCAGGACAAGGGAACCGGCATTTGTCCACAAGACAGCTTTCCGGGTCATGTGGCCAGCATGACTAAACTGCTTCTGGCACAAGGGAACACCGTGATGGAAATCAGAGCACACGGAAATGCCATTTATCTTCCCGCTGCAGTGGTACCTATTTATCTACTTGCACTGGTGTGCTTTCGAACTGCTAGATTGGCAGGAGCTGGGACAGAGCAACAGGAGCTCACTCCGTCACAGGGATTCAAACTGCCGACCTTCTGATTGGCAAGCCCAAGAGGCTCAGTAGTTTAGACCACAGCACCATCCACATCCCTTTGTTACCTATGTTGTCAGATTACAACTCCCATGGCTATCATTCGCCATGCTGTCTGGGGCTGTTGGAGTGTTTAACATTTGAAGGGCACCTGGCCCCGTCTTAGACTAAAGAGCAGGGATATTCTGATGATGTGTTTCACAGTACAGTGGTACCTCGGGTTACATACGCTTCAGGTTACAGACTCTGCTAACCCTGAAATATTACCTCGGGTTAAGAATTTTGCTTCAGGATGAGAACAGAAATTATGCTCCGGCGGCGCAGCAGCAGCAGGAGGCCCTATTAGCTAGAGTGGTGCTTCAGGTTAAGAACAGTTTCAGGTTAAGAACGGACCTCTGGAACAAATTAAGTACTTAACCTGAGGTACCACTGTAATCAAACATGAATGGGAGCTCTGCAGCTGTTCAGTCATTCATCATTCTGGTTAGCTGGTTGGTTTCCATGCCAGCACCAGCCATCTTGAATGACATCAAGTAAACAACAACAACAACAACAACAACAACAACAACAACAACAACAGCAACATGTGATGAATTTAACCATTTTCAAACCCAGGATATATTTAACTATGATTTGTTACACAAATGTCACTCTGTTGTCATTGTTCTGGAATTATGCTGCTGAAATGTGCATTCCATTGAACTCTGTTTTACTGAGGTGATGTGGTAACCATTAGCAGTCATTATTATGTTTCTTATTATGACTCCCTACCAATACAGCACTTGATTACATGGCTGTATGTATGTGTGCGCATGTGTGGAAACGGGTCAAGGCAATAATGCTTAATGGAACTAGTAGCTTTATAAATATATTTCTTTTCAAAGAAAGAATGATTCCTTGAGGTCATTCTGAAGTATGCAAGATTTCAACCATTTGGGTCAAAATGACATTGTCTGCATTGACTTGGCAGCTGCCCAGAACATCCCAGATAATATTCAGGACAATGATATGAGCCGTCTGTGCCTCCGTTAATGAGTGTAGGGATGAAACATAACAACAACAAACAACCACAACAAGAACGTTCTGTTCTTCTGCTAAAAGTATCCAGAGTGGTATTCTGCACAATCATAAAACCAAACAATATAAGCAAGTATCTAAATATGGAAGAGATAATGTGGGGATTAGGAACTACTGCAGTGAGAAATTGGCGCACTCTCCCCAGATCTGAAAGATAGCTCTGCAAGACATGATGTTGCCCTTGATCTGTGCTGCCATCTTCTGCCCGATATCTGCTCCTGGGGTCTATTCTATTGGGCTGTACCAGGGAAGAAATTATGCTCAAGGCAGCAAAGACTTTTGTAAGCAACAGCATCGGAAAGTCTGCCTGAAGCCAGTCCCATGCCAACACAATGTGATGTTGCATGATGTTACTGGCATATGAAACATACAGCCACATGCATCAAGACTGTGAATCACAGAAGACAGAGTTATGCCTTCATGCAATTATACGGCAATGTCACACTCTTCCTGAAAACAAAATATAGAAGTACCTCAAATATAAAAAATGGTGTGCTTTTCAAGGGGTGGGGGTGGAGGGGCAGAAGCCGAACAAAATTTTATTATTATTTTTTGCAAATTGCAAACTGGTTTGCAAAATCTCTCTCTCTGTGGGTGTTTTGGCCAGATCTAGTAGTGACGTAGCACAGAAATATCATTCCCAATGGGCTGCTGATGTTTACCAAGGGGTGAGCCAAAGGATCAAGAGGTGAGATCACCGCCCCTGAAGCATGTAGGGTATTTTTTTAATGTTGAAATAAGATTAGTAATGGAGTGGAACAAGACAGATGGCAATGAACGTTGTGAAGGAAATGGAAAGAGAAAAACTTTTCTCCCCTTCTGTCAGAGACCGTGCTGAGGAGGGCTGCACTGAGGAGGAATGGTGAGAGTCTCCCCCCCCCGCCCCACTCCTGGATCTTCCCAGGAGCAGGAGGACAGTATCGATTTAGAACAGTGGTTTGCAGAGGGGCGTAGTTCAGAAGGCAGAAGCTGGGAAATACTGGATGGGGAACAGCTTGGAGAAGAAGCACTGGGACAGAGAGGGTTAACACATTCACTGTCTCTGGACAGCATTCCTCCTCTCAGCCCAAGGTCAAGAAGAGCTCAGAAAGTCTCAGAACAGAAAGCACAGTGGTTACAAGCTCAGATTACATGACATAGGAGTGACATAGATTAATAGGGACAGAAGCGAGTGTGTTCCTTAATTGGGAGCACCGCCATTCTAGGAGATGTGTTATTTGTTCTCTTGCTGTGATTATTAAAGTTTCTAACTACTAAGATGTTCCTTTCTTTGATCTTCCTATCTACTGTGCTGGGAGGAAACAGATTCCCCAAAGCCTGACACCTTCTCATAATAAAATTTGGATATCCCTAATTAAAATTATTGGTAATAAGTTGAGGACATGGTGTGTTTGTGGGGGGGGGAAGAGAAGAGTACTTCTTAGGATTCAACACATGGCATCCTTACAGGGACTCACCACTGCAGAAGAGTTGAGCCTGACCTGACCCCTCTTTTTTAAAAAATCCTGACACTCACTACTGGGCAGCTCCCATTTATGTTTCCCACAATGCCCTTGAGTGACACTACAATGTTGGTATTGTGGGGAAACTTAGTAGAAACTGGGGGTGCCCTGGGGGAGGAGAGCTGTTGCCAGGTAGGTCTGTCAGGGTGGGGACTACTCCTGTAGGAGGGACCACTTCTGGGGATCAAGCCTGGAGCCAGATCTTCCACTTCTTCACAGAATGCGTCATCCACACATGGAATTTACTGATGCAAGATAGCCAGTAGTTTAAATGGTTTTAAAATGGGATTAGACAAATACGTGAAAGATAGAACCATCAATTGCTATCACCTATGTCCTATGGTAACTAAATGGAAGATCCATGTACAGGTGCAGAAAATTTAGGATTCTGATACGCTAAAGATAAACAACAGGGGATGGTCATCGTCTTTTCTTTGTGAGACTGGTTCACCTTTCTGGAAACAACAACAACCATTTTTATTATTGATATGCTGCCCATGTGACTGGATTGTCTTAGCAACTCAGGGCGCCTCCCAGCAAAATATTGAAAACACAGTAAAGCATCAAGCATTAAAAACTTCCCTGAACTGTGCTGCCTTCAAATGTCTTCTAAAAGTCAAATAGTTATCTGTTTGACATCTGACGGGAGGGTGTTCCACTGGGCAGGTACCACTACCTGGTTCCCTGTAGCTTCGCAGTGAGGGAACCACCAGAAGGCCTTCGGAGGAGGACCTCAAGTGTCCAGGCTGGACGGTGGAGATAGAGACGCCACTTCAGGTATACAGGGCTGAGGTTGTTTAGGGCTTAAAAGGTGAGCGCCAACACTCTGAATTGTGCTCAGAAATGTACTGTTGCATTCTTAAGCCCTAGGAAAGTTGTATCTAATTCTACTCTTTAATTTTTAGTAGGATTTAGTGATTTAACTGGGTAGCTGAATCAATTAAAAATATTTTGCTTGACTAAAAACATGCCTGATTAATTTTCTTTAATCAGGTGACAGCCTTAATTTTTAGCTATTCAGAAAGTAGTTTGTGCTCTCCCTAACTTCATCCACTCACGGGAGCTGAACCTTTAAACAAAGTTTTACAATAGTACTGGAACAGATATATTTGTTTTGCCTCTGGTGTTGACATCATGCCTGATTGACAAACTGTAATTTGAGCGATAACTGTTACATTGCAAACGTCACCTGGAAAACCCCTTGATTGCTATTCAGCTGTACATGCCGCACATTCGAGGCTGGAAGTCATCATTTGCAAATCATCACCTTTCTAGACAGGACTACCAATTCAAGTTTCAAAATGCACGAATGCACACACACACAAGCACCGGTGAACATGTTGAAGAAACATTAACCCAAGGAAGTGAAGAAATATGAAATACTGCACGAAGTCATGGGTTTCTCATTATAGGAATATTTGACCTACTGTGTTTTTGCTGTGGTATTAAAGCCGTAGAACATTTGGTTTAAAAAATATTAGTTGCTACAAGGCATCTGCCCGTCTGTCTAGTATGGGGTGACAATTCATTCTGCATGATAGACCTATTTAGAAACATGTTACTTATCAGATAGAGGTAGCTTGCGTTAATTGTATATAGCTGGCAAAAGAGGGTAAGTTCACATTGTCATTTCTGCTACTGAATTGTTTTCATGGAAAAAGGGGTCTGTGTGTAAGGATGCTGGTGTCGCTGAAAATTATTGTGTTATGTATGTTATCACTAGTTCATACAGGAACCAGGCAGGGGGCCTTCTTGGTAGCCCAGCCTGTGAAATGCCCTCCCATCAGATGTCAAGGAGATAAGTAACTATGCAGTCTTTAGAAGATATCTGAAGGCTCTGTGTATAGGGAAGTTTTTTAATGTTTAATGTTTTATTATGTTTTTATATATGTCGGAAGCTGCCCAGAGTGGCGGGGCAACCCAGTCAGATGGGTGGGGTATTATTATTATTATTATTATTATTATTATTATTATTATTATTATTACAAAGACGATCATCCGAACGAGCCTCAGTTGGTGGCCATAACACCATACATTTTAGTACTCTTGCTTCCTTAGTGTTTTGGGACAACACACTAGATCAGGGGTCAGCAAACCTTTTCAGCAGGGGGCCGGTCCACTGTCCCTCAGACCTTGTGGGGGGCCGGAGTATATTTCAGGGAAAAAATGATGCAAGAGCACCACGAGCCCTGGTGGCTGCTTACCTGTGTCTTGCAAGTGGCAGGGGCTGGCAGCGGCAGCAGTGGTGGGATGATGAGTGGCGCATGAAAGAGCTCCAGAGTGGGGCTGCTTAAAATGGCGGCCGCTTGAGCGCTGCTGCTGCTGCTGGCACCAACAAAGCCCAGCCCCTTCCTCCTCTAGGCAGGGCAGGGAGAAGCCAGGAGGAGGGAGGGAGGAGGCGCCGGCATGAGGGAGAGGGAGAGAACATGCGTGCTGGCGATCCATGAGATAATTCCTGGACCGTCCACGGGCCAGATTGAGAAGGCAATTGGGCCTGATCTGGCCTGCGGGCCTTAGTTTGCCTACCCATGCACTATATTAACACAAGGGCTTCAACGTTTTGCGTCAAACAGAGCTCTGAAACCTTTAGAGGGTTGAATGAAACTTTTATCTCTAGGTTAGCCTTGCCTTGCTACAGAGTGCTGAGCAGAGTGCAGTTATATTCTGCCAGCCTCCCTCCTTCGCTGCCTGTTGTGACATGCCAACTCCCGCTCTCAACCACAGCAGGTGGTGGCAGAAGGAATCAAAATGATACCAGACTGATAAAGCAAGTCTGATAAAACGAAACTCAGCGCCAACAAATGCCACAAACGCTACACACTGGAAGGAGAAATCAAATGCACAAGTTTGAAAAAGAATTAGAAGAGAGGAAACGCCTGTCAAGGTAGTCTTGCCAAAGGGGATTTATGGGATTGCACACACATATGCAGAGAAGAGTCAGCTTACTCTCATGTGCATATTTGCCAGCATTCCTGCTTGGGGGCATTCTACATGTGGATATCTATATGCATGTAAGCTCCCTTTCACACCAATGCTGAGTGTGTGGCTACTTGGGGAGTCAATCAGTTGAGGATGTGGTCAGCAGGCACACTGGTGTCAGAAGTGTGGCTAGCAAGCACAACCTTGCTCTCCTTTCACACATTCATGGAACATGGGGTGGAGAATGGCTGTGCCTGGCTCCTGAGAAGGTGACACCCAAATCTTCACAATAAATCTTATATCTCATCACCCTTCGGATGGGCCAGGTTCTATCTGGAAGCACCTTCAAGAGAGGCTGCCCAGCAGCTTTCCAGATGTTCCTAGAATCATAGAATTGTAGAGCTGGAATTGACCCCAAGGATGATCTGGTTCAACCTCCTGTGATGCAGGAATTTCAACTAAAGCATTCATGACGAATGACCATCCAACATCTGCTTGCAACCCCACAAGGAAGGAGAGTCCATCTCTCATGGGAGTCTGTTCCACTGTCTTAATGCCAGAAATTTCTTCCTGATTCTTAGTTGGAATCTCCTTTCTTGTAACTTGAAGCCATTGGTTCAGGTCTCTGGAGGAGGAGAAAACAAGCTTGTTGTTGGTCTTCAGCTTCCACCATCGCCAGTCAGTGTGGCCAATGGGAAGAGATTATGAGGTTTGTAGTGCAAGAAAGTCTGGAGGGCCCCAGGCTAGCTATACCTGCTCTAAGGGGGTTTGCAGCATCCACTGTCATGCTTGGATCATTGGTACTACTCTGGTTGTAAAAGGCCTAGTAAGACACTCAGGCCTGAGAGCAGGAACAGAACGCGAGTCACTGGGTAGGCTGAACATCAGTAGGCTGCTGGCACGGAGGGAGAACCTGGAGTCAAAGCTCAGAGAAGGCAGCACTCTTCATGTGAGATAGTTGCACCAGACTGACAAGGAGGAGTTGGCGTTCTTGTGAAAATCAAGCGTTTCTTACTAGTGCACCAGAACGGAAGCTTCTCCATTAGGAGCTTTCAGGGTAAAAGTGTCTCTGGTTACTATTAGTTTCAGTGAGGAACCCATCTTGAATTGAACTTTCAGGGCCAATCTTTGAAAAAAATACAGAGCGACGGCCTTCAATTCACCCCACAGCTATGAGAGTTGGCGATTTGTTACAACTGGGGCAGAATTTCAACTTTTCAATCTGTTTAAAATGATTGGGCAGACTTTGGTAATATGGCACCCTGAGCGAGGACAAAATTTGGCACCCTCCCTAAATATTTTAATCTTTGAGTAGGTACCCCTATAAATATGGGTCAGTGCCCTGTGGGGGGGAACTGCCTGCCCTGCCCTAAATTTGGCTCTGGACTGCTGTCCTCTGAACAGAGCACCCCATCCCTGTCCCCAATAGGCATAGATTATTTGGGCTGTCAATACATTTTTCAATATTGGTTGGAGGTTGATTTCCCATTTAAACAAAAGTCTCTGATGTTATTGGCTACTTGACCTTCCCTTCTCCAACCAGAAGTCCTGGTGGGACAGGGATTCTCAGGGCCTGATCCTCAGTGCTGCCTGCTCAAGCCTTGTGGCACCTCAAAGCTCCTACCTCCCCCACTCCCTGTCTGAGACTCTCTGAAACACATGAAACTTAATAGTAAATAAACATCCAATACTGAATAATCTTACAGACAGAGAGCTGCTGAAGAAGGACTAGGGGGCAATTTTGGAGTTCCTTTGTAATAACTTTGCCTTCAGGCATTTTTGCAACCAAAAGGAATGTGGATGGAAGGCTGTTTGTAGTTCACACTAAATATCGTTAGCAACTGAAGTCTCATGTGGCATTTTTGCCTTCAAATCCCCTCTGTCAGTTTCTTTAAAGAGTTTTGCTGGGGCTGCTTTACTTCACAGGAAAGATTTTGCTAGTGGCTGCTCTCAAAAATATTTCATTTACAAATGAGATTCTCTTTTATCAGATGCCAGCTTATTTCTACATAGCCTGAATAATAGTAATAATAATAACGGTCTAAACAGCTCTCCCGTTTTTGCAGAGCCTCATCCTGAAGGATTCCCCAGTTTATAAACCAGAGGTTGCACAATGCTCAGCTTTTCCATTTTATCACTTGTCTCTAAGAAGCTAATTTTGGATCGGAACAGTTTAGGCAAAAAAAGAGGGGGAGAGCACTATCTTCCCTGCAGAGGTTGTGATCGACTAAACGAAGAGCAGCTCTGCATACATATAGTAAGATGCAAACGGTTTGAAAGATATGCCTAGGAAAGCAGAGGATGAAACACCAGCCTGCTCCGAGAGCCGTCATGCAATTGACATTCAGCAAATATTGCACCTTCAAACTGGGGGGGGGGGAATTCCCGCTAGCATTCGTTTCAGCAATATACTTGAGAGGCGGAAAACCCATGAAGGTGTGCAAGAGTTTGCACACGCGTTGCACCGTAAGAACATAGAATCATTGGATTGCAGAGCTGGAAGGGACCACAAGGGCCAGTGTGGTGTAATGGTTAAGAGCGGTAGACTTGTAATCTGGTGAACCGGGTTCGCTTCCCCGCTCCTCCACATGCAGCTGCTGGGTGACCTTGGGCCAGTCACACTTCTCTGAAGTCTCTCAGCCCCGCTCACCTCACAGAGTATTTGTTGTGGGGGAGGAAGGGAAAGGAGATTGTTAGCCGCTTTGGGACTCCTTAAGGGGAGTGAAAGGCCAGATATCAAGTCCAAACTCCTCCTCCTCCTCCTCCTCTTCTTCTTCTGGCCTCCTGCAACTCAGGAAACTTTTGCCCAACATGGGGCTCAAACCCACAACCCTGAGATTAAGAATCTTATGCTCTACCAACTGAGCTATCCCAACATAAGAAGAGCACCTGGATCTGATTAGTGGCCCATCTAGTCCAACATCCTGACATCTGAGCACTCTCCCCTCCTGCAGTTTCCAGCGACTGATACCCTGAAGTATTAATGCCTCCAGCAAGGGACATAAAACATAGCCATCAGCGTTTATAGACACTGACAGCCTTACCCTCCATGAATTTGTCTAATCTTCTTTGAGTGGCCAGCAGCACCTCTTTGAGGAGCAAATTCCATAGTTCAATAGGACAGTGTGAAGAAGTACTTTCCTTTGTCTGTCTTGAATTGTCAGACATTCACCTTTGTTGGATGTCTATGAATTCGAGTGTTATTTTTCTCCACCCACTTCCTCCATGCAATGCATAAATTTATACACTTCTCTCATGTTGCCTGTTATGTGACTTTTCTCTAAACTAAAATGCCACAAATGTTGCATAGAGGAGCAGTGCAATCCTGTTGGCTGTTTCCTCCCCCACCTGAGCCTTTTCCAGCTCTAAAACATCCTTTTTGAGTGGAATTGATGAGAACTGTTTTTTGTTTTGTTTTTTAAAAAGGACCCCTGGATGGTTAAGTCCAGTCAAAAGTGACTGGGGTTGCGGCGCTCATCTCGCTTTCAGGCCGAGGGAGCCAGCGATTGTCCACAGACAGCTTTCTGGGTCATGTGGCCAGTATGACTGCACCACTTCTGGTGCAACGGGACACTGTGACAGCAACCAAAGCACATGGAAACGCTGTTTACCTTCCTGCCGCAGCGGTACCTATTTACCTACTTGCACTGGCCTGCTTTCAAACTGCTAGGTTGGCAGGAACTGGGACAGAGCAACTGGAGCTCACCCCATTGCGGGAATTCGAACCGCCAACCTTCTGATCAGCAAGCGCAAGAGGCTCAGTGGTTTAGACCACAGCAGTATTGCAAAGGTGGTAATAATAATAATAATAATAATAATAATAATAATAATAATAATAATAATAATAATAATTTATTATTATTATTTATACCCTGCCCATCTGGCTGGGCTTCCCCAGCCACTCTGGGCGGCTTCCAAAAGAATATTAAAATACTATAATACATCAAACATTAAAAGCTTCCCGAAACAGGGCTGCCTTCAGATGTCTTCTAAAAGCCTGGTAGTTGTTGTTCTCTTTGACATCTGGTGGGAGGGTGTTCCACAGGGAAGGCGCCACTACCGAGAAGGCCCTCTGCCTGGTTCCCTGTAACTTGGCTTCTCGCAGTGAGGGAACCGCCAGAAGGCCCTCGGTGCTGGACCTCAGTGTCCGGGCAGAACGATGGGGGTGGAGACGCTCCTTCAGATATACTGGACCGAGGCCGTTTAGGGCTTTAAAGGTCAGCACCAACACTTTGAATTGTGCTTGGAAACGTACCATAGACCTGTATAACATCATTATTATATTGACAGTTTTATTTTCAATTCCTTCCCTAGCAATCACTAGCATGGAATCTGCTTTTTCCACAACTGCTGCATACTGGGTCAACTTCTTTAGCTATCCACTACAACCCCAAGTTCTCATTCCTGGTCAGTCACCATCCTGGAAGATCCTCCCTGTCTTATGTGCTCCATTAGATTTCATGGTGAAATAATGAGCAGTTTTCAGTTCCATAAAGGCGGATTTTTTATTTGTGATGTAATGACATATACTGGCAGTACAAGTGACATCTCTGACCATTAGCTGTTATGATAGCAAATCACCTATACTTGGCCAACTCTTCAGTCACACGAAGGTCCATTCTCCCATCAAAAGCAAATGTATCTGGCCATCTACTGAACAAAAGAAACTAGATGTTGAACGCATCTAGAGAAAGAATAATGAAATCAGAGGTATAAAATGTAAGTTGGATGAACAGTGCAAAATTGGCTTTTTGGGGGTGGGGGAGGAGAAACCCTACTTTCACATGCAGGGGAGGGGGCTACACACATGATAGTGAAGCAGGGATCCCACACACACATAGGGATTATACACTTTCTCATACTGTTGGTCATCTCTGATCAATTCTGTCTCAAGCATGGTTCTAGCATCCTATTTGGTTTTTGCCAGTTTGAAAAATGGCCAACCGCTTGGCAAGAAGAATTGATTGGGGGGGGGGGACCAGACAGAGCCTCAGAGTTGCTTTCTAATCATAATTTTATGGACTGCTAAAGAGCTCTGCCTATAATGAACATAAACATTTGCATGGAAAAAGTTTGCCCATATGCTCTGTGAATTGTCTTTTTGGACCTACTCCACTTAGTTCCTTCCACATGCATTTGTCAATATAGATGCTGTGGGAAGGTGTTCCAGTGGCATCAACGTTTGATGTTTGAATTAGCTGGAAGTCGCCCAGAGTGGCTGGGGCAGTCCAGTCAGATGGGTGGCATATAAATAAATATCAGCACCACCACCCTCAAAAAGCAACTCTCTGGTAAGGTTGAAAAAAGCAAAAGCAAAATTTTAAAGCTGCGTTGTTTAGTACTTTTAATAATGGCATGTTCACTTGTTGTCACCTGCCCTGAGACCTTATAAATAAATAAAATAGTAGAAATGCAATAGAAAGGGGTGGTGAGTTTGTCTGTCATACCCACTCTGAAATTTGAAAAGTTGTACATGGGGCTCCAAGGAGCACCAATTCCCCACTCAAAATGTAATCATCATTTTTAAAATGTGACTAGATGTTCATGATTATACTGTCCTTTTAATAAGCTCTGGATGTCCTATCGGCAGTCCATGCCCCTAATTTCTCTCTCTCTCTTGTCTTCCCCCAACAAAGGACTCACAATTCTCATTCAAATCATCCCCTTCGTTAGCTTGCCATATAATGCAGCCTTTCACCCAACTGCTATTCCTTATTCCAAAACACTTTCCTACTGCGGTGACATGGCCAAAGACCCTCCTGCTGCCCCTTTAGCCATGATCCCACACTTGATAGTGAAACTGAAGCTGGTCAAGAGACCTCTCGATGGAGCTGGTCTTGCTGTTACCACAGCAAGAGCCAAGGAGAAGCTGAGGTGCTTATATCCTCCCCTTGCGCCTCACCTGCCTTTGCTCATTGTTTTAGATGCTTGCTAAACCCAGACAGACAGATAATTTAGTATTCACTTCTACATATTGCTGGTTTCATCCACACATTATTGTTCATCATTTTATATTGTCTTATACACACTGCTTTATTATTATTATTATTATTAAGCAGTTTATAATCCTTTATACAGTGATACCTCAGGTTAAGTACTTAATTCGTTCCAGAGGTCCGTTCTTAACCTGAAACTGTTCTTAACCTGAAGCACCACTTTAGCTAATGGGGCCTCCCGCTGCTGCCGCGCCGCCGGAGCCCGGTTTCTGGTCTTCTCCTGAAGCAAAGTTCTTAACCTGAGGCACTATTTCTGGGTTAGCGGAGTGTGTAACCTGAAGTGTATGTAACCTGAAGCGTATGTAACCCGAGGTACCACTGTAAATGAAACAAAGTTCTCTGGGTGGCTCAGAAAATAAAAGAGATAACTGGTATTTTTTTAAAAACACAATGTTTATCTCTCAATTTTGAGAGCCAGTTATGGGCAAGGCAGCCCTGTTTAGGGAAGTTTTTAATGTTTGAAGTTTTATTCTGTTTTCAGTCCTCTGTTGGGAGCCGCCCAGAGTGGCTGGGGCAACCCAGCCAGATGGGCAGGGTATAAATAATAAAATGAGGATGAGGATGATTAGGTAAAGCAGATTATACTTTCAAACGACAATGAACAGAAACGGCAGGACCATAGTAGCGTGGGATTCACAAGGTTAAAGAAAACCCAGTTTTCTCTCTCATCATTCACATTTCTGCTCTTTCGTAATTTTAATTCTTCCATTGATCTTTTTAGACACGTCCAGGAGGGGAACGTTTGTCAATACCAGAAAGACGACCTAAGAGGAAGCCCCAATGAGCTTTTCATTGGCAATAGCACCCTACAATACTGTCCCCTTAGGGAGCAAAACTTGTTTTTCAAGACATGACCTCAGAGATGTGCTCCACGCATCTTACACAATTTATCACCATGTTGCCTATAATTAGGTTTGTTAACGTACAGCCCAGTGCAGTCTTGTTGACTGGGAACTTAATCAAGTTACTATTGAGTTCTTGTATGCATGGCTCCGGGTGACTGTTTTACTTGTAGAATTATAGCCACAACCAATGTGAGGAAATTAAGCTCTGGACACAACTTTTTTTTTCCTTTTTCTTTTTAAACTCTCCTCTCCCCCACAATGTGAAAATATTTAGCAAACAGTGACAATGATGGAAAACAGTAGGAAACAAAAATGTTCTACATTAGTATAAAACATGAAAAATTGAGCAAGGACCCTCAGTGGTACAACATGTGTTATGCTGGCTGGCAGTCCATTAGGGTTGATAGACATTTCACTTACCTAAGTCAAATATAACAGTCTAGAATTCATTAATATAAGAAGGGGGCTGCAAAATCAAGCCTACCATCTGGTTAGAACGACAGAATAATCTACAACTCATGATTAGGTCTAAGGAGTGGAATTTCACTTTAATCTTTTTCATTGCTCGAAATTTCCATCTGCGGAGTACGGCACATCATTTTTCTTCAAGACAAATGTGCTGTTTTTCATGTTCCAAAATTAGATCAGAAGAAAACGATTAATCATGTCATGGCCTGGGAAAGGAAACAAAAGCCCTGATATTTCTCTCTCTCTCCCTCTCTCTCCCTCTCTTCCTCTCTCTGGCTGTTTGCAAGTTCTTTTCTTTCCCTCCACCGTCTCCATTTTCACTGCAACTTTTAAGAGGTGAACACACCCTAAATGCAGTAGGGCAGCAAATATGGGGTCTGGTGTGTGCACAGCCATTTCTAGGTTTTCCGTTGACCTGTTGTTCTGAGTCTACCACCCACTAGCACCCACTCCCTGTCCCACGCTGTGATGATCCCCCCTCTCCCCGCTTCCACTCCCCCTGGTCTCCCAGCGCAGGACAACAGATGGCGAACTGTTTGTATGTGACACCAAAACCGAGCTGAAAAATTCACGGAAACAAGTAGCCGGGCTGCAAATTAGTGAGACCACACAATTGTCAGGTGGCAGTCCCCTTTGACAGTTGTAGGCCATTATAGGAACATTGATGTTTTCGCAGTGTGACAAAGAGGAATCCTTTTAGTGCGGCAGGCCTGCCTGTCAGCCGGCTCTCAAGTCATAACAAATCTCTGGCACTCAGCTGAGGCTGAACATTTGCAGCGTCAGGAGGATGATAAATGACCTGCAGGGCTTTGAAGTGCCTTGGCAGTTCAGATGGGTCCACAGTGCTGACAGAGAAATATACACAACAGCGTAACCAATAATGAGAACATTAAACATTCCTGCCTTGTGACAGGCTGACAGAAAAACCCAGCCTCACATCAATCATCTGTGGAGATATAACCTTGACAATTAGCCCCCTCTCTGATACTTGAAATAACCTTTCTCCCCCACCCCCACTCTCTCTTTCTCTTATTTCTCTCTCTCTCTCTCCCCTTTTATTTATTTATTTGATTTCTTTTTGGGTATTTTATTTTTTTAGCCGAGCTTATCTGCCATGATCGTATTTCTGGTGTGTTAGGACAGGGAAGGGGGAAAAAAAAACAGCACACGGAGCCAGCACTCAGAAATATCTTTCTTTTTTCTTCCATTTGAAAAATAAAACATGCCAAGAGAAAGTTTATTTGGTGGACTTCCACTTATTTCCCTTTAGGAAAACAGAATATACATTTGGTGTCCTATCAGCTAAAAGCATCTGTTGGTACAAATACTCAGAATACAACTTTGGTTTACATTTTATGCTTATTTTGTCCCCCCTTTTCTTAATGGTTCAGACAATTACACTTAAATTGTGTGTGTGTGTGTGTGTGTGTGTGTGTGTGTGTGTGTACACACACACACACACACACACTCTCTCTCTCTCTCTCTCTACCCAGTGGGCTACTCCACATAAGAGTAAGGCCACAACTAAATGAAAGAATAAAAGGTATAGGTAAAGGGACCCCTGACCATTAGGTCCACTTGCGAACGACTCTGGGGTTGCGGCACTCATCTCGCTTTATTGGCCGAGGGAGCCGGCGTACAGCTTCCGGGTCATGTGGCCAGGCATGACTAAGACGCTTCTGGCGAACCAGAGCAGTGCATGGAAACATTGTTTACCTTCCCGCTGGAGCGGTACCTATTTATCTACTTGCACTTTGAAGTGCTTTCGAACTGCTAGGTTGGCAGGAGCAGGGACCGAGCAGCAGGAGCTCACCTCGTCGCGGGGATTCGAACCGCTGACCTTCTGATCGGCAAGTCCTAGGCTCTGTGGTTTAACCCACAGCGCCACCCGCGTCCCTAAATGAAAGAATGATAGTACTCAAATCAGGACCTGCCCAATTCTTATGAAGTTGGGTGGACCTAATTTAAAATATAATAGCTAGGCTTCCTCTATTCTGTAGGATAACCAGCCTCATATAACCAACATGCTAAAGTTTAATTAATGTATGAATCAAGCCTACTGATGTGCCCAATCTACTTGAGAAGCTCAGTGTGTGAAGAGGTTCGACCTGGTTGCTCCAGCTCAGCCTTATGGCTTTCACAAGCCACTCTTAAGTTCCTATACCAATAAGCTAGGAACTTTTGTCACTTTGTAAGTAAGCTAAGTTTTACTGCCTGTGCAGCTTTTCTGAAAGAGATTGGAAGGGTTTGTAAGTAAACAATTTTTACCTTTTTAAAAAATATATTATTATTAATTTACATCCATACACAATCTTAGGTAAATGTAAAGCCTTAAATAATTATACCATTAAATATTGATTTAAATTTGCATTTGTACATGCACTTTTCTTATAATTTCTAACTAAACAAAAATAAACCAAAGTAAAAAATCCAATAAACTAAAGTATATGAAAACAGACTTCCCGTCATTTCCCGATGTAAGTTACCGGTACATTTATGACATTGAATGTACTTATATTTCTTACCTTACTCTTACTATAGTTTCTAGTACTTTCCTATAACATATTGTACCATTTTTCCTTGCTTAGTAGTATTTAATTTACACAAGGGTCATTCAAACACTGCCATAGATGTTATGTCATTGTTATATTTTTGTAGGTATTTCTTGAACATATCCCATTTTTGTGTGAATGATTGTTTTGTATTTCCCCTTAATCTGTAAATTGAGCCAATTCTGCATAGTCTAATAGCTTATTCTGCCATTCCCTTACATAAGTAAAAAAAAAAATAAACTTACCAAACGTGAGGTCTTTTCCAAACTGGGGAAAGAGGGAAATTTTGGAAAGAAACTTTTTAAGGAGACATTTTGGAACTCACTTGGAAGGACCTATTTTAAAGGTCTAACATCCTATATTTCCACACATTACTTTGCTGCCTGTTTTGTGACTTTAAATCTCTGTGGGTGTTCTCTCACTAAAGAGTACTAGCCCCAAACTCTTGGCATCCAGGGAATTTTCTCATATATATTCAATGCCGCAAAAGGAGAGACAAAGTTCATTCTTTCAAACTAAAAATGACTATATGAAGCGGAAATGCTTCATTCGCAATTATTATTATTATTATTATTATTATTATTATTATTATTATTATTATAAGGTATAATACCAATTATAAAAATATAGCCACACATAATTAAAATACACAATATAACAATTTAACAAAACATTAAAATAAACACCCATAATAAAAATGTGCAATAAACAAGTCAATTAAAGGAGCATCGCAATTAGAACAGTTGGTTCAAGTGAGGAGATCAGGAGAATTCCTGTCTAAACACGTGTGTTTTCAGGAGCCAGCAGAATACTGATGCCAACGGGGCTTATCGTATTCCGGCAAGGAGAGCATTTCACAATCCTGGTGTCACTGGTGAAGAAGCCTAGCTCAGTGCTACCACAGGCCAATTATCAGGGTTCCATTCATTGGTCTTACTGCTGTTACTGGGCAGCAGAGGGGAATATGGTCTTTCAGGTAGGCCGGTGAGGTCATCTGAAAGCAATCAACATGTGGCATCCTGCTTTCAACCATCTCCCTTGCTGGCTTGGGGCAGTAGACATTTTTGAACCAGTTTAAAAAACCGACTTTTGTATACAATACAACTTTCATGGTACTTCCCTTGTCATCCTGCATCTCCACAACGCTGAACATCTTGTCCATTGGTTGCTGCGGAAAGAAGCTATTGCACCATCAGAACCTTGTATGGCAACTGTAAGACCTAGAGCAGGCATGGCCAAACTTGGCCGTCCAGATGTTTTGGGACTACAATTCCCATCATCCCTGACCACTGGTCCTGTTAGCAAGGGATGGTGGGAGTTGAAAGACTTACATTGGCTCCCAGTATGTTTCCGAGCACAATTCAAAGTGTTGGTGCTGACCTTTAAAGCCCTAAACGGCCTCGGTCCAGTATATCTGAAGGAGCGTCTCCACCCCCATCGTTCTACCCGGACACTGAGGTCCAGCACCGAGGGCCTTCTGGCAGTTCCCTCACTGCGAAAAGCCAAGTTACAGGGAACCAGGCAGAGGGCCTTCTCGGTAGTGGTGCCCTCCCTGTGGAACGCCCTCCCATCAGATGTCAAGGAAATAAACAACTACCAGACTTTTAGAAAACATCTGAAGGCAGCCCTGTTTAGGGAAGCTTTTAATGTTTGATGTATTACATTATTTTAATATTTTTGGAAGCTGCCCAGAGTGGCTGGGGAGGCCCAGCCAGATGGGCGGGGTATAAATAATAAAATTGTTGTTGTTGTTGTTGTTGTTGTTGTTGTTGTTGTTGTTGTTGTCCCAAAACAGCTGGAGGGCCAAGTTTGGCCATGCCTGACCTAGAGAGTGCTCTCCCCATTTTTCAGATGATAACGAAAGTGTGGCAAAAATCTGGAATGGATATTTTGAGTCCAAAGACATGAAGCTGGTATGGTAGCCGTAAGTAATGTGACTTCACCACCTCACACGGACCAGGACTAAAGTTATTGCAGTGCAAATACATTGGCTTGAGGGGAAGCACAAGTATAATTCAAGCTCAGGGAGATGGCAAACATGAAGGCCCCTTTTAGCCCTGATTTACAGGGGTGCATCTGCTCCTGACCGTCTTCTGTTGCAAAGGCTACAAGTTTACAATGCTGGAATTTGAAACAGTTGGAAGCTTTATAGATGACCAGACCCTGATCATAAAAATTCAATTGAATCTCCTCTATCCATTCTTTCACTGCAGCCCCTGCAAATTGATACCACATGAAGCCATATTCCTGACATAACCCTGTTACAGCTAAGAGTTAATTCAGGATCATCACTCCATGCAACAGAAAATGTAAAATGCCCAAGTAACTAAAAAACAAACAAACAAAATCCCTGCATGCCTCACTTTTGCCCCTTTATTGTGTGTATCCGCATGCCAGGAAATAGACAGTTTTTTAGTTTGCCTTTCTGCAGAGCAATAAACATGTTAATTTATTTGCAGTGCACCCAATTCTTTTTTCCACTTTCTACCTTGAGGAGTGCCAATCCTCAATCACTCTTCATATTTCCTGAGCAAAGGAAATATCAAATTAAGCAAAATCCAAATAGACCCAGGTAGCGATCAAAGAAATTTTAAAGAGGATGATTCAGAAACAAACATCTAGCTGCCAAGTCATTTTCCATCTAGGATCATTATTTAAAACCAACACCACAACACAAAAGAATATAAACGAAAGGATTCCAGGTATTGGCCTCTTACCAAGAGAAGGAGAGAATGACTACCATACTCCATCTGAACTAGTGGGTTAAATGGTCTGGGTCAGGATAGGACAGCATCCTGTTTTCTTCTATAGGGGGCTTCACACCAGTGAAAATTAGGCCAACCTGGGCTTTGCCATTTCCATCTGAAAGCACTGAAACCTCAGCCCCAGCCCTGGAAGTGCTAAAGGATCTGCACAGCTCTGTCTGATCAGGTCCTCAACCTTGGTGTTCATCCGGGTGGCGCTGTTGTCTAAACCACCGAGCCTCTTGGGCTTGCTGATCAGAAGATCAATGGTTTGAATCCCCACGACGGAGTGAGCTCCCATTGCTCTGTTCCAGCTCCTGCCAACCTAGCAGTTCAAAAGCACGCCAGTGCAAGTAAATAAGCAGGTACCACTGCGGCGGGAAGGTAAACAGTGTTTCCGTGCGCTCTGGTTTCCGACACAGTGATCTGTTGTGTCAGAAGCAATTTAGCCATGCTGGCCACATGACCCAGAAAGCTGTCTGTGGACAAACGCCGGCTACCTTGGCCTGAAGCGAGATGAGCGCCACAATCCCATAGTTGCCTTTGACGGGACTTAACAGCCCAGGGGTCCTTTACCTTTACTTTTTACATATCCACAGTGAGAAACTAGAAAGAGGGAAACTAAACAAAGCTGTATACCTAATCATGCTTAAAGACATAAAGCTTTGTGGTGTACAGGAAATCTCACTGTTAAGGGATTTTGGTGTAACAATGCGGGTAGGGAAAATGTGGCACTGGAAAAAGACACCAAATCAACATATTTGTACAGTACAGTAGTAGAAGTATAGTAGTACCTTGGTTCTCAAACTTAATCTGTTCCAGAAGTCTGTTCCAAAACCAAAGCGTTCCAAAACCAAGGCACGTCTTCCCATAGAAAGTAATGCAAAATGGATTAATCTGTTCTAGACTTTTAAAAACAACCCCTAAAACAGCAATTTAACATGAATTTTACTATCGAATGAGAGCATTTATCCATAAAATGAAAGCAATAAACAATGTACTGCAGTCACTCAATCAATCAATCAATCAATCAGTCAATCAGTAGCTGAACTGTTTTCCACACAGTCACAAACACAAAACACAAAAGAGTCACAAAAACACAAAATAAATAGCAAAAACAGACAGACCTCAGCATAACACTCAAAACGGAAGCGTAACACTCAAAAAGGAGCACATTCGACTTCCGAAAAATATTCACAAACCGGAACACTTACTTCCAGGTTTGGGTTCAAAGTTGTTTGAGTACCAAGGCGTTTGAGAATCAAGGTACCACTGTAATCATGCTGATGTCCAATGCCCTTTTAAAAGGTGTTGGGGATGGGTGATGGTTATTGGGTTGTTTTTAATACTATAATGTATTTTGTGTTTTTACATTGTGATCTTATGTTGTAACCACCCTGACAACTGTGGCTAGAGGGCGGTATACAAATTTAATAAATAATAATAAACAACAACAATAACAAATGGTCTGCACTGTAGAGCCTCCCAAAGTCTTGCAGTTGCAACACTTTTACATTTTACTAGTGAAGAGCCTCAGTGGAGCCGTGTTGTTCTTGGTAGTTCCAACCGTAAACCCTTGGCAAATTGCTACCACTCATGTCTAATGTTCTGAAATGCCATCTGCAAGTATGAGTAACCAACGTATTAACTAACTTTGCAGATGACACTAAACTGGAAATCCCGATGAGTGTTTGTGGGGAATGCATAAAGGGACTTAGAGAGAGCCTAGAAATATAGGCAGGAAATAGCCAAATGAAATTCATCCTGAAAATATGCAAAAGCCAGCACACTGTACACATGGGGAACATATATCAAAAATTAAACAAATAAGCACCATCGGATCACATGCCAAAGCTTTTTAAGGGAAGGAAGCAAGTCTACCACCCAGTGGTGACCTTCAGCATTGTAAAACAATGTAGTTCTGTACAGAGGTATGTTAAGAACATATGAGCTTGCTGAATGGTCCGTCTCGTTCAGCCTCCTGTTCTCACGGCGGCCTATGGGAAGCCTGAAGCAATCACTCCAGCTACTGGCATTCAGAAGCACACAGCCTCTGACAGTGAAGGCAGAGCATAGACATTGATAGTCTTGTCCAGTCACCCCCAACCTTTGGCCCTCCAGATGTTTTGGTCTACAACTCCCATGATCCCTAGCTAACAGGACCAGTGGTCAGGAATGATGGGAATTGTAGTCCAAAACATCTGGAGGGCCGAAGGTTGGGGATGCCTGGTCTTGTTCTCCATGAATTTGTTTAATTCTTCCCCCCCCATAATTTTTTATTACGTTTCTTGTTTTACATTTTAGAATATTCATTTAAACAACCTTAAAATATCAATGACTTCCCTTCTTCTCTTTCCATGGTTCATTCTGCATAACATTAATCCCTGCATATTTCACATAAACTAAACCATTCAGTATTCCATTACTACATCCATCAAAACTTGTTTACACTGTTGAATTTATCTTAATGCTGCCAGCATTTTCAAGTGTGCACAATTCCGCCCCCCATATATTCAATAAATATTTTCCGGTCTTCTTTAAACATATGTTCTTCTCTTATTCTATATGTTAGGTCTGCAAGCTGTGCATATTCCATCAGTTTAAGTTGTCATTCTTCTTTGGTTGAGACCTTGCTCGTTTTCCATTTTTGAGCTAACAAAACATGGGCTGCAGTAGTGGCATACATAAATAACCTTTTTTGACGCCTGCGAATTTCCATCTGAATTATCCCCAACAAAAAGGACTCTGGTTTTTTGTTCTTGTTGTTGTTTTGGAAAAGTACTTGTAAACATTTTTTTCAATTCATTATGAATTATTTCCCAATACTCTTTTACCCTTTTACAGGTCCACCACATATGATAGAAAGTACCTTCATGGTACATTTAATTTTCTCTTAAAGCCATCCAAGTTGGTGGCTATCCTTGCCTCCTGCAGGTAAGAGTTCCATAGTTTAATTACACACTGTGTGAAGAAGTTCCACCTTTTGCGTGTCTTGATTCTGCCAACATTCAGTTTCACGGAATTTCCATCAGCTCGGTGTTATGAAAGAGGGAGAAAAACTTTTCCTTTTCTTCGTCTTCTTCCTCCATGCCAAGCATAATATCACATCATCTCTTGCTTGTCTTTTCTCTAATCTGAAAAGCCCCAAATGCTGCAATATTTCCTCATAGAGAAGATGCTCTGTCCCTCCCCTTGATAATTTTGTCTGCCCTTTTCTGAACGTTTTTCCAATTCACAGAATCACAGTATCATAGTCAAGTGCCACAATGGGCAAAATATTCCTGCATTGCACAGATAATAATAATAATAATAATAATAGTAATAATAATAATAATAATAATAATAATAATAATAATAATAATAATAATTTATACCCCTCTCATCTGGCTGGGTTTTCCCAGCTACTCTGGGCATCTCCCAACAGAATATTAAAAACACAATAAAACATCAAATATTAAAAACTTCCCTAAACAGAGCTGCCTTCCAATGTCTTCTAAAAGTCAGATAGTTGTTTATTTCCTTGACATCTGATATGAGTGTGTTCCACAGGGCGAGTGCCACTACTGGGAAGGCCCTCTGCCTGGTTCCCTGTAACTTCACTTCTCGCAGTGAGGGAACCACCAGGTTGGCAGGAGCTGGGACCAAGCAATGGGAACTCACCCCATTGTGGGGATTCGAGCTGCCAACCTTCCAATTGGCAAGCCCTAGGCTCAGTGGTTGAGACCACAGTGCCACCCGTGTCCCTCCAATTTAACTCCAATTTATTAGCAATAATAGGCTTTCAGCCATCCGAGCTTCCCACAACTCATTCCTCACTGTCGGAGTCAGTTGACTCAACTGGCTTCCTGCCCTTCCCAAGGCCAGATATACCCCAGGCCCGACCCCGCTTCCTCTTGGTCTTTCTTTGTTCTAATCACTTGCTCTGCCTCCTACTTCTTGGAGACTCAGGAACAGCTAATTCCTCCTCCTCGGGAGTTGAATCCAACTCCCGCCTACCGCCTGCATCCTGCTCCTTCATCTCTGTGCTGCTGCAAAAACTTACAGGCAGCATTCCAGAGTGAGAAGGACTTATCTCACTTTCATTGTGTGAAAGAATCAAGTTTCTATTTTCCTCTGCCTCTTCCTTCCCCTCTGCAGATTCCTTTCTGCAGATTCCTCTCTGCTGGCCATGTCTATGACAGCAGATTAATCAATGACATCTAAATACATTTGTATACTACCAAAATATCAAGACAGGTATCTTTTTTTTGAAATATTTAAGAAATACTTTAGAAATAGGTTATAATTTCATAAGCAACAACTGCTACATGTTGTTGTTGTTGCTGTTGTTGTTGTCAATGTCCCTCTCAGTTCTCTATTGCAGTAGCTTACCAGAATCAAGGATACATGGACTGCGTAGTGGTGTCTCTTAGCCCCACTTGACCAGACTGGAATTAAGCACACTTGATATGAGGAAGGATGGGTACAGGCCAGAGGAATTGTAAGAGCTGCTGCATTCAACTCCAACCATAGAAAAGGGGTCAGAGCAGAGGTGATGGGGAGGTTGGGCAAAGCAGACAAGGAAGTGTTTGCCCTCCCTCCAGCTTTATCCAGACCTCTCAGTTAATGCTCAGCATCACTGCATACGAATCGACCATCACAAATAAAACAGTGCAGTACAATATGGTCTATTTTCCTGTAGCAATATTGCCAAGTTGCCATTGGTATATGCTGAGTCACAAGTCAAGACCTTGTTTTCGAACAGAAAAAATAAGTTATGTCCTCACAGTTAGTTATGTCCTCACAATGCACAGAAAAGACCAAATCAGGCAGCTCAAATCCTTGTTCAGCCACGAAGTTCACCGGTGACCTTGAGTCAATCTTTCTCTCCCCGCTTACAACATACTTCACCGCATTGTTGTGAGGTCAAAGGGCACCGTGTGTGCTTCCTGAACTCATTGGAGGAAGGTAGGACGGGAATAAAATAGAGAAATAAAAAATAAATACTCTTTAGTCGGCCTTTCCAGTTTATCTGACTTCAAGAAGTAAATATGCACATAGTGTGGGACTTCAACCAGCTAATTAAGTCAGGGGTAGCTAATGTGACATTGTTAGATTCCAGTTTTCATCAGCCCCAACCAGCACGCCCAAAGGTCAGAGATGACAGGAGATGTAGTTCATGACATCTAGAGGATATAACATTGACTCTCCTGTGCTGAGTAGTGCAGGCACATTCCACCACGAAGCGCTCCCACGAAGCTCTCTTTTATTTCATTGGTGCTTGTGCCCGAGAACTTCCAGGTCGAATGTCACGGGGTTGTATCCAATGTAGCACTAAGCAACATGTTCTGTTAGTTCAAGGATTTCCATTTGCACAACTGAATTCCCCTCTCTCATCTCTCTACATGTCCTCTAAATGTGTTCTGGTTCCCCCTACTCAAATCTTCTGGAGCAGGTTTGGGGAAGGCATGAGGCCCACGTGGGGAGAGGAGAAGGCCCACTGCATAAGGGGTTCCAAAAATGCATTCAGCATCATAGTGTCCAAACACACTTGGATACTGAGTGTTTGAGTGCATAAAAAGCTAGAAGCACAGGTGCAGTGCAAAGCCTTGCAATAAACTCAATTTATCAGTGTGTAATAAGCTTATTAAACCTAATCTGCACAAAGGCCCCAGAAGACATGAAGCAGGGTGCAACATGATGGAAGAAGTGACTCATGCTAGCCATTGAGTCTATTTCAAACCCACTAAGAGATCCTACCTTCATTGTTTAAAGGAGAGGGAGGAAGCATTTGTAAAGCATTTCTAAATTACCATTGGTTCAGAATGTGACAGTCAGGTGGGTTGTCATACCAAGCACTTTGCACGTGTGCTTCCAGTTGGTCTCACTGGCTTCTAGTTGGTTTCTGGACATTGCTGGTGACGTTGACTTTTAAAGCTCTAGACCAGAGATGGGAGAACTGTGGCCCCACGTAAGTTGTAGGACTCCAACTCCAGTTAGCATTAGTCAAAATAATGAATAGTCAGTGTCATGGAACTGACATCAGAGGCACGGGAGAAGGAGAGGGTCTCTGATTCTGCAGGAGAAGGTCCCAGCGCTAGGGGGAGACTCAGCTGGGAAGAAGGGGAAGGGAATAAGTGTAACACCAGGGATCCAGGAGAGCAACGGGACGAGGAGGTGCAGGGGCTCCAGGACTCTTCGCTGGAAGTTAGTGAGGAGAGCCCAGGCACCCCGCTACCCACGCCCACCCTGCGCAGGAGACTCCCGTGCAGTGAGAGGCGGAAACGCTTGGGCGTCAAACAGCTCTTATGTTGGCAGCGCTTTAAGAAACGCCCACAGACAGATTCTACGAGTGACTAAGGGCAGCCACGCTGAGATGGGCTGTGCAGTCTGGAGGGTTTAACCAGGCAATCTTATGCCCAAACGGGGCAGGATTACGCACGAGTAACTCCCAACCACTACAGTCAGGGATGATGGGAGTTGTGATTCAACAACACTTGGAGGGAATTCCTGCTCTATGTAGTTTGGGGAGTCAGGGGTAGGGTTTGGGATTTCATTAGATCTCCCAGCCTTCCATAATTTGAACACCACTAGTACCTTTGATGGACGCGGGTGGCGCTGTAGGTTAAACCACAGAGCCTTGGACTTGCCGATCAGAAGGTTAGCGATTCGAATCCCCGTGATGGGGTGAGCTCCCGTTGCTCGGTCCCTGCTCCTGCCAACCTAGCAGTTTGAAAGCACATCAAAGTGCAAATAGATAAATAGGTACCGCTCCAGCGGGAAGGTAAACAGCGTTTCCATGTGCTGCTCTGGTTTGCCAGAAGTGGCTTAGTCATGCTGGCCACATGACCCGGAAGCTGTATGCCAGCTCCCTCGGCCAATAAAGCGAGATGAGTGCCACAACCCCAGAGTCAGCCATGACTGGACCTAACAGTCAAGGGTCCCTTTACCTTTTAGTACCTTTGATGCCAGAAGCTCCTCACTAAGCAAACACTTATTGGTGCATTCAGGTTTTGCTTCTACGTAACATGTGGAATGGCATGGTCCTAATTCTGTGCAGAAATTAAAGCTACCTGGAAGGAGCAATATCCAACCCCAAACAGATGCATATACATATATATATCCACCTGACACCAGCTCTGTCAATTTTACAACCAAGCTAGTGTTTAATCTCCTGTTTTTAAGACCCGAGGGCTCCAGGGAGAGATTTCACACAGCCAAATGGAAAATTTCCCAGGAACCATTTGGAATGCTCCGAGCATCCAACATGTTGAAGGGAAAGCTCATTGCAACAGTGTTTTGCCACAGGGAATGAGCGTAGCAAGTTTCCCATGGCAGTTTAATGAACTTATGCTCAGGAATACTTTTCAAAGCCCGCAATTAACTGACACACTGTTGTGCTTAAATTAAACAAATCCTTTTAGGAGCTGACTTTAAATGTGTGGGGGAAACTACTTCTGCACGACACCAATTTGCCTCTTGTTACAAAATTCACATCTTGTCATCAGCTCCCCTCCTTTTTACTGGGAGGAGAGCAGAAGAATTGAGCATGGAAGTAAAGCCTTGGAACAAATTTGTCCTCTCCTTCCCCCACTGCAGAAGAAGACATGATCAGCTATGGACAAGAGGAAACGTCACCTCCAAGGCTGAATCTTCAAGGGCAAGACATTTTCCAAGACAAATGGATGAATTTCATGACATTGTATCCTATTGAATGACCTTCTATTTACATAAAACAGATAGCTATTGAGGCAATTCCCCTTCCCGAAGCGTCTTCAGGTTTAATTATTGTCTACCAAAGTGTGCTGCATACACATTCATGAAAAGCTATATCAGGACTGGCCTCCTGCAAGACCAGATCAACTGGAGACCAGTATGCAATGCAGTGCTTGGTGCAAGAGGCTTCTACTGGTGCATGAGAATTGATGGTGACAGGGAAAACTGTATGAATTCTAAGAGCTGGGAGTTTTTTTGGCTTTGAATTCTGATCCCAAGGCAGATCCCATAAAACTCTAATATCACAATTCAGATTCTGGGCCATAAAACTCTCACATCAGTTTTAATTATAATAGCTTGAGTCCTAATCTGGTGGCTAGATTTCAGTAGGTCTAGTTTTATCAGTCCCATTCCAACGCTTGTGTCTGATAAAGGGCTAAAATGGCTAAGGCCTCTAGACTCTTTTGTTAGCCTGATAAATATAGGCCTATACTTGGCAGAGGAACAAACAGCTGCATTTTGATCCCATATGAGTTTTCCTATTGCAGAAATTCACTGTCTAAACAGCATTCGTTTGCGGCAGAAAGAACGAATAAATCTCCCGTTTCCTTTAGCAATCTAATAAGCCTTAGAAGAGTGTGTGCATCTTGAAAAAAATACATTTTTTTTAATGTTTCAAGAGCTCGAAGCCCAACAGCTGGAATGAGCTCATTTTGCCCCTCACCATTACTGCCCCCTTCCCTTTCCCTCATGAAAACGTTATTTGGGGAGGGTGAGAGGATTCACGGTAGCAGGGGCGCAACTTTGGTCTTTCAAATTTCAGTGGCGCCCTATGCAAGACCAAAAATTGGTGCCCCCCCCATCATGCTTCCTATGTACCATAGTTCCTTGCAGCTCTCTGGATGCTGCTGGAACATGAAATGGCAGAGTTGAGAGACTAATGGAGGATGTGCCATCATGAACTATCCTATGTCAGGGACCATGCTAAGGAGGGCTGCATTGAGGAGGAATGGTGGAAGCCTCCCCCTGCCCTGGAACTTCCCAGGAGCAGGAGGGCAGAATAGCTTTGGAACAGTGGTTTGCAGAGGGGCATAGTTCAGAAGGCAGAAGCTGGGAAATACTGGATGGGGAATAGCTAGGAGAAGCAACACTGGGAGAGAGAGGTTTAACATATTCACAGTCTCTGGACAGCATCCCTCCACTCAGCCCAAGGTCATGAAGAGCTCAGAAAGTGTCAGAACAGAAAGCACAGGGGGTGCTTACGTAAGAGTGATGTAGATTAATAGGGATGGAAGGGGGTGTAATCCTTAACTGGGAGCACCTCCATTTCTAGGAGATGTGTTCTTTGTTCTCTCTCTGTGATTATTAAAGTTTCTAACTTGTAAGACGTTCCTTTCTTTGATCTTCTTATCTACTGCCATGGGGGGAGGAAACCGAAGCTTGACATCCTATCACTTTTGGGGTGGTGGAAAGAGAAGGGACTGGCGTGATGACTGCCAAAGTGAGTCCATTCTAGCATTGGTGGTGTCTTGGCCTGGTTCAGAACAGGACTGGATGCAAGGCGTAAACATTTTTTATTTTTTATTAGCTAAGTACATCCTTCTAACATGGGTTCCCATCCCATGTACATACATAGCATGAGCCCATCGCATAGTAGCCATAAAACCTTTCAGGATTCCTCAATGTTCTCTCTCTTTTAGCAGTCACTTTACAAGGCACATTACAGAGTAATATTCGCAAAAAGAGTCTCTGCTTTCTCTTTCGTAAAGTATGAAGCCATACTTTAACTGTAATAGCATAGAGGCAAAAGGACTGTACTATGACCATATACTCCCTAGGTGGCCCTAGGCAAGCCATTCTTGGCTTCAACGATCACCTCTGCAATATAGTGAGAATAGACTCACCTACATTACAGAGTTGTTTTTAAAGATTACAGCCACATAATTTCTGTGAAGCACTTTAAACATTTGGAAATGCTCTATCAATCCTGTTATTAACTGGAATTCAAGAAACACTGCTATTGTTGATGATAAAGATGCATGTTTCTGATGGAGATGCAGTTTATACTGGGCGCCTCCCTCTTTCTTGTTAATTTCATTGTCTGGATGTTTATTTATTCATTCTTTTTTCAACATGGTCTTTTAGTTTGTAGTTGTCTAGCTACTGCACCACTCTGAACGCAGAGCCTCTTTGAAACTCCACTGTTTATAAAGCCCGGTTTATGTATCTGACTGATTGACGGTTGGTCACTAATGATGGCCTTTATATGAAGTGACTGTATCATGCCCTATGTGCCAATCAGACTTGATGTGCTTGTATTCTAGCTCAAATCTGTCATGCATGCTTTTTGTCCTGAAGGAGAGCCCCAAAGCATGAATCACAGAGAGCAAACAAGGAGGAGAATCCTGATATCCAATTTACCAGGTTGCCACACACAACTTGGAGATGCTAAAGCAATAAAGTCCATTCATTTCCAACCCGGCATCATTCTCAGTTATGATCAGGGAAGCCATAAAGGTCAGTTGCCTGACATGTAGGCTGAGTGCAGTTGTGAACACATGTCCCAAATATGAACAGACTGCACCTAATATACTTATAATTATCCACAGTTTCCAACCATTTGCTTATCTGCTCTCTTGTCCAATTGATAATTTGGGGTGGGCTGGCTAGAGGCATTTCAGCGGCTAACAGTAAAAGTAGGTATATGGGCCTTCACATCAGGACTTCTCCTATAGCTTCACAGAATCGTAGAGTTGGAAGAGACCCCAACGGCCATCTAGTCCAACTCCCTGCAATGCAGGAATCTCGAACTAAAGCATCCATGACAGATGGCCACCCAGCCTCTGCTTAAGTACCTCCAAGGAAGGAGAGTCCACAACCTTCTGAGGGAGTCCGTTCTACTGTCGAACAGCTCTGACTGTCAGAAAGTTCTTCTTGATGTTTCCTCAGAATTTTCTTCATTGAAACCTGAATCCATTGGTTCGAGTCCTACCCCCTGGAGCAGCAGAAAACAGGTGTGCTCCATCTTCCGTGTGGGAGCCACAGAAGCGGATGTCACAATTGTGCAAATTCCAAGAGAATAAACAGATTCATATATGTGGGTGTCCAACTGGGGGGAGGGAGTCAACAATAACTAGTTAAATAAACATCAAATTCTAGTTTTGTCCCCATCCTTTTCTCTCCTGTGTTCTACAAGGGCAACACTGAGATGAAGGAGGAGGAAGCTGTAAAAAGGATGGCTGAGGGGCAGACTGTGTTTGGCAGGGCAGTGTCCCATTGAGCCCAGTTTACCAACTTCCACTGGCAGTGCTGTGTTGCAAATCAGATTTTATTTGGGGTGGAGGGAAGCCGGCACAGTGTGAGGATCATGGAGCTACCTGTGTATTTCCAGGTGGGAGAGAAGGAATTCCATATTGCTCCTTGTTTCTCATTTTGTTTTGTGGTCTCCTCAGCAAAGAAAATGAGCATTGCCTTTCTTGGCTCAAAGTATTGCCTTTCTTGGCTCAAACCACTGAAGACTAGCTGACCTCTTCCCTCCCCTCCCCTCATGCATGTTTTCTCATGTTTCAAGAGCTCACTCGCCACTCCTGCTGGACATTTCAGTTACAGCATGAAAAATGGAGTCGAGGAATGAAGATATTTCCCCTTTGACCGGCACATTTGCAGAAGATATGTCAATGATCTGAAGCAAAGGGGTGCAGGCAGCCTTTCAAGAGAAAAGTTTCCCTGCCTACAAACACACACACACACACACAACCCCAGCCCTCCCTCCCCAAATTCTTCTCCTTTGCTTGCTTATTGGAAGAGCAATAAATATCAAGCCGACAAGCCCTTCTCAGAGTTACAAAGCCTACCTGTAACTGAGCTGGATAATTAGCAGCCTTGAAGATGATATATGACTTTCATTACCCTTTGGGACTGGAGACTAAATGAGGACACAGCTAATTGCCGTGCAAAGCAGTTTGGCATGAATGAGAAAAATGCAGGCGCTGTCTCCTGCCAAAAAAGAAAAAAAGAAAAGTTCCTATTGCTTCTCTGATCTCATGGCTGCGTTTTTGCCGCAGGAGTTCACTCGGTGTCCATAAATCATGGGCTGCTTATGGCTGAGACGGCACTGAGTCATCAACATGTAATAAGCTGAGTGACAGATTCCAGCCTGACTACATTAGAACTTCAAACTAAGTCCCCCCCACCCCACTCCCGTGTTTCCAGAGCCCCCGACACAATCCCATACTTAACAGAAAATTAAATCCAGACTACGCAGAAAGGGTGGCTACAAAAGACACACGCCTTGTTTACTTCACAATCTAGGCCTAGGTGCCTTGCCTTTCCAGAGGAGGCAGAGGCAAGCGGGGAGGGAAATGACCACAAATGCATCAGAGGGGATGAACGCCGCTATGGCACAAAGCTAACGACTTTTACACAGCGTGGTTTGTCCTTCTTCATCTATTACCATTGATTAAAACGTATTACCTTCTGCAAACGAGCTAAATTGGCACACTGTCATCCCGGGTTTCTTTTGAGAGATAAATGCAGTTTAGCGTTCTTGGGAAAGAGTAATCTCTTGTGAAAATGAAAGTAACCCTGTAGAACAGTGGTTTTCAGACTGGTCCATTTTGACCTGCCTGCCACATAGGAGATTCTGGTGTCCATACTAGGCCAGCACACTGAGTTCATGCCATGTGAGGGTCAAGTCTGTTGATTCGCATATAAACTGAGAATGGACTCAAGGCTAGCGATTCCCAAACTCACCCCCTGTCTAGACTACTCAATGATTTTTTCCTGCCTGTTTTAGCAATTGTAATTTTGCTAGATGCTGAATGGCTTTTGTACTTCAAGGTATTCAAATGGTCATAAAATGAAAGTATTTCAGAGCATGTGCAGAATATCTTTCCTTAACTACTTAACACCTCCAATCATATCACCTTCTTCCACACATAGAAAACACCTCCAAGCACTTTGCTTAGTCTACTTAAGTTTTTTTGGCAGCAGGAAAAAACACCATTTTACTGCCCCCCCCACCATTGCCCCTTCATTCTAGCATGCCAATTCACAAAACAAATATGCTTTCCCCCTCTTTTTAAACAGTTTCCCAGGAGGAACCTTCTCACCATCTCTCTTTCTCTTCTTTCCTCTCACTGTCTTTCTGCCTCCTAATCTTCTCTCTACCCCTTTCAAGTGGTTTCCTCCTGCCTCGTCACTTTCGCTCTGTCCAGGAACAGCTGCTGTTGCCACTGTTCACAACCACTGTCCTTGTTCTTCACAGATAATCACAGACCACGTGAATTAAGCTTGTGGACCATGGTTTGGAAACCTCCTGCTCTAGAACACAGCTGTGGCTGCAGGGGAAGGCGAGAAGTGGTCACTTTTAGGGGTTCTTGTGCACCATTTTTGATCTGCACTTTGAAGATACCCCAGGAAGCTCCTGAAATTTGCCAGGAATCTACTGCTGTAGAAAAATGGGACCCCTGATCTGTTGACCCCATTGGACTGGTGTCTTGATGTGCCTGTTCCACCCTCAGCCATGAGCCTCCCATAACAGTGTCTCCAAAAAATTTTACACATTACCTGGGAAGACAGGCAAACTAACGCCAGTGTACTGGAAGAAGCAAAGATCACCAGTGTAGAAACAATGATTCTTCAACATCAACTTTGTTGGACTGGTCATGTGTGGATGCCTGATTATCGTCTTCCAAAGCAACTGCTCTATTTTGAACTTAAAAACGGAAAGTGTAATGCTGGTGGTCAACAAAAGAGGTTCAAAGACTCTCAAGGCAAATCTAAAAAAATGTAGTATAAACACCGACAACTGGGAAACACTGGCCTGCGAGCGCTCCAGTTGGAGAGAGGCCTTCACCAAAGGTGTCATGGGCTTTGGAGACACTTGAACTCAGGACTAAAGGGAGAAACGTGCTAGGAGGAAGTCACACTTGGCAAACCCTCACCGTGATCAACTCCTGCCTGGAAACCTATGTCCCCACTGTGGAAGGACGTGTGGATCCTGAATTGGCCTCCACAGTCACTTACGGACTCACTGTTAAGATCGTGTTCATGGAAGGCAATCTTACTTGGCTAAAAGTGATTGCCAAAGAAGAAGAATATTGAAGTCACTCCTGTGCGGAAAGTGCTCACCACCTTTCCTTTTCCCTTTATGGGTTAAGGACTAGTGTTCTACTCCCTCTGTGGATTTGTGCAGGATGTGCAAGAAGGCCTATTCTTGGGCCCTCACCAATTAGCTCCCTTCCCCTCCATTTAAAGGCACTTACTACACAAAACTGGAGCTTTCCTATAGTCTCTAAGAACAGGCACATAATTCATTCCCGAGAATGCCAAATTGTAGCTGACATTTAATTTAAGTAAAACTCGAGGCACCATAATACAAAGCTCTCACTAAAAATAAAATAATGGTGATGAAACCACAAGAATATTTCTCTGACATGAAGATGGGCTCTCCCCCCGCCCTTTCAACAACAGTGCATGTGCCAGGTTTTTGATGATCCACAGAAGATGACATGGCTGTTTCAGATTCTGGAGCCACATGTTACTATTTCCATCCACCCCAAAACAAGATGCTCGACACGCACAAACTCCTGTCAGAGACAATTGACACCCTGCCTTCTCACTCGTGCACACAAGGCTCCTTTCTATGGCTCCACCCTTTCTTCTTTGTTGCTTGGGGCCTGAGGTTAGCTTCCCAAACACTTATGTACGGCCCCTGCCATCACCCTTCTTTCAATCCAGTTTAAAACCTGCCTCCTGAACCCTCGTCTTCAGTCTTATAGAATCATTGTAGATCTAGTCCATAGCTGTCAACCGTCCCTTATTTGGTGGGAAACTCCCTTATCCCAGCGCCGTGTCCCGCTGCTGTCCCTTATTGATGATGTCCCTTATATTTCCCGGGTTTCAAAGGAAGCAGCTCCTCTCCCTCCCTCCCTGCCGGCCAGGGAGGAGGGAGGCTCCAACTGTGTTGCTTGGCTGCGTTGCTCACCCAATAAGGAGTCTAAGAACGACTGGGGGGTGGAGCTTGCATGCCTTGTGCCCGGCCACATTGCCTGGGGACTCGCCTTTGCTCAGCGCTTCCCATCGGAGAGGTGACAGTGGTTTTCCTTGCTGCATCCCCTTTGCCGGGTTGCTGCGCTGTGGGAACCACCGCTTGAGGCTTCGTTTGGCTGCTGGCTGGGCTTTCTGCCTTTGGCTTGGAGGGGCTCAGAGGTTGAACATACCTGTGCCCACAAAATCCCTTATTTTGGCTGCTGATCCCTTATTTTCAAGGCTGCTGGTCCCTTATTTTCAAATCTGTAAGTTGACAGCTATGATCTAGTCTAGCATCCTGCATTGCAGGAATCTCAGCTAAAGCACCCATGACAGATGGCCATCCCACCTCTGTTTGAAAACCTCCAAAGGAGGAGAACCTTAAAGATGTACCCCTGCCTTTGCTTGCACCCATCCCTTCTAATCTGTGCCCCTCTCTTTCCTTCCACCCATGTGTTGTCATCCTCATAGCCAAAGCCAAGCATTGTAAGCCTCTCAGGGTAGGTGGCATGCTGTCCTTTTGCTGAGGTTGCTCTGCGAAGTGCTGCAGATATTGATAGTTGCTAGGGAACAGGGCATAGCTCAGTGGCAGAGCCTTTGCTGTGCCCAAAGAGGGTCCCAGGTTCAGTCTTCAGCATCTCCAGGTATGGCTGGGAGAGCACTTTGTCTAAGGTCCTGGAGAGCCACAGCCAGTCATGAAATACTGACAAAGATATGGGACGCGGGTGGCGCTGTGGTCTAAACCACTGAGCCTCTTGGGCTTGCTGATCAGGTTGGCGGTTTGAATCCACGTGACAGGGTGAGCTCCCATTTCTCTGTCCCAGCCCCTGCCAACCTAGCAGTTGTGGTGGGAAGGTAAACAGAGTTTCTGTGCGTTCTGGTTTCCCAGAAGCGGTTTAGTCATGCTGGCCACATGACCCAGAAAGCTGTCTGTGGACAAACACTGGCTCCCTCAGTCTGAAAGCGAGATGAGCACCACAACCCCATAGTCACCTTTGACTGGACTTAACCATCCAGGGGTCTTTTACCTTTACCTTACTGACAAAGATAGACCAATGGTCTGGCCTACTGCAAGGCTATTTCCTTTGTTCCTACACACATAAATGCTTAAACAAACAAACAAAAACAGCAGGTATTTTCATGACTCTCTCCTATCATCCCTTCCACTCTTAGATGATATTGCCTTCCAACCCCCATAGCCATGTCTTTCCCCCCAGCCAGTTTGTGGGATATAAAAACACATCCCCATAATAAACAACTATGGGAGACACACACACACAATTCTCATAATAGGGGATTGATTTTGGGGTGGGAGTGGGAATACAGTAGGTTTTTTAAAAAACAACCTACTCTGGGGACCATGTAACACTAGACTCAGCTCTTGGGGAGAAAGCAGTCAGCCATCCATCATTCACCTCAGATAGATGCCTTGCTTGCTTGCTTATTTTCTCCTAAAAAGTTATATCCTGCCTTTCGAAGCAAAAGTCAACCCAAAGCTTTCCATTCAAGACATAAGTCTAGCTTGTTGAGCAACGGCTAACGACAATGGCCATACACAGATTGAGGAAGCTCAAGAGAAGGGTGCAGTTACCGACAAAGTACCAGACAAAACAGTACAAGACAACACTGCAAATCATTCATCAAGTGGATTTTGCAGGTTTTTGCAGTGTTGCAAACACCTTCAAAATGTTTTGCTGAAGGTGACGAATAGGATGGATGCAGTACACATCATGAGTCATAACTGGAGACCTCCAGAATGACACCTCTGATGCTTTGAAAATGACCATAGTTTGTCTTGACCTTTTACCTTGTCTCACACTTCATTCCTGGACATTGGACACCATATTTGCTTCCAGGTTCATAAAGCATTTCCAGGGTCCGATAACAGGATGCAAAGCAGAGTGATTAATTAAGGAGGCCCTGAAACGATTTCCTCCCTTCCTTCTCCACAGATAAAACACTCTACCACTAGTGCCGGAATGCTGAGACTTGTGATCATAGATCCAGTCACATCCCATGATGATGCTGCCATGAGGAAGCTTACCCCCCCATCTCTCAATACACCAGTGTCAGAGCAATTCTCCTGCCCACATACAAGTTGATATATCGCCCAAGTATGTTGGGTTTGTTGAGAGGAGTGAAAGTCGGCAGGTGATAGTTGCTGTCTGTCTTTTTTTTTAATGTTTATTAAAGTTTCACAAACAATAAAAGATCCCAAGATTTATGCATAAAAGAAAACTACTAAAATATAAAAATACAAAAACAAAACACATAAAAAGTACACAATAAAAGACAGTTAGCAATAGAAAGAAGACAAAGAAAGGAAAAAAAGAAAGAATAAAAACAGAGAAAAAAGCCAAAAGACAAAACAGAAAATAGATTATTATTATTCAGATCTTATATTTCACTCACTAATTTCTTGACCTCCTCACAACTCCCTTTTTGTATTCCACTTCAAATATTAAGTTCAGCCAATCCTTACCCTCTAACATTTATCCTCACTCAAGATATTAACCTATTATACATTTCAATTTTCCAGTTATCAATCCTTATTTACATTTTCTTAAAAGTCTTTTTACCAATACCAATTATTTTCCATCAGACATCATTTTAACATTCCTTAATTTTACAGTACTTCTGCAGGTAGTCTTTAAATTTCTTCCAGTCTTCCTCCACCGACTCTTCTCCCTGGTCACGAATTCTGCCAGTCATTTCTGCCAATTCCATATAATCCATCACTTTCATCTGCCATTCTTCCAGGGTGGGTAGCTCCTGTGTCTTCCAATACTTTGCGATGAGTAGTCTTGCTGCTGTTGTTGCATACATAAAGAAAGTTCTGTCCTTCTTTGGCACCAATTGGCCGACCATGCCCAGGAGAAAGGCCTCTGGTTTCTTCAAGAAGGTATACTTAAATAGTTGCTGTCTGTCTTTAGTCCGGTTACATCAGGCATTAGAATGCAGAACATGGATTTTTATAAAAGTAGATATTAGCAATGGCATGGCAGGGTTGTCAAAAACTCAACAACTATCTCAACAAAAGCGCATGAAGGAAGTGTCCAGTTAGAGCAGCAGCTCTTAATGCTTTGGGTGCTAGCTTTTGTTTTCAAGCCACTCAGCCACAAGCATAGCTAATAGTCACACATGCCAGGGATACTTCTACAACATTGTGTCGCAGAACCCCACTTGTTTATACTACATTTTCAATGCCTCATCCAGTGTTTTAGTCCGGACGTTTAAAAAGCAACGACTTTGCATTGCTGGTCCAGTAATTCTTGAATAAAATTGGCTAAGCAATAGCCGAGACCTTGAAAAACAGTAGAAAGATTAAGGGAGAGAAATAAATCGAATAAAGAGGGAAAAATAAGCTTGTCTTCATCTGAAGGGAATCAAATTGAAGCCTTTTAACCTTCCACATAAGTTCCACACCGTTGCCTTTTAAAATCAGTTGAAAATCATTTAAAATCAAATTGATTTTGGCTTTTACATTCAGATGCACTTCAGCTTTTCACTTACAGGGTTTTATCTGAGGAAGGTCTTCAGCCAACCTGGGTTTCAAATTGGCTGAAAATCAGTTCGGCATGTTCGCCTGCTTAGTGGAATTTTCCCATTTCCATTTCATTCACAGCCAATCACAATCAGATTAGTCTGCTGGAGCAACTGTGTCAGGAGGCAGATTTCATGGGTGTTTTAGCAAAGAAATGGTTTGTAATGCAATGAAACATTTGTTTATAGCAAGTCGCAAAGCTGCTGCCCATTTTGATATCGATAGACACAAAAGATGGATAGCTGGGGAAGATCATATAGGCACCCTATAAAGGAGCTTGCTCCAGCTCTTATTAGAGGAGATGAGTAAAGACCCCAGAATATCTTTCCAGATCTGCATCTTCCTCTACATAAAAGTGTCAGGGCGCCCAAATTGGACCTTTCCCTGTTCACCTGTTCCTATTCATTGTGGAGAAGCATTTGGACCTAGCGGCTATGACCCAATCTATCTGACATTAGGTGCCCAGCCCAAAAGCAAGTAAACTGAAAAGACTACCAGAGCTGTAATGCACTGCAAGACCACCTGCCATTTATTTTTAATCAAATTCTGTAAGGGGTTTGTTCTTAACAGTTGGGTTTTGGTTGCAGCAGCTGCCTTTACCATGCTGTTCGAAACACACACACCTTGAGCTAGGACTAAGCTGGAATGAGAAACTAGTTCCATAAAAGGGGTTCACCATGATCAAAAGATCACCCTGCCTCCTGTTTGGCATTTTTAAAAATGCCATGGCAAAAAGTCCGATAAATGGTTCTTAGATCTGATCCCTAACTGCCTAGGTTTTCCCCGTGTGACCAGTGCGGAAAACATCACCCTCACTCTAACGGCATCAGAGCATCGTTAAATCTGATCAACAAAGGCACTTCGTGGCATTACTGTACAGTATCTAGTACATGAACCTAGATTGATTCGGAACATGCAAGGAGGAATTTCTAAAAAGACAAAAACGGCAAGAAGCAACACCAAATAACAGGGAAATGGTGTCTGTAAACAGTTGCAAACATCTATGAAAAGTGTTAGGTTTGGGGAGGTGAGATCTCCTTCTAAAACCTTCTATTTTATGTGTAGGTGCAAATACGAATCCCTGTGACCCAGGTAAATAACAAAATAATTGGCTGGGTGCCTGGATTCGAAACGTGGGGCTGGACTCACACTGCAGGGCTGGCCCACCCATGAGGCAAGGTGAGGGAGCTGCCTGAGGCAGTAGGATCCACCGGGGCAGCAGATTCGGCCTCAAAGGAATGTGTCCCCTGATGCTCTTGCCGCAGTGGCAGTGATGGGAGCAGCATGCCCCTTGAGGCTGGATTTGCTGCCGCCTTGGCGCTCCCCCCATGCTGCTTTTACATCAGCTATGGTGAATAGGAGGCACTGCTGATCTCCTCCCACCCGCGTTCCTGAAGTAGATCTTCATTCACTCCTTCTTTGCTGCCGCCAGTGTGGTGTAGTGGTTAAGAGCGATAGACTCGTAATCTGGGGAACCGAGTTCGCGTCTCCGCTCCTCCATATGCAGCTGCTGGGTGACCTTGGGCTACTCACACTTCTTTGAAGTCTCTCAGCCCCACTCACCTCACAGAGTGTTTGTTGTGGGGGAGGAAGGGAAAGGAGAATGTTAGCCGCTTTGAGACTCCTGAAGGGGAGTGAAAGGCGGGATATCAAATCCAAACTCTTCTTCTTCTTCTTCTTCTTCTTGCCTGGCAGGAGGCAGACGCCATTTTGTGGTTCACCGCGGGTGCTAAAATGTCCTGGGCCGGCCCTTGTGTGAAATGACACCAACATATGGTATTAGGTATATTCACTGTTCAGTAAAGAAAAGAAAAAAGAGTCTTGAGGCCCCTTAAAAGACCAACAGATTATAAATGGACTACAGGCCAGGTCATCCGATGCATGAAGCACAATCCTGAATTGTTGTTGTTGTTTAGTCATTTAGTTGTGTCCGACTCTTCATGACCGCATGGACCAGAGCACGCCAGGCACTCCTGTCTTCCACTGCCTCCTGCAGTTTGGTCAAACTCATGTTAGTAGCTTTGAGAACACTGTCCAACCATCTCGTCCTCTGAATCCTGAATTACAGATATATATACAGTATATAAAAGCATGATGTGTGTTTGTGTGCTTGAGTGTGTAGGTTGCAAACAGTGAGGTCACTAGAAATTAAATCCCAAAAAGTACAGACAGTGATAAGTATGTAATTACTTACTTACTGGAGTACCTTGCAGGTCCAATCAGCTGCTGGACTGTATTTCATTTTTCTATAGAACAGCCCATTCCAAAAGGCATTTTTTGGGTGGGTGAAATGGTGGCCAACACACAAAATGGCAGTTTCAACTCTAGAAATCAGCACTAGATTTGGGAGGCAAAGATGTCAGGTCGAGGGTGTGGGAGAGAAGCAAAGCTCATCTAACAATAGACTTCTCCACCTGACTCCTGTTTGTAAGTATGGTTATCTGTACATAGTTTTTGTCACAGAATTGTAGAGTTGGAAGCGACCCCAAGGATCATCTAGTTATAAAAGGTAAAGGGACCCCTGACCGTTAGGTCCAGTCGCGAACGACTCTGGGCTTGCAGTGCTTATCTCACTTTACTGGCCGAGGGAGCCAGCATGACTAAGCCACTTCTGGCGAACCAAAGCAGCACACAGAAACACCATTAACCTTCCCATCAGAGCAGTACCTATTTATCTACTTGCACTTTGACGTGCTAGGTTGGCAGGAGCAGGGACTGAGCAACGGGAGCTCACCCCGTCATGGGGATTCGAACCACCGACCTTCTGATCGGCAAGTCGTAGGCTCTGTGGTTTAGACCACAACACCACCCACATCTCTTCCTCTAGTTATACTGGCTTCATATATTTCAGTGGGCATTCTCCCTATATTTTTGAGTGTTATCACCACAGTCATGAGGGCTAGAAACTTGCTTTGTTTGTTATTTCTAAAATGATAGCTGACATTTTTAGGAAGCTGAATGCTATGGCCAATGGCACTCTTTTGCCCCGCAGAAACATATTTTTTCATTTTTTGGTGCTCCTATGGAATGACGACCATGACTGCGTTTCTTAAAAACATCAAGCAAAAATTATACAATTGTTTTTGGATTGAACAAAAGAACCGGTGGTTGGCCCTCCAGAAGAACAATCCATGTAGCATCCCTTTCATGTGCCAACAACTGTTATTTATACATCTTATGCCCTTTTATCGTGACAACTCAAATGCTGAGCAGAGCATATACAGTCTATAACCATCACCACATTCAGGAAAGGAAAGAAGAAGGGGGGGACAAAGCACTCTCTGCAGATAAATATTATGAAGCGAAACTTGCATTTGGGGTTCCTGGATAATGTCTTTTAAATATTCTATTTGCACCGACTGCTTGATGTTGTTTTAATGAGTTTCAGCTCTTCCCCAGCCCTGAACTCGCTGAATAAAAGCTCGCTATAGAAGTGGCTGGAATAGATCTTTAGAAAATGGCACGGCTTGAAACATTCTGGCCCTCAACCTAGTCTGCACTTGTTTCTCATTTGCTTCACTTCTAAAATCCCAGTTCCATCAATGTGACACCTTTCTCCCCTGTATAAAGCAAAGCAAGACACTACTCTAGTCTCTCCCCTACACCGCCTCCCTTGCAAGGAGAGAACGACGCCACCGAGAGCTTTAAAGGCTCCCCTCAATCCCTTCTCCCCCATTATGGTAAAGTGTGATATTAATGTCATTCTGTTTGTATTAAAAATCTCCCTTCAGCCACGGGCTGCCTGTTCGCAGTGACGGTGTCAACTTCAAAGTGCTTAAACAACAGCACTCCTTTGAGTTGACTTGCACGTCGCCAGATCTCCTTACCTGAGCAACTTCTGAGGAGAAATGCCAAGCTGCCTCGCGGAATCTCCGAGACGGCTCGGCGGCTTCTGTTGTGATGTGACTTCAGCAAGGCCCATATCATCTAGAGGGCAAAGCCAGGCAATGGCAGCCTCTGCTGCTTGCCGCTTCGGCAGACAAAACAATAGTGCCTCATGCAAACAGTTAAAGGAACTGTTAAGGTAAGCCAAAGGGAAATTGTATGGACCCATGACAAGGGAAGCTGTAATGACCTCAGAGGGTGCACTGATTTTGTCTGGGGGGCATTAATGTACCATCTGGCAGAGACTATAAAGGTAAAGGGACCCCTGACCATTAGGTCCAGTCGTGGCTGACTCTGGGGTTGTGGCGCTCATCTCACTTTACTGGCCGAGGGAGCTGGCGTACAGCTTCCGGGTCATGTGGCCAGCATGACTAAGCCGCTTCTGGCGAACCAGAGCAGTGCACAGAAACACTGTTTACCTTCCCACTGGAGTGGTACCTATTTATCTACTTGCACTTTGATGTGCTTTCAAACTGCTAGGTTGGCAGGAGCAGGGACCAAGCAACAGGAGCTCACCCTGTCGCGGGGATTCGAACCGCCAACCTTCTGATTGGCAAGTCCTAGGCTCAGTGGTTTAACCCACAGCACCACCCGCGTCCCTAGGCAGAGACTGAGAGGAGACTAAATGAAGGCCATTTACCAGGGAAGCCATTTTGGAAATCAGTCACCTCTTCCTGCACTTCAGATTTCTCATTTTTCCAGTCTTCAGCTCTCCACATTTCTGCATCAGCTTGTGATTTATTTGTTTTTAATCCTCATGAAATTCAATCCGTATTTTAGTGTGATTCGACCTCCCCCTAATATACACCCTTTCCGTAAGGAGTTTCCCGTAATAGACATTTTGACAAGCATCGTGCATTTCTGTATGGTATTTCCATGAATATATGCATGCTTGCACACTTGCTCAAATGCATTATCTCGTTGGGGAATTGCCTCGCAGAGAAGTGCAAACATCCAAAGGCTAGCTGTGCTTCAGTTTGCATATTGTTTCAGGAAGTGCAAATGACTCAAGTTTGCATTAGAATGTGAACTGGACTGCATTCCTTCTGTACCTGTAGAGTGGCTTAGGCTGAGAGTAGCTGACCAACGTCACCCAGTGAGCTTTGTAGGTAGTTGGCGTTTGGAGATCAGAGTTCCCACCTCCACACAGACAAATGCTCTTCAAACAAGCTGTATTTTTGTGCCTTTATCTTGAATATATCCAAGAGCAGGTCCTTGAACCTTTGTGCAAATCTTTGCCTAGCCATGAGCATCTTTGCCCTTCCTGCTGAAGGCTGAAATAACACCACTGGCCTTGTCACCTGTACCGTTCTACCCAACTTCAGAACCCACCTTTAGTTCAACACTGCAAAATGGGCACCCCTTTCCCATTTTTAATCTACAGATTACCATATTTTTCGCTCTGTAAGATACACCAGACCATAAGACACACCTAGTTTTTGGAGGAGGAAAACAAGAAAAAAAATATTCTGAATCTCAGAAGCCGAAACAACAAAAGGGATCACTGTGCAGAGAAAGCAGCGATCCCTCTTGCTGTTCTGGCTTCTGTGATAGCTGCGCAGCCTGGATTCGCTCCATAAGACGCACACACATTTCCCCTTACTTTTTAGGAGGGGAAAAGTGAGTCTTATAGAGCAAAAAATACGGTATTTTTACTTTTTCTCTGTTGATCTCTCTCTCTCTCTATAGATTTATCTCTGTTGCTTCCTGCTTCCTTCACCAAATATGGGTGGGTTTGGGTTTTTTGCAGCAATAAGAGAGGTAGAAAGTCAACAGGATCAGGGAGGACTGACTACAGGGAAAGCAAAGCTGCGCCTGTTGAGGTTCTGCCTGATAGGATGCTATAAAAGGCACAGAAAACTTAACCAGGAAAAGATACCCCAGCTGAAGCATTCATCTTCAGTTAGTGGGTCATGGCCTTATCTAGGGTGAATAAGCATATGCTAAAATAAAATAGTTACCCCACACCTTTAAGGTGCCACAGAACACTTTATTGTTTTTCCACAATAGGCTATCCCTTCGGAGTTACTGCTCATTTAGAAACTTACCCCACAAAGCCCTCCCTGTCTCCCATTCTAAACAAGCAAAAATGACCAACTAATTATAAAAGTCTTAAAAATTATATGCGCAGATAATATTAGTTCTTTTCAAAATGGGGCTTGATAGATCTACTATTTATTCAGCCCCAAAGACCAATTCATTTTTGGGAAACATATTGCACATTTAACTAGAACAAAGCTTAAATCATCTAAGCTTAGTGTTTTAACTTCCAGCCTCTCTTTATTCTGCTTAATGACTTGCACATTTTTTTTTTACACAAGCACAATATAATTTTATTGCCCAATATAATCCCCCCCCATGTTCCATTTGTTCCTGAAAGAGACGCGAAGGGAATTAAAGACCGTGCAATGGTGCAAAGCTAGTGAAATGGTGAGCTCTGAAACACGAAGCCTGGGTTTCAGAATTTGCCTCTCTCTATGCATCATTAGCGGGTGGCGCTGTGGGTAAAAGCCTCAGCGCCTAGGGCTTGCCGATCGAAAGGTCGGCGGTTCGAATCCCCGCGGCGGGGTGCGCTCCCGCTGCTCGGTCCCAGCGCCTGCCAACCTAGCAGTTCGAAAGCACCCCCGGGTGCAAGTAGATAAATAGGGACCGCTTACCAGTGGGAAGGTAAACGGCGTTCCGTGTGCTGCGCTGGCTCGCCAGATGCAGCTTTGTCACACTGGCCACGTGACCCGGAAGTGTCTCCGGACAGCGCTGGCCCCCGGCCTATAGATGTGAGATGGGCGCACAAACCCCAGAGTCTGTCAAGACTGGCCCGTTCGGGCAGGGGTACCTTTACCTTTACCTTTATGCATCATTATATGGCCTTAAGCCATTAGCTCTCCCTGCTTCCCATTAATATACAGGGTGGCCCGTTGATATAGCTGAGGGATTGGCAAGGCTTACTGGCCATGGGCCAGATCACTCCTGCAAAGATTGTCCATGGGCTGGGCCAGTGCAGTGCAGCGCTGGAAATCACTTCTGCGCATTCCCAGATGCCGAAAATCGCGCCTGTGCAGAAGCGATTTTCGGCATCTGGGCATGTGCAGAAGCGATTTTCGGCATCTGGGCATGCACAGATGCGATATTACTGGCACCGCTTTGCGAGCCCCCATGCTGCGCTGTGCCGGTTTAGCGCAGCGCGTGGGGGACTCACTGAGTGGGCGGCTCAGTTCGGGGGTGGCTTGTGGGCCGGTAAAACGGTCTTCGTGGGCCACATCCGGCCCATGGGCCACACGTTGCCGACCTCTGATAAAGCGGAATGAATGAAATTCATCACAACAGATCATATGGGTACACAAAACTGACACATAACAAAGTGACAGTGGAGTCAACTAAAAGGATTGTTTTTCTTTACTGGTTTTTCTTTACTGGCATATGCACTGCTGGGGTGCAAAGATCTGCCCAGCACCCCCAAATTTAGTTTAGCCCCCAAATTAACTTTTATTATTCCTTATGTCGTTATTATCATTTGATAAATAGCGCTCACACCTGCACGGCACCAAAAGGAGGGGTTTTTTTTGGTGTGCGTTTTGTTTGAAATCAGCTTTTCTAAAGAAGACAAAGAACACATTAGGAGTTGGTGTAAAGACTCCACTCATGGCCTTACAGTCATGGGGGGTGTCTGAAAGATGAGACGGGCGTGTTATGTACTGAAGTTCTCACCCTGGGACAGCAGGGGGATACTGTAGATAGTTCAGGTCCACATATGCAAATAAGGGATCGAAAGTGACGTTCTGTGATTGGATAGTTACAGAAAATGGTTACTGTTGCGTTCTAGTGAAGCTCTATATAAGCAGGCTGGCTGAGCTCCTCAGTTCAATTATGTTCTGGCCTGTGAATAAACAAGAGCTGTTTGAAGAATCACTGTGTCGTCTGATATGTTCACCCACAACTTAACAGGGTGCATGCGTGGGAAAGCCATCTCAGGCAGCCTTTCTTTGTGGGATCAACCTTATTTCTAGAGGAGCTGGGAGGGCCCTTGCGAGCGCGCATATACGAGTTCTTCTTCCGGAGCCTGTGTGTTGCTCCCATCGCTAGATAGGCGTATTCTCTTTCTGTCTGTTCCTCCCTCTTTCCTGTCACTCCCCTCCTCCTGGCTTTGGTGAGAGAGACTTTCCAGAGCTCTCTCCCTGCAGCAGCATTAGCAGGCAGGCGGCGTGAGATCAGCCGTGTCGAAGGTGCTGCCGACCCCACTGCCGCATAGCAGCTCTATACAATTTGGCACCCAGGTGCCCAGCACCCCTTGCGCCCCCAGGTAAAGATGGCCCTGACAGTCAGACTGTGTTTTGAATGCTACCAACAGTTACATAAATACTAAATGTTATTACTTGTCCGAGGGACACAGGTGGCGCTGTGGGTTAAACCACAGAGCCTGGGACTTGCCGATCAGAAGGTCGGCGGTTCGAATCCCCGCAATGGGGTGAGCTCCCGTTGCTCGGTTCCTGCTCCTGCCAACCTAGCAGTTTGAAAGCACGTCAAAGTGCAAGTAGATAAATAGGTACCACTCTGGTGGGAAGGTAAACGGCATTTCCGTGCGCTGCTCTGGTTCGCCAGAATCGGCTTAGTCATGCTGGCCACATGACCCAGAAGTTGTATGCTGGCTCCTTCAGCCAATAAAGCGAGATGAGCGCCGCAACCCCAGAGTCGGTCACGACTGGACCTAATGGTCAGGGGTCCCTTTACCTTATTACTTGTCAAGGGCAGCCAACATGGTGCCGCACAGAAGTTTCTGGCCTGAACATTGGCCGTGCTGGCTGGGGCTGATGGGAATTTGTCCAAAACATTCAGAGGTCACCCCTTGTTGGCTACCCCTAACTTAAAAGGTACTGACCAATATCTGGGGGAAGAGAAGTTATGCTCACCTCAAAAATGGCACAAGCCGGGCCGACTTCACCCGGCGGTGCAAGGGGTACAGGGCACCCGGGTGCCGAATTCTGGAGGGCACCAGGCACAAGCTAGGCAAAACAAACTTTTAAGTCCTGCTGGTTTTAATGAGAGAGAGTTAAATCTTATTCTGCTGAAATAATTTTAAAGAAGAATTTAGCTGTCCCTGAATCGTGTTTGTGACAGTAGGTTATTGTAACAGCAGTAGGTTATTGTTCAACCATCATACTCAAGAACCGCTTCATCCCACCAAATCAGCCAGGCAGAAGAACAAATTGAAAAAGAGACACGACGCAGGCCAATATTCTGAGTACAAAATTAATTTTGACATGAGAGGCGAATGAAATACCTCCCTTGTGGTTTTTTTAAAAAAAAGGCACAACACCTACAGCGAAAGGCAACTTTGGATTTAATCAGAGGAGGGGCTTAACTCTTTCCCAGTCAAAATTCTCTCCTCCTGCTCCTTTCCCACGTATGGGTACATTAATCAGACCCATATATTCCTGCCCCCATGTCAGGAAAAGAAGCTTCAGTGGGGACACCTCTGGAACAGAAGGCCCAGAAGGAAAAGGTTAAACACCATATTAACTCTGCTGTTCCTCCGATCAAATTCAGAGTACCCTTCCCGCAGTTGCATTGAATTAAGTTAAACTGATTGTATGTGAACAGCTCAACCTACTTTAACCTATTCTTTGCTTCTTCTTTTTTTAAGTGCCGTCTTTCCTCCTGTCCATTTAGATAACAAAGTTTGCCAAGAGGGTTACAAGAGGGACATACGCCATGTAATCAGTTAATGAGTGCAGAGGGACGGATTTATTACAAGAAATAGGCTCTCGATCCACACTGAGCTCTGTATAACACTTCATCGGGGGTAGTGATAGAATTATTATTGATATAAACGTCTGAACCCCAAGAGGAAGAACAACGTAAATGACTCCAAGGCTGGTGCATCAAAGAGGCCCATATTGGGCCCATTGGTGTCACAAGGCTAGCTCAGGATGCAACAGAACATGCAAAGGCTCAGCCCTGTCCTCTCTTCCCAAACACCCCCACTTATAGGGGGCTACATTGGTGGGGATGTTACATGCAGTTGCTTCTCAAATGCCTCCTGGGTCTAGTCTTATGAGAGCGTGGGAGGAGGGAAGGGGGAGTTTCTCCTTATCCACTTTCTCTAATGGAGCCAGCATGGTGTAGTGGTTAAGAGCTGTAGACTCGTAATCTGGGGAACTGGGTTCGAGTCTCCGCTCCTCCACACGCAGCTGCTGGATGACCTTGGGCTAGTCACACTTCTTTGAAGTCTCTCAGCCCCACTCACCTCACAGAGTGTTTGTTGTGGGGGAGGAAGGGAAAGGAGAATGTTAGCCGCTTTGAGACTCCTTTGGGTAGTGATAAAGCGGGATATCAAATCCAAACTTTTCTTCTTCGTCGTCTTCTCTACATCATGTGTGATTTTGTAAACGCCTATCATTGTCCCCTTTCACCTGTCCTTTTTTTTTCTAAACCAAAAAAAGCCCCACGTTGCAACTTATTGTCACGTGGGAGTTGCTCCAACCGCTGGATCATTTTGGCCACTCTTTCCACCTTCTTTTCCAGCTCTGCAACATCCTTTTTGAGGTACAGTGTCTTGGATTGCAGCCCGAATCGCTTTTATAAGCAGAACAGCTTATCAATCTCCTATCCTTATAACTCAACCACAAGGCAGTTAGATTTATAACAATATAGTTTCAAGAGTGATCCAGCCATTTACATCGCTCTGCTTGTTGGGCTGATATTTTATGACATCACTCCTTTCCATTATTACACCTGATTGAGAGCTATGTATTGTTCAAAGAGTGCTGGGCTTCCACAGTCTTGCAATAAATCTACCTCTGAACTCTATTACTGACGGCATCTTGATTGAAATTAATTAACACCAAAGTGCTTGAAAATGTACCTCATCAAAAGCAGGGTAATCTGTTAGGTTTTATTTATTTAACCGGCAGCTTTGCAGGTTTTAAAAAATGTGCAGTTGTAATAACTAAAAATAGAAGGAAAGGTGTGTGGTCTGCGCCACCCTACAATGTGAACCCCCCACTTTCCAAACAGCTTTCAGTCCCAAAAGGCAAAAGTTGAGGTCTGGCTCATCTGTTGTAAGCAAGTCAATATTACATGTACCATTATTTTTGGATATTAATCTAAGGCTGAAGGCTTGTCAGGTCTGGAACAAGTTCAGAGCAATTCTGAAGAGGGCAGAGAAACTGGTTTGCTAGTTAGATTCCCAACAATGGTGACATGTTATTAAGTAGCCAATGCTGTAATCTTATATCTCTTACTTGGAAGTAAGCCTTATTGAACACTATAGGACTAACTTATTTCTGAGCTGACATGTAAAGCAGGAGTGAGGAAGATGTAACTCTCTAGATTTTGTTGGCCTTCAGCTCCCAACAGCACAGCCAAGGAAATTTGTACCCTAACAACAACTGACCAGGGTGGGGGGCACAGGTTCCTAGGGGTGTAAGAAAGCAGAGATTTCCATTCAGACATGTATTTGTTGCAATCAGTCCTGTTTCTGTTCTGCTGCAGTTTGGTTTTTGCCAAATACGACATTATTTGTCACTCTGTCAGCTATTTTCTTTACTTTGAAATGAATGTAAGTTACATAAATACTTACACAGCTTACATAAATTGTAAGTAACTATTTACATAACTTACATTCATTTCAGTGTACTAAAACATGCCATCACCTTGCCAACAAAGGTCCGTATAGTTAAAGCTATGGTTTTCCCAGTAGTGATGTATGGAAGTGAGAGCTGGACCATAAAGAAGGCTGATCGCTGAAGAATTGATGCTTTTGAATTATGGTGCTGGAGGAGACTCTTGAGAGTCCCATGGACTGCAAGAAGATCAAACCTATCCATTCTGAAGGAAATCAGCCCGGAGTGCTCACTGGAAGGACAGATCCTGAAGCTGAGGCTCCAATACTTTGGCCACCTCATGAGAAGAGAAGACTCCCTGGAAAAGACCCTGATGTTGGGAAAGATGGAGGGCACAAGGAGAAGGGGACAACAGAGGACAAGATGGTTGGATAGTGTTCTCAAAGCTACCAGCATGAGTTTGACCAAAGTGTGGGGGGCAGTGGAAGACAGGAGTGCCTGGCGTGCTCTGGTCCATGGGGTCACGAAGAGTCGGACACGACTAAACAACAACAACAAAACATGCCATTAGTTACGGTATTGTCTGCAGACTTAAAAACCCCAACCACAGTGTGAATGAACACTGCTCACATTTGGCTCAACTGACTTCTGCTCCTGGACACAGACAAAAATTAACAGTGCAGTCCTATGCATGTTTACTCAGAAGCAAATCCCACTGAATTGATTGCTCTGTACTCCCAAGTAAATCTGTGCAGAAATGCAGCCTTGAAATCAAATTAATGATCCTGATGGAATGGGTCTAGGGGTGAGAAACAGCAACTTCCCAGATAGGTTTTAAAGAGCACCATTTGGCCCTGTTCCACTCACACCAGCCAAATGCATTTTTAGTAGTTTCCCTTCCCAAGAGATTCTTAAGAACATAAGAAGTTAGTTAACAAACCAGCTCTGACCCTGCATGGACTAGCATTAGGAAAGATGTCAGGGGAGTTCAGGGGAGTTTGCAGCAGACAGACACTCAATTATAAAACTGTGAGAGCACAGGTCTAAAAATTCTTACAGATCCAATTTCAGTGGCATTTATTTACATACTTATTGTGTTGCTTTAAAACTATTTTGATTTACAGAAGCCAAGAAGGATGCATATGACATGGGTGTGGCCTCATATAGCCAACACGCTTAAGTCTAATGGATGCATGAATGGGTTAATGCTACAATGTAAGCTGCCCTGCCAGGCTTAGCTAGGTCATTTCCCCACCTTGGGAGGCAGGTAAACAAGGCATTTGTTCACCTTGAGTTGGTTGCTGTAGCTCAGACCACATGGCTCTTACAAGCCACTCTTCAGTTCCTAGAGCAATAATTTAGGAACTTTCACCACTGTAATTAAGCCAACTTTTACTCCCTGAGCAACTTTTTCTGAATGCTGTATGGAAAAGCACATGAATCTGACATTTGAAGGGTTTGTAAGTAAATGATTTTAACTTACCGAATGTGCAGTCTTTTTTTCCATGCTAGGGGAAGAGGGAAGTTTTTGCAACTCAGTTTTTGCAACTCAGAAGAGCATATTTTAAAGGTCTAATAGCCTGTATTTCCACACTTTGCTGCATGTTTTCTGATTTAAAATCTCTGCTGAGGTTCTCTCACCAAAGAGTACTTGCCCCAAACCAGGATCTTGGCATCCAGGGAATTCTCCTTTCTATACCTATTTTTTTTTCTTGTCACCAACAGGAAACACGTGACATTGCAGCCTGCCAAGGCTAAACAGTCTAAACAGGTCTGGGGCTCTAAGGAAGGCTACCCAGCCTGCTTTGCAAAACAATAAGAGTAAATGTTTTATATGCCTCCTAATTCCTGGGAAGGGATATGTGAGACCCTGAGTTCATTTTCGCAGATTCTTCTATCTTTGCAAGCACCACTTCCACATCTTCAGAACACTTTTTGTCAAAATGTAATTTTGCATTTATTTATTTTAGCTATTTTTGAACGGTTGCACATCACTGCATACTGCACACTATGCTTCTCATTCAAAAGGATACACTTCAGTGCAGTACTGTTAGTATCTGAATTATAAAATTGCATAGCAATTGCACACCGATCCCTTCTGAAAAGTTAAACAGCATAATGTAGATTACTACCACACCTCACATGTGCAGAAATAAAAAACAACACAAGCGTATAGCATTTTTTAAAATTTCCAAATAGTGAATGGGAGATGGAGAATGAGGGGATCCCAGAACTGTGCCTACTGCCCTTGAGGGGAAGCAATTGCAACCATCCTTTTTGAGATTTAGCAGGATCCATGTCCTCGGAAGGGACTACCTTGCCTGAAGATCTCATCCAATTCTGCTGCAAATTTTAATAGTTATGGACATTTTGTGTGTGTGTGTGCCCCTGGATCTATTTACTTATAATTTGGCAGGCTTCATCCACTCTGGAAGGGCTAGTATGTCTGCAAATTTCATTCACTTCTGTCTTTCATTCACTTCTCAATTGTGAATGAGTGGAAACGAAGCAGACTTGGACAAATCCTGGGCTGAATCAGACAGTCTACAAAGGCTGAGGGAGGCTATTTTCCAAAGTGCTGAATCGGAGTCCAAACAAAATATTGTGGTTAATGTACACCCCCACCAACTATTCCTGTACTCTAGTCAGATATGCAGCAGAAGGAAAACAGAGGTTCCTTACATTTCTGTTAAAACATTAGCCGTGGGAAGAGAGATGTGCAAGTTCCGTTACGAAGGCAAGCTTTTACAACTCCAGTTAAGGAACCTGGAAATCCATAATACTGGGGACGTTGGATATGCTTGGTTATTTGCTACTTTCCAACTCCAAATCTGCTTCTCTGTGACTTATTTATATTTGAACTTTGTTACAAGACAATTTGGAAATATTAAGCATTTACTCTGAAAAAGAGAGAGAAAGAAAAGATATAGATTTTCTTGTTTTGATGAGGAATTGGACTATTATGGCTATAAGAGGGTACATACTTCATTGTTCCTTGAAAGTGCAATATGGCAGTATATCCAAAATCCTTATATTCCTTTCGGCTTTTTAAATGTACCTATAACTTTAGCTCTCAGAAGTCACTAAGAAAACAAAACACAAACACAAACAAAACCCTGGTTCGAGCGCTAAAAATGTTGACCACAGCAGTCATCTGGAATAGTCTTCTTTTTCTGCCAATGAAATAGAACATTACTTACCAAGATTTGTCAGCCAACATAAATTATACCTTCTTTGCAGTTGTTAGAACAGGATAGAAAAACGGCATTGGCCTACTGAGTCATCCATGCTTCCTTCATTTAATTCATATGTTGCCAACACCTGTGAAAACAATCGGCATCAGAGGCTTAAACATTCTTTAGGATATGCTGAAGCAAGAACTTAGTTGTTTGAGTTGGGTTTTTTCTTTAGTTCTCTAAATTATTAGCAAATCTGAGAACTATGAAATTACTGTATATTTTAAGCAAGTTCGTTCTGGGTTTGGATAATTTATTAGGATGAGGAACAAACTGACACACTAAGGCAGTGTCAGGTGCCACAGGACTCATGCTAAACAAGGCACTGATCCTCTGGTCCACTAGATTGGCAGCCTTCATTCTAAACTGCCAGGTTCACACTGTGTTGCTCCCAGACATGCCATGCACCAACCCTTGCCTGTTCCAGGTGCCCATGTGCTCCACCGCTACTCCATCAAGCTGTCTCCAGTCTCCGTGCATCATCTCCTACCTCCAGGTTCCTTCAACAGAATCTCAGAACCCGAGGCTCCAGAAATCTGGTGATCCCGATAAAGGGACTAACACAACAAGCATCAGCACATGGCAACCTTAGACCCAACACCCTTGGAGGGTCCATCACTACTATCAGCCTTGGGGTGAGCAGTTGGGTCTGTGGCATTGCACAATGACCCTGATGCAGTGTCATTTCAGGGTATTGTGGAATATTTAAATGGAGTCTCCCTCTTAAATTTACCACTACGTCCCAAGCAATGTTATATCACATCACTTGGGAAGACAGGCTAACTAATGCCAATGTACTGGAAGAAGCAAAGATCACCAATGTCAAAGCAATGGTTGTTCAACATCAACTTCGCTGGACTGGTCATGTTGTGCAGATGCCTGATTATCGTCTTCCAAAACAACTACTCTATTCCGAACTTAAAAATGGAAAGCGTAATGCTGGTGGTCAACAAAAGAGGTTTAAAGACTCTCTCAAGGCAAATCTAAAAAAAAGTAGTATAAACACCGACAACTGGGAAACACTGTCCTGCGAGCACTCCAATTGGAGAACAGCCTTTACCAAAGGTGTCATGGGTTTTGAAGATGCTCAAATTCTGGACTAAAGGGAGAAATGAGCCAAGCAGAAGTCACGGTTTGCAAACCCTCACCATGAACAATTCCCGCCAAGAAACCTATGTTCCCACTGTGGAAGGACGTGTGGATCCTGAATTGGCCTCCACAGTCACTTACAGACTTACTGTTAAGACTGTGTTCATGGAAGACAATCTTACTTGGATATGTTGTTGTTGTTTAGTCATTTTGTCGTGCCCGACTCTTCGTGACCCCATGGACCAGAGCACGCCAGGCACTCCTGTCTTCCACTGCCTCCCGCAGTTTGGTCAAACTCATGTTCGTAGCTTCGAGAACACTATCCAACCATCTCGTCCTCTGTCGTCCCCTTTTCCTTGTGCCCTCCATCTTTCCCAACGTCAGGGTCTTTTCCAGGGAGTCTTCTCTTCTCATGAGATGGCCAAAGTATTGGAGTCTCAGCTTCAGGATCTGTCCTTCCAGTGAGCATTCAAGGCTGATTTCCTTAAGAATGGAGAGGTTTGATTTTCTTGCAGTCCATGGGACTCTCAAGGGTCTCCTCCAGCACCATAATTCAAAAGTATCAATTCTTCGGTGATCAGCCCTCTTTATGGTCCAGCTCTCACTTTGCCAAAGAAAAAGTAGACATCAGGGGCATCATGGCTTGCAGCTGGGGACCACCAAAGGGCACTTTACTGATGAACACCTCCGACCTGGGGCTGGCTCTGGCTACAACACCCTACCCTGTTTGACACAGAAGTATGAGGTTGTCCTAGCCTCCACCCACATCTTCTTAATGGCATGTTGAAAGATTCTCCCACCATTTGCCCTTTTATATTTCAGCTACTTAACTTTTCTGAAGGCCAGCTGTTTTTCTTAGGAGAGCCATTGTCCATCTCCCTGACTTCCAGGCATCCAGGAAAGGGACCCCTTGCAAGTTTTCATGTTTTCCCTACAAACAGCTGCCAAACCCTTTAGCCACTACAGAACAGCTGTATTTTGTTAGTTGTCCGTGCGTATGTGTATTTTTTAAAAGCCTTAGCAGGACAGAAAGAAACCACATTTTACTCTTCCTCCCTGATAAAGTCACTGCAAGTATGCCAGACAACTCAAAATGACACCATATTGTAAGGATAGGGGCAATGTTTTAATACAGGAAGGAAAATGCGCTTCATGTCATCATAGGGGTCACAAATCTATTTGAAGCAATGTGTCCTGCTATTGTGAAGTCAGCTTCTACACACACAGGCTGAGGAAGATGGCCTTGAAATGTTATTAAGGAGAAATAACTATTTGGTGTGGATTTGATAGAGGCTCCTAAGGTAAGCTGTGGCATGCTGTCTGCCACGTATACAACTGGTAAGTAATGAGCTATGAGAAATAACTGGTGGCAGCTGATCAAGTACCTATTTATGTCAGGAAGAAGTCAGGCCTTTCTGACTCAAAAGTGGACTTTCTAGGATGACCATGCCTGGCAAAGAATAGAGCAACTTGGGGAGCACATTTTCCTCCTGAATGAAAAAGAAGAGGTTGACTGTCCCAGAGATGTACCTCCAATTTCTATCTTTTTGTTCACACCTCTCTCTCTCTCTCTCTCTCTCTCTCTCTCTCTCTCTCTCTCTCAGGTCTTAGGTCCTTAAACTGAATTCAGTTCTCTGCCCATTTTTAGTAGCAAACTCCCCATTTTTGAAATTTTGCAAATGCTCTGTGCCTGTAAGAGGTGGTATGACAGGTTGTGTCAGACGAAAAGGTCAGTCTTAACAGAATTCCTACCTAAGTCTTCCACCTCCAAACATAACATTTCAGCCACGACTGCTCTCTGGCCTTCACATAGTAGACTGCTTTCTCTGACATCTGACAAATGTTGAAGTGGAGTGTAAAATATTGTTATCACATTGCCTTGCACGGGAAGCTGTATGGTTCTGTCACTTGCATGTCAAGGTGTCTGCATGCATTGTCTGCAGCCTTAATGTGAACCTGGAAATGGGAAGACAACCTTAGCCTTCCACCGACATGATTTCATAAATTATACTAACCTTAACTATTAACTCAGACTTGGGGGGGACACACCTGTCTTTCTTAAATCATGGCCTGTGCTTGTCTCACTTCAGCATTATCCCTGACCCCCTGGGTGATGCTGTGGTGTAAAGCACTGAGCCTCTTGGCCTTGCTGATGGGAAGGTTGGTGGTTCAAATCTGTGCGACGAGGTGAGCTCCCGCTTCTCTGTCCCAGCTCCTGCCAACCTAGCAGTTTGAAAGCACACTAGTCCAAATAGATAAATAGGTACCACTACGGTGGGAAGGTAAATGGCATTTCCGTGCACTCTGGTTTCCATCACAGTGTTCTGTTGTGCCAGAAGCAGTTTAGTCATGCTGGCCACATGACCTGGAAAGCTGTCTGTGAACAAACGCTGGCTCTCTTGGCCTGAAAGTGAGATGAGCGCCAGAACCCCATAGTCGCCTTTGACTGGACTTAACCGCCCAGGGGTCCTTTACCTTTTTACCTTTATCCCTAACCAGGCTGGATCTAGACACATCAAAAAAGTGATTCAGTTAAACGCGTTGTAAACTTCATCAAGGGAAATCCTTTTGGTGACAGACGGGACTCCACAGAACCATCTGGTGTCACAATGTTATAATATGCTCAAACCGTCTTGCTCTGGTGAGCGACCTGCCTGCTGAATTCTGCACCAGCTGAAGTTTCTGAACCGCCTTCAGAGGCGGCCCTACATATAATGCATTGGAGTCATCTAACCTTGAGGTTACCAGAGCATAGACAACAGTAGTTAGGCTATCCCTGTCCAGATAGGGGCAGCTAAGATGCTGTCCCCATTCTGAACAGCTCAGTGTTAACTCCTCTCTAATCTTCTTAGTTCTAAATGCTTCTGTAAAGTAACCGGCCAGGATTGCGTTGGTCCAAGGACATCCTGGTTAGTTCCTTTGCAGGACATCACCAGCGCCCTCAATAATTTCATTCCTTTCTCAGTGTGTTCTGGGCAGGGAATCTGGATGGCTGTGGTGGGAGGATACCACTAGGCTTGCTTGCTACCAGAAACTCTGAACCTATAGCAGCTGCATGCCAAGGGAGACATGGAAAAAGTACTGCTCATCTCAGAATCAGGATCCACTGATGACCATAGAGGGCAAGCAACAGAAACATTTACTTTCACAGACCCTGGGAGCCAACACAGTCCATCTGGAGAATTTGGGAGATCTTAGCTGTAACAATGACCTATCAATCTGAAAACTTAGCAAAATGGATCTCTGTGTATTTTTATATATTTGTGTGTGTGTGTGTGAGAGAGAGAGAGAGAGAGAGAAAGAGAGAGAGAAGAAAAGAAAGAAAGAAAGAAAGAAAGAAAAAAGAAAGAAAGAGAAAGAGAGAAGAAGAAGAAGAGTTTGGATTTGATATCCCGCCTTTCACTCCCTTTAAGGAGTCTCAAAGTGGCTAACATTCTCCTTTCCCTTCCTCCCCCACAACAAACACTCTGTGGGGTGAGTGGCAGTGGCGTAGCGTGGGGGGTGCCAGGGGTGCCGGCCGCACCGGGCGCAACATCTCGGGGGGCACGCTCGCTGCCTCCAGAGTCGCCGAAGAGCCTCGGGCGCAGGCTGTAGCGGAGCCGCATGTCTCACAGAACCGACGAGCTGTGCGCGCGTCCGGGCTGAAGGAGCCCGGCAGGCAGCGGCTCTCAGCGCTCCCCGCGGAGGACGCGCCAGGCAGCCCCTCCTCACAGCCCCGCCTCCGCCGGTGCTGCTGCAGCTGCTGGGCCGTTGCATTTTCCTCGCCTCTCTGCCCCCCTCCTCCTCCGGGCAAGCGGCGTCGTTTGGGCGGCAGCGCCAGCGGCAACTCGCAGGTTAGGGGTTGGGGGGGCGCAAAATACTTGCCTTGCCCCGGGTTAGGGGGCGCAAAATACTTGCCTTGCCCCGGGTGCTGACAACTCACGCTACGCCGCTGGTGAGTGGGGCTGAGAGACTTCAAAGAAGTGTGACTGGCCCAAGGTCACCCAGCAGCTGCATGTGGAGGAGCGGAGACGCGAACCCGGTTCCCCAGATTATGAGGCTACCGCTCTTAACCACTACACCACACTGGCTCACAGAGAGAGAGAGAGAGAGAGAGAGAGAGAGAGAAAGAAAGAAAGAAAGAAAGAAAGAAAGAAAGAAAGAAAGAAAGAAAGAAAGAAAGAAAGAAAGAAAGAAAGAATTCAGAAAGTGGACAGCCTTTGATCTAGAAAGGCAAGCTTTAAAACATTCAGCAAAGGCTATCTAAAGTTGCTAATGCCATCTGTATAGCATAGTTCCAGGCCAATGCAGTGTGTAACGTCCACAATCAGCCAATCTGGAAAAAAGGCTTCATGGATGCTATTGTGGTCCATAGGCTGCAGTTCAGCCAGAGCAACTCCCTCCCGAGTGTTGTGTCCCTGACACCTGCTTCCTTCTTTGGCTAATGATGTCGTGCTCTTCCAAAGTGTCTACGTGCAACCGCAGCAGGCTCTGCTGAAAAGAGGAAATCATGATTACCCTTTGCAGTGTGTCCTGATTGCCTCCACCGTTAGACACCTGTCTCGCTGGCAAACACCTTTTATATGGTAACCAGGGAGAAGCAGGTTGGCCTTTCAAATGCTGGAGGTGGCTGGAATCACTGCGATCCAGATGCAGGAAGCAAACTTCCTTGTTCCCCATTAACTAACTTGGGAGGAACATATTAGCATTCAATCAGCAGACCACCCAAAATTGTGGCACACTGCAGAGCAGCCCACCATTACACACTGCAGCAGAGTGTGGCGTTAAAAGCAATAAGCACACCACTGCTGCAAAGTTGTTGGGGTCAAGGAGGGCATTAAAACACATCTGGGAATTAAATCGTGTTCCCCTGTTTAACTCATCCTGAAACTGGGAATGCTGGTAGGTCTGTGGTCTATCAGGTTGCCTTGAAGCCCCTGACCATAGGAAGGCATTGCCCTCATTGACCCTCTTCAGCACCGTGTACACCCCTTAAATTTAGGATAACAGTTGTCAATAAAAATATTATACAAAAATAAAATAGGATAACAGTGTTGTCAAAATTCCTGTCATGAACTTTGATGACCAGTACTGTTTATTATTAATAGTAAGCATTAGGATTCGGTATTATTTGTGCTTGCTTTAATATGCTATAGTTCATTGCCCTGGATTCCTTTGTGTAAGAAAGGCAAGATGTAAATACTTGGCTAAATAAAAATAAATACCTTAAGTAGGAGGTGAGCATTCTGACCCCAGAGTCTAGAAGGAAGGGCCTTGCAGGCTCACAGGTAAGGCTGGAACTTGGATAGGAGTCTGTTGTGCTCCAATTTGACTAATAATAGCTGGAATAAGTAGTGATGTATGGAAGTGAAAGCTGGACCATAAAGAGGGCTGATCGCCAAATAATTGATGCTTTTGAATTATGGTGCTGGAGGAGACTCTTGAGAGTCCTATGGAATGCAAGAAGATCAAACCTAGCCATTCTTAAGGAAATCAGCCTTGAATGCTCACTGGAAGGACAGATCCTGAAGCTGAGGCTCCAATACTTTGGCCACCTCATGAGAAGAGAAGACTCCCTGGAAAAGACCCTGATGTTGGGAAAGATGGAGGGCACAAGGAGAAGGGGATGACAGAGGACGAGATGGTTGGACAGTGTTCTCGAAGCTACCAGCATGAGTTTGACCAAACTGTGGGAGGCAGTAGAAGACAGAAGTGTCTGGCGTGCTCTGGTCCATGGGGTCACAAACAGTCGGACACGACTAAATGACTAAACAACAACAACAAGCTGGAATAAATAAAAATTCCACACTTTTTTGGGGGTGGGGACGCATTGGTTCACCAAGCACAACTAAAAGTTGAGCCAGGGTTAAGGTTCTTGTTGCTGGCATCCACCTGTCTCAGGAGACAATGGAAGAGTGCACTTTTGGGGTGAGGTCAAACTGCTGTGGCTGTAGAGACCAATACAGGGAAGACATGTTTCATTGCAACTGGGGAAAATGAAGGTGTCCAGTTGTGCTGCTGCACCAAGGCGTTTCTTCTCTGTGCTCCTCCCAGTAGTCATTGCTCCTCTGGTCGCTGCTATGGATACACGATCTGACTATCTCCAGGCACTATGGTTGTCACTGCAGTTGAGTTTCACCTATTGCTAATTAAGGGAATGAGTGCAGTTCAGTAATGGAACATCTGCTTGGCTTGCAGGAGGTTCCTGGTCCAATCCCCAGCAATTTCAGGTTGGGTTGGGTATGTCCTTCTTCTGAAACCCAGGAGAGCCACTGCCAGTCAGCATATAGACAATTCTCAGCTAGATGGACCAATGATCTGACTTGGTATAAGGCAACATCCCATGTTCCAAAATTAAGAGTGCCAGGCTAGCATATATCATGGATGTAGTCATCTGTGGATGTCTTGAAGAACATCAACTGCCAACCCAGTTTTCAGCACTGGTTTGTCAGACCAATCCTGTTTTGCTTTAGAAATTTTGAATGTGTAATGGATCAACTCTACTTCCACAGAACTGAAGACCTGAAGACACCAAAGCTTGTAAAATTGCCATAGTATACACAAAGGTCAATAGAGTTGATAATGAAAGTGGATGGTTGGTATTTGTAGAAATCCATAATGTTGTTCTGATACTCTTTACCTGTCAGATTGTGCCCCATTTTCACTAGCAGGCCTCAGTTCAAGTCCCAGCTCAACTGTGTGGCCTTGAGCCAGCCAACTGGCTATTACCAACAGACATTGACTGGCAAAATAGGAACTGCAGTTGATGTATGGGGAAACTGATGAATGCTCTGTCTGTTCAGGCAAGCTATCCATCTAAAAAGAAGCCACTTCATCCATAGTCACCTAACTGTGTGTTGAGAACTTCAGTTCTGCTTTCCATCTTCAGGAAACTGCTCCGCATTTACTACCGCATTGTGACTTTGAACTAGAATAATGAACAACATCCGTGATTTCTCCATAGTTTGTGAAGTTCGGTTGATGACCCTGCAGGGAGGTTTAGATTTGGGTCTTTCTGCTTTCCTCTCCTCCTCCTCCCCTCTTTCCTCCTCATCTTGCTGTTTTTTGTTTTCGCCAGTCCATCCATCACTGGGGAGACATGATGCATTCTCTCTAACCCTCCAGAACTACCATCTGGCTCTACCTCTGTGGTATAAACATTTGCTAGCTGCAGCCCTCCCATGCAGGAACAAGCTGTTTGACTCATCATGAACTCAGGGACCAGGCAGCTGAGGCTTGGACTAAACTGTGCCCGGGGGGGGGAGTAACTTTGGCTAGCAAGAGAGATAGCATTCTAAATTCTCTAGATAAGATTAATCCATTAAGCATTTTGGTATTCTAGAATATATGGGGCTCTGTTTCCCTCTCACATGCTCACTCCACTGCCACCTCAACCACTAGTTATTGGGGGCTTGGGCTTCTCCTCATCCATTCCACCTGAGTCAGTGGCTTGTGGTTTACCTGGCTGGGCCTGAATCAGCCTTGTCTTCTTCTTTGGCGATCACTCGTAGCCGAGTAAGATTGTCTTCCATGAACACGGTCTTAACAGTAAGTGACTGTGGAGACCAATTCTGGATCCACACATCCTTCCACGGTGGGGACATAGGTTTCCAGGTGGGAGTTGATCATGGTGAGGGTATGTCAAGCATGCCTTCCTCTTAGCACGTTTCTCCCTTTCGTCCTGAGTTCAAGCGTCTTCAAAGCCCATAATTCCTTTGGTAAAGACTGTTCTCCATTTGGAGCGCTCGCAGGCCAGTGTTCCCCAGTTGTCGGTGTTTATACTACTTTTTTTTTAGATTTGCCTTGAGAGAATCTTTAGACCTCTTTTGTTGATGACAGCAAAAGAGATTGACCAACAAAAGAATCAGCCCTGTACAGCTCTACTAGCCAATTGTCCTATGTTGGTGTTGATACCCTGCCTCTCACTGATACCTGGTTGCCTTTCAAAGCTTTTGGGGTTACTGCTACTTCATCACATCCATTTTGGGGGGGTGTGATGGGACCTTTGTCATCTGCCTCACCTGGGGATACACAGTGGGATTTGTGCATTTATTCGAAAAGCTTATACCTTTGCCCTTCTACCCAACGAGGTAACACAGGATGGCTAACAATAAAGCAAGAACTAGAAGTTAATATCCAAACAGTAATCAACAAACTGTTTTCTTTTCTTATAAATTTATTTATATGGTTTTTCAAATTAAAGTTTTACAATCACATATCCAACATACATCATAAAAACTAGATTCCAAAGAATCTCCTGGACTTCCCTCCTCCCCTACTTGTAATCTGGGGAACCGGGTTCGCATCTCCGCTCCTCCACATGCAGCTGCTGGGTGACCTTGGGCTAGTCACACTTCTTTGAAGTCTCTCAGCCCCACTCACCTCACAGAGTGTTTGTTGTGGGGGAGGAAGGGAAAGGAGATTGTTAGCTGCTTTGAGACTCCTTTGGGCAGTGATAAAGCGGGATATCAAATCCAAATTCTTCTTCTTCTTCCCATTTGTGGGTCCTATTGTTAATCATTTCCTCCTGCACCTTTTTTTAGTAATCCAAATCTTTTACATCTCCATTATATCAAAAATCCACCATTAAGCTACAGGTGTTATTCCAATCCTACTAACGATTTTAACTATTTATAATGATTTTTAAGATATATTATAAATTTCCCCCATTCCTTATTAAAATTTTAGTCTTCCTGATTTCTGATTCTTCTGGTCATTTTTGCCATTTCGGCATAATCCATCAACTTAATCTGCCATTCTTCTCTGGTAGGGACTTTATCTTCTTTCCATCTCTGCCTTTTGGCTAACATCAAGTGCAGCAACAATCTGTTCTCAAAGGAAGGAAAGGATTTTGTGTGTATTTTAAATCCAACTCAGAAATGGATGGAGCAATGCAAGGTCATTCCTCTAGCCTCACTTCCATCCTGCCAATTTAGGACTGCCACCTTAAGATCATTTTGCAAGTGTCCCTCTAGTCATGTTACTTTCTTTCAGTTTAACTTGGATTTCTTGAAATGTTTTGGAGTTTTCTTCTACCAATACCCCCCTTTTCTTTTCTTTTGTTTTATCCATTTCACTGTGTTTTGTTTTTTTCAGCCCCTCACACTCCATAGGCTTCAGGTGTTTAAAACCACATCATTACAGCATTATCACTTTCAGGAGAGCATGATCACAAAGAATCTGAAAGTTGAGCAGAAGCATGAAAATGAGTCGCCATCATTTTAGCTGTTCGCAAAAGCTTTCCTAAAAGGGATGACTGAAACCACCTTTTTAAAAGTGAAAGGGAGCTTCAGTATTGGAATTCTCATCCCACCGTTACTCAACTGCTCTTGGATGCTGAAACTTGTCCAGGAAATAGGAATGATTCTATTCATTCTCCCATCGCTGGAGCTCCCTCTTGGTGCACCTTCTCTCCTCTTCAAAATTCTTCCTTTTCCATAAAGCCAACTAACGCTAAGCCTGTGCCTTAAAGCTTGCTCTCATTCAACTTTGCCTTGCTTTTCTCTATAGGTGCTGACTCCTGGGGGCTGAGGCGGTTTCGGGGCCCCCGAATGTAATTCTTGAGGAGACTGGGCCCCCTCGATTTTCAGAGAGTTTGGCTCCACTCCCTGGCTCCTCATGAAGTCATGTGTGCGTTGGGCCCCACAATCCGCTGGAGAAGCCAGCGCCTCTGCTTCTTTCTTATTCGTCCTCATCCTCATTTTTAATTTGTATACCGCCTTTCTATCTTACAATATTCAAGGCGGTTTACAAGCTGAAGAAACAAAAAATGTACATCTTATAACAATCTAATACAATACAAAAATGTGATAATAAAACATAACTTTAAAATAGGCAGCCTACATCAAAAAAGTAACATTCAACAATCAATTAGAATAGTATAAAATAATATCAACATAAACGTTAAACAGAAATCCACTCAACAGTTACAATAATATCTAAACTATAATAATAAAACAACGGCAAGCCACAGTACATAAAACAATACAGTACACATTGAGAAGCAGAGGGTAGAGAAAGGCAGGTGGAAGGAGGTCTTGCCTGATGGGGTTTCTCCCCTCACAGTTCTTCCTCCAGGAACAGCTCCCTTATGAGGACTCCTAGGACCGGAGGGTGGGGCAAGGCAGGTGGAAGGAGGCCTTGCCTGATGGGGTTTCTCCCCTCACAGTTCTTCCTCCAGGAACAGCTCCCTTATGAGGACTCCTAGGACCAGAGGGTGGGGCAAGGCAGGTGGAAGAAGGCCTTGCCTGATGGAGTCTCTCCTCAGGCAAACTTCTGTGCCATCTTGAAGAGGCTCCTTGGTTTCAAGTCAGTGTTCCAAGTGCCTGTTTTAATATACCACACACTTGGGGCAATAAAGGAATTTTCATGCCATGCTGACCAATCCCAAAAATATGGCATCTCTGCACAGCACAATTTGATGAGAGCAGCCATGTTGATTTATTCGCATATCCGCTCTGTAGTTATATAAACTGGGGGTTGGAGTTGAGTTTCTTTACATCAAAGGGCTGCATGGGTGAAGAAAAGTATTGAACATTCTTGCTCCTCAGTCTTTTAACTCCCTACACTGAATTGTCCCAGACATTTTCCTCTTAGGCCGGCTTTGTCATTGGAAAAGAGCCAGGCTGGAAGAAAAACACCTGGAGCGACTGAAGGTGATCCCAGGCTGATGCTATTTCTGGGTGGGATTCAATCACCTGCCAGCAAGTTCAGGTTGTGCAATTAAAATTGATCTGGCACTCTTTGGCAACAAACACACTTCCTCTCCCAAAACTGGACTTTTTTGTGATAAGGAAAGGGACTGGAAAATGCAGGCTAACAGTTGTTTGATGCAATGTCACCCAATCTCCTTTGGAATGAGTAAGTTGACATTGTCTAAGCTCCCTACAGGCATATGGAAGCAACCTGAGAAAAGCAATGTAAGGCTGGGGTTCAGCTACCCTTAGTGCAAAATTAATAAAGGGTAAAGGGACCCCTGACCATTAGGTCCAGTCGTGACCAACTCTGGGGTTGCGGTGCTCATCTCGCTTTACTGGCCAAGGGAGCTGGCGTACAGCTTCCGGGTCATGTGGCCAGCATGACTAAGCCGCTTCTGGTAAACCAGAGCAGCACATGGAAACGCCGTTTACCTTCCCACTGGAGCTGTACCTATTTGTCTACTTGCACTTTAACATGCTTTTGAACTGGGGAGCAGGGACGGAGCAATGGGAGCTCACCCCATCGCGGGGATTTGAACCACCAACCTTCTGATTGGCAAGTTCTAGGCTCTGTGGTTTAACGCACAGCGCCACCCACGTCCCTAGTGCAAAATTAGGTGCCCTCATATTTTGAATGGGGAAGATATGGGAGTAAGCAAACATAACCAACCTCATCTCATCTTGCTTGGCCCTCCTTTTTGCAAGACTAATAATTTAATAGCAGCCTAAACTACCCCAAACTGAAGCTGCAGCTTAAGAAGAGAAATTCTTTTGGAGTCCTGCAAGCCGTCTGTGGGATATTGTGAATTCCTTTCTGTGGAAGCTGCACTCGCTAATTGATGCTGGAACAGGAAAGAGCTTTCTTGACAAAGACAGGACCTGCCAAATGTGTTTCTTCTAAATGAAACACCTCCATCTATCCTGTTCTGATGATGAGCGGCCAGCAACATTTCCAGCTATCCATGCTATAAAAGGTGGGGGTGGGGTGGGGGTGAGTAAATAAGGGCGATGACAGAATGAAAGAGCTGATCGGTGCTATTCTACAGACCCAAACAAAAAGAAAGCCTATAAACAAAATTTGTAAATACCTCTTAAGCAGAATATGTATGCAAATGTTGTGACTTGATCGGATTTGATTTATGAGCCACAAATTCTGTTTGGCATCAGCAGACAGTATTTTGGAGGCATAATAGCTTGGAGTTACTCCATCAATTGCAGAAATGGTACTGGATTCTAGAGTAGTGGGAAAGGAAGAATGGGCAAGGAGAAGACCCGCAGTTTGGTGATAGGACACAGTCTTGGCATGCAGAATACCCTGTGGGGCATGGATCGAGGTCACACACCCAGGTTGTTGCAGGACCCACCATCTCAGCCTCACACTGTGGTGGCAAATCCTTCTCAGGGATGTCCACACAGGTGGGGAGAGCAAAGACTGGCCAGCAGGCAGGCTGCCTGAAGGGACCCAGGCCAGTCCAAAATATGATGTTCTGTAACCAAGAAAGTTGTAACGTTCTCCAGCCCCATACACTGTACAGTGGTACCTCTAGTTATGAACTTAATTCATTCCAGAGGTCCTTTCTTAACATGAAACTGTTCTTAACTAGAGGCGTGCTTTCGCTAATGGGGCCTCTTGCTGCTGCTGCACCGCACATGATTTCCATTCTCATCCTGCGGCAAAGTTCTCAACTCGAGGTCACTCTTCCAGGTTAGTGGAGTTTGTAACCAGAAGCATTTGTAACCTGAGGCGTTTGTAACTTGAGGTACCACTAAATTTGTCTGATTCTTGATTCCTGCTGTTTTCCTGCCTTGTGCCTGGGACCAAACAGCAATTTGTGGGAAACCCAAATTGCCATTTGTTCTGATTCAGCTTTAAAGAGTGGGTTTTCATGGGGCAAGCTGTGCACAAAAAATAACAACAAAGCGCTCAGACATGGAGCTTGTTGTATAAAGATAAAATAAGTTAACTGAATCTATGCTGTCCTGAGCTCCTTGGAAGAAGGGAGAGATTAAAAACAACAACACATTGGTGATAAGTGATTCCTCTCTCTCTCTATCTCTCTACCCATGCATATGTACCCCAGCCCTCTGGCATTTTGTCCTCTGCAAGCAGTAGCAGGTGGCATGGCGGGATGGCAATGCACCTTGATCTCCTGATAGCTGGAAGTTTCAGAGCCAGGTTTCAAAAGAGAAAGTGAGCTTGGCTTGAGTGGAAACATCTCTAGGGAGTGGATAGGCAGGGATGAATCAAAGTGCAGAAGAGTGGTTTTAAGCCCCTCCATGCCCCTGTTGAATCTCCCTCTAACTGGAACGTGACTTTACGTTCTACATTATCTCAGCAGAATTGGGACCCCCGTGTTTGCAAAGGCAACACCTGGTTTGATTCTCTCAGATCTGTTTGGAAACAGCTGCATAGAAGAACAAGTTCTTCTGTCCACGGAAAGTACCACCTTACAGAGATCTCTTTGACCTGACGGAATGAAGAAAGAAGTCACGTTTATATCCACAGGTGAAGTTTACATGAGTTCAGTTCTGTTCAGGGCCTTTCAATGTTTCCACATGCTCGAGTCTAATCCAAAGTTTTCCTTCTCGGCTTTAAATATTGTGGGGTGGGGGTGGGGGTGAGCAGAACAACTCTTGACAACTAAGCTGAGGAGGTGACTGCAACACCCCCCCCCCCACTTCTCCTTTACCCGGGACTGGAGTACTCTTTTATAATCTGTCATTTGTACTTTCGTATACTAAAGGTGACAGTCTAATTCACATATGACCAACGCCGATAAATCACACTGGGGTGGGGTGATGGGGGAGGAAAGAGAGAGGAAACATTCATAAATCCATATCAAACAGCACCCAAATTATGACAAATGACATGGCAGTCATAAAACTGCACAAGCACAACTCACCAAGTCATTAATTTCATGGCCGTGGAAAATAAACAGACACTTTTTTTCCGCAGCACTAATAAATTTTAAAAAAACTCAAAGAATGGTCCATCTGCTTCGAATAATTTTTAATTTCCTATTCTGTCTCATTCCCATTAGCTATTCCACTGAGATATTTGCAAAATTCTTTCATTTGCCTCCTCCCATCTGTATTCAATTACCTTGTTCCCAAACAGGGTTCGGCTCTCCCCCCCCCTTCTCCTAAGCAGAGTACAAAATATCCCCACCTGTACCTTAAAGCAAATGTTATGTGTGTTTTATTATCTGTTAGACTCTATGAGTCATTCCAGCTCAATTGCCTGTGCTGAAATACTTGGAGGGCAATCTGATTTTGATGTTTTCTGGCTTTGGTGAAAAACACCTGCCTGATTTTCATAGCTAATCTATTAACTTGGTAAATGCCTCAGCAGATGTTCTGGAACTGGCTTGGGACTGGGGTCCATTCTCGTGACAGGGCCTGCTTGTAAGCTTGAAATATTTAAATGTTCAGAGTTCAGAGGCCAATGATGTGTTTTGGGTACGAGCTTTCGCTAAATCATATTTTCTCCCTCTAGCTCCCCCCCCCCTGTGCCGCCCCGATCCATCCCTGGAGTGCAATTCACATATAATAAGTGGCTGATGCATTTTGGCAGGCTAGGCCAACAATGTGGGCCTCCTTGAACTTTAAAGGATGTGGACTTCAAGGCAGGATTTTCTTTCCGCCTTTGGAAGTGACTAGCCCAATGTTGTCTCCTGTTTGTCTTCATGCTCCCCCCTACTCCAGCCTTCCTTTTACTTCCTTTGCTTCCTTATTAGTGAAATTTATTTAGAAAGTGGAGATATATCTCAAATACAAATTCCTTTCTCCCTCTCCCTCTCATACACACACTCACACACATTTTCAAAGAGGCAGACCCCTCCAACATCTCTCAAAACAAATTCCATCTGAAAATCTCTATTTTATTCCTTATGCCCTGTTTATGTTCTCCTGTTGTAAATGTCTTCAGATCTGCCAAGAAGATACACTCACCACATTCTGGAGGCCTTTAAAAGAACCTAGTATAAAGAGCAAGCCAGGCCCATCCTGGACACAGGGGGCTGAGTCATAGTACTGTTTTTTGTGTTTTGTTTTCTGTTTGACTAGTATTATCACTTCTTGCTTCTTCGCAATGCACCCAACAGTCATCCCCAATTGTGCTGTGTTGATACCACTACTTCTGACGTGGGATTGCTCAGACTAGTTTTATGTCAACTTTTTGGAATTACTCTATTTTGCTATGGCTCTTCATCTCATGTGTATCTCACAGGCTGCATGGTTATTACTACAGATATCTGTGGAAGTGGCTTCTTTCCTGCTGAACTGGCTTGGTACTGTTCCAACCCACCCCCAGCTTCCTCTCCCAACTCCTCTTTGACCTTACAGTGGGTCTGTGGGAAGGAAAAAGTATCCTCTGTTTATTCCCATTGACCAATCCCATTGGCTTTCTCCGGTGATGCAAGAGGAGAGTAAGTGAGCTCAGCTCTGTTACTCTCTCATTTTACTGCTCGTCTTGCTGCCACCGCCTTTATTATCTGCTTTATTGCCGGTTTATTATGTGCTTGGGTGTGGCTGTTGACATTGCCTCCTACCCTTGTAGGCAATCATGTTTTGGCCCATCTTTGCTGACTGGCTTTTGTTTTAATTGTGATTTCAAGCTACTCTTTCTGCTGAGTTGTCATAGAACCGGAGTTGTGAACTTTAATGTTTTGCAGTTGATTTTGTATTTTATTTAATTGTTGCATAGTGCTTGGGCGCCTTCTGGTGAAGACACAACAGTAGGTGGCCTCAGTGGCCCAGAGTGCCTTCCATCGGCTTCAGCTGGTGGCCCAGCTACGCCCCTAACTGGACAGGGGTGGCCTTAGTGCTGTTGTCTATGCTCTGGTAACCTCAAGGTGTGATGACTGCAATGCGTTATACGTAGGACTGCCTCTGAAGGCAGTTTGGAAACTTCAGCCGGTGCAGAATTCAGAAGCCAAGTTGCTCACCAGAGCAAGACAGTTTGAGCATATTACACCAGTCCTGGTCCGACTCCACTAGTTACGAATTAGTTTACGGGCCCAATTCAAAGTGCTGGTTCTGACCTATAAAGCAGTATATAGGGCAGTATATAAATTCAAATAATAACAATAATAACAATAACAATGGTGATGATGGTGGTGGTGATGGTGATGATGTAGGTAAGCTAACAGTGAACCCAGCAGAGACTGAGGTGGTGCTTCAAGGAATGTATGAGCAGTTCAGCCTGAACAAACCAGGACAGAGAAGCCAAGCCACAGCGATTCTATTAGAACACGAGAAAAGCTTTGCTAGATTAGCCCAGGGGACAACCTAATTCAGTATCCAGTACTCACAGTGACAGACCAGATGACTATGTTCTCCCTCCCTACTTGTGATTCCCAGCAAGGTTTCTAGCCACTGATGAACTTGTGTTCCATGAATTTGTGTAATCCAAGTTGGCGGCCATTACTGCATATTGTAGGACATGGTTTTAACTACCTGCTGTGAGAAGTTTTGTCTGTCCCAAATATTCAAGCATTCAGCTTCATTGTATGGTTCTGAGTTCTAGCATTATGAGGCAGAACGCTGCCCACCGGCTCCCGATAAATCCAAATTAAATCCAGTTATCCACAACTACCTACGTCTAGCCTGGATGCCTTGAGGAGGAGATTAAGTCCAGCCTATGTCCACCATTCTGAGACCCATTCTGACGTTTCTGTGCTAGGTGGCAGCAGATGGCTTTCTCTTGAAACCAGTCAGCAATGGAGTGGCCGGGAGCTGATGCAGGAATAGTTGTGGGAATGGAGGGTTTATCAGTTGACCTCTTATGGGGATATTCTGTGTAGGGCAGACCTTTTGGTTTCCATTTACCACTGTTTTTCTAAAAAGAATATGCCAACGAAATCTTATGCTTGCGTAAAGGAAAGTTCCTTAGAGCTGACACAATTCACAGCAGACTGACTTATTTAACTTGTGAGTAGTACATGAGAACATTCTATGCAGATCCACTCAGTGTGGAGCTTTGTCCCCCTCTAGTGGCCAGCTGAAGATGAGGTTAACAAGTCACACTAGAAGATTCATGAGTCAGATCCTACAATTCTCTGATCCAAGCAGGTAACTGGCTAGGATGGAGCAGCAAACATGCTTGCTATTACATCGTCACAAGACATGATAGGAATCGGATAAGCTGCTCTGTCCCCCTCTCTGTCTCACAGCGATGATCTGGGGACGCTGCAGTGCATGGTGAAGGAATCTGATGAGGATCAGTTTTCTTCCTCGGAGATCTGGTAAGGCCTAACTCAAGACCCTCCCAGCCAGAGGACACCGCCATGCAACCATCTACTGACTCAGAGGGTGAGTCCCTTGCTATGTTCTAAACCAGGCAGAAGACTGCAAAATAAGGCAAGGCCCCTTTAATCACCTCACCAGCTCCTACAGGGAAGCAAAGGTCACCATCAGAGCTTCCCAAACTTGGGTCTCCTGCTGTTTTTGAACTACAATTTCAATCGACTCTAACCACTGTTCCTGCTAGCTAGGGATGATGGGAGTAATAATCCAAAAACAGCTGGAGACCCAAGTTTGGGAAACCCTGGTCCCCACATTCCAGGTCTGGCCAGCCTACAAAAAATATCATTTGTCTCTAGCTCCCTGCAGAAACAAGGTCTTCTGCTTCTGCCTTGGCAGGACCCATTGGAGCTGTCCGCGGTCCTGTTCTCATCTGCTTTGATGGGGCACTACCTACTTCCCCTGTAAGTCTGACACAGTCTGGAGCTGAATATTGGCTCAGTTCCCATTAAAAAAAGAGAAAGGCAATGCCAGCATTTCCCTATCTAGGGAGAAGGGATGAATGGGCCATGGATTTATTGTTAGCTAATGAATATTTACATGAGATTAAAGCACTGGGGCTGCCAACAAATTCAATACTGTAATGTGCTATGGGGTTTGTGGTGGTCACAAAGCTTCTAGCATCTGTTGGATGTCACACTGATGATGTCACAAAGACTTAGTGGCAGAGGAGGCGCTTAGCAACAGGGTCTCCCATGGCCAGGTTTCTGAGGGAAGAGAGAAGAGTTTGCAGTGGGGCAGGACCATGAGGAAAGATGGTCAGAGTTGCTGGAGTTGAGGCAGAAACAGAAGCAGCAGATAGGTAAGGCAATTCACTGTGGGATTTATTCCAGACCCTGCAAATGTCCCTATTTTCCAGGGACAGTCCCAGGTTTACACAAGCCGTCCTGGTTTCTGATTTGATCCTAAGATGTCCCATTTTCCCTTAGGATGTCCCTATTTTCATGGGAGAAATGTTGGAGGGTATGGAATAGGATGTCCCTATATTCATCAAAGAAAAGTTGGAAGGTATGTTATTCCACTGCCACTGTGGGGCAATCATGGGGCCCACATCTGCTTTGGACCAGTCGGCAACCACAGGTACATGCAGTGCTGACAGAACTGCCCCCCGTTGCCTCTACCACCTTGCTAAGAATTAAGAGAAGAGGTGAAGTCGGTTATGATACATTGGGCCAAAGATTTTGGGTATAACATACAATTAAAAGATTGGGAAAAGCTGTGGAAAGAAGGATTAAAATTTACAGCATACAATGCTTTGAAAGAAAATGTGATGAAAATGATGTATAGGTGGTATATCACCCCTGTGAGATTAGCTAAAATGTATAAAATAAGTAATAAATGTTGGAAATGTAAAGAAAAGGAAGGAACTTTCTATCACATGTGGGAAAGTAAAAAACTGAAAAACATCTGGGAAATGATATATAATGAGATGAAAAAGATGTTGAAATATACATCTATTAAGAAACCAGAAGCATTTTTACTTGGCATTGTAGGAGAGGATATTAATAGACAGGATTGTAAGTTGTTTTTATATGCAGTGACCGCAGCAAGAATATTATTGGCACAAAATGGAAGCAAGAAGAATTACCGAAGAAAGGAGAATGGCAGATGAAATTAATGGACTATGCAGAATTAGATAAATTAACAAGAAGGATTCGAAACCTACGGGACCAGAGATTCTTAGAAGACTGGAGTAAATATATGAACTATTTGAAAAGCAATGGTAATGAACAGATTACACTTGTAGGACTGCAAGAAGTTCTGTAAGGAGGATTATTTGAAATATTGCAAGAAAGACTATGAAGAGAATTATTAGTTAATGATAATTCAGAGTAATAGAGAAATTAAGAAATGCAGAATAAGTGATACAGAACGGAAAATCATCAGAGTCTAAAACATTGTATAAGATAAGAAGTTATGTTAAATGATTGTTGGAAATGATATGTTAAAAAACCAATAAAATGTGTGTGTGTGTGTGTGTGTGTGTGCGTGTGCGTGTATAATTTATTCCCCCTGCCCCTCAATAGCAACAGGGTTTTTATTCTGTTTTTAATCTGTTGGGAGCCACCCAGAGTGGCTGGGGAAACCCAGCCAAATGGGCGAGGTATGTATAAATAAAAATATATGATATGATATGATATGATATGATATGATATGATATGATATGATATGATATTTATCTTAAAGCAGGGTTGTGAATTTTTCTTGATTTTACTTTTTTATTTTTCGCAAACTGCTTTGAATGTTTTTTGTTGTTTTTTACAATCAAGCGGTCTATGAACTTTATGAAATAAGTAAATAATATAATATAATATACTTTAGTCATTGGACTTAATTTTAATCTGGATGGAGTCAGGTCTTTCCTGTTCTTTTCTTGCTTAATAAAGATAACAAACTTTTTGTATAGCTTCCTGGCTGGTGTGAACTCTCAGCCTTTCATGTCACCCAGCATTACTGATAATTTTTGATGAATTCCATTAAATTTCAATGTGAGAACCCTCAGAGAGCCTAAGGACAGAGTCTGAAAACCAACAATGTACACAAACTAAAATAAAAGGTGAAGTGAGGACCACAATGGGAGTCACTTGCACTATTGCCCAGTTAATGGGCATTGCAGTGCCCATTTCAAAGTTTGATGATTGATGGGGGGGGGCTGTGTGGGATTTCCAGGTTGCCCATTGACAGTATGGTTTGGTTTGCATGGATTTAGTTTTGAATTGTATTTGGTTTTAATAATGGTGTCTTTTGAGGATTGTAGGAAAATGCTTGGTGGCTTTTTGTTGAAAATGGCTGTACAATCGTACCTTGGAAGTCAAACGGAATCCGTTCCGGAAGTCTGTTCAACTCCCAAAACATTTGGAAACCAAAGCATGGCTTCTGCTTGGCTGCAGGGAGCTCCTGCAGCCAATCGGAAGCTGCGGACGCCCCGCCGGTTGTTCGGCTTCCAAAAAAAGTTTGCAAACCATAACAGTCACTTCTGAGTTTGCGGCATTTGGGAGCCAAAACGTTTGAGAACTAAGTTGTTTGAAAACCAAGGTACGACTGTATAAATTATGGGAATACATAAATGCATACCAACAAACCAACAAACAATATATTTTGCAAAGTGGTTTGTCTGTCTGTGGCTTCAGACAACTCTTGAGATATTGTCACCCAATTGGGTATGTATGTTCCCAAGGCGGAGGAGCCAGTTTCCATCTATGCTTGGGTGCCAGATGTCATTTTGAATCAAGATGGTGTACCAAAACGTCCTAAACTGCAGCGATACCTCTGGAAATATCATCACTGAATTCAGTGTGGTGGTTCCTGAAATCGAGGAGCTGGTTTTGGGACCATGTTTGCATATCACCAGACCCTGTTTTGAATTCTGATGGCAGACTGGATGCTTCTGAAGATACCATAGCCCAATTTGATTGGACCTTTGACCAGTTTGGCATGATGGTTCAAGGCGAAACCAATCTGGACGTCTCTGAATATATCACCGTTCAGTTTGGTGCAATGGTTCCTGAGAGCAAGGAGCTCTGGCCTTGGCTTGGGTACCATAAAACACTGTTTTGAATCAAGATGGCGGGCCAAGCCACTCTAAACTGTGCTGATTTGGATGCCTCTGAAGATATCAGTAACCAATTTGACATGATGGATCCATGCTGTGCTAAAAACAAGGTGGGCGGGGGGTATATGTGGTGTCTCCTTCCCCGGCCCCCCCTGACTGTATAGGATTTCATGAGCCCCAATTAAACACTAGCCCTATCCCCAGATTCATTTGGCACCAGATCTGGGCCATGTGTTCTCTTGGTCTCATTGGGGGCCAGGGTTATAGGGGGGCCCCACTGTGCACAGCCTAAAAAACTAACAAATGATGCCATCCATTTATGCATCTCGTTATTATTTTTTGTTTCTTAGAATTTTCAGGCAACACTGGCACTTTCTGCTAGCAAATAAATACAGTACTGTTAAGACAGTACTGACATGGCCAATAAGATGGGGATTCCTGCTAATAAATATGTCATTGTTATCTATCCATCTATCCAGCTGTCCTTACACGTTGTAACAAATCCACCAGTTGCTTCTGCTGTTATGAAAAGTTGCCCAAAATGAAACAGATCAAATGCACAATAGTTTCACATATCCTGGTTGTTTCATATATTCCAAATGCTATTTCTTTCCTCAGATCACATAGTAAAAAATTACTATGCAGAAAAAAGCCACTAGATATTAATTCAAACCATTACAGGAAATGCATCACATCCTTCCACCTCTGCAAATAGAATAAAGCACAAAAAACACATGCACACACTTACACAATCAATCCGTCAATTTCTACCCTTTCTCCACTATTAATATTTCAGCAACATTTATGACGTTCCTTTCCAATTAGGCATGGGCAGAATAATCTTGATCTGGGTTGTGTCCATTTCACACATGTTGACTGGCTAGTCTGTTCTGTCTTATGTCTGTTCTGGTTTTTCTGGGTGTGTGTGTGGATCTTTTAAGTACCAGTAAATTGTTATCTATTAAATAATTTAAAATATTTCAAAATGATATGAGTCCTGACATGGTGAACTGCCCTTTTTCTTTATGAAAACAGCTTCCAGCTATTTGGACGGTGAGAGCTTGCTGTGTTCCTTGACACTACAGCTGCGAACACACTATGCATTTAAAGCAAATCTAAAACAAGAAGAATCATGGGAACTGTAGTTTAGCCTTCCGAGAGCTACAATACAAGCACTCTTAAAAACTATAGTTCTCAGGATTCTTGGGAGCAAGGAGTCATGTGTTTTAAGTACTGTATATGGCATTTGCACAGTTTGCGTCTCAAAATACTCTGGAAGCAGAGTGAGTGATGTTATGCTGTTTTGTCTCTTTCTGGGTAACCATTTGCAGAGAAAGATGGTGGTCTGCTTGTACCCATGACCTGGGTCCCTGGTAGCCTCATTTCCTACTAACCATTTTCAGATGGAGTTTCAACAAGTGCAACCATCACCATGCTCTCTGGCTAACCTGAAGAGCTAGCAACAGTTCTTAAAAGACTAAGCGGACCTTAGAACAGCTAATAAGACTCCTAAGGAGTTGACCCAAACATCCTTTGGAAAGATTTGTGATCCACTGGTCGAAGAGGTGGGAACCACAGATAAAATCTCCCCTCATTCTTATATAAAGGTAGTGTTGTTTTTTCTTAAAAAAAAAAGTTTAGGGGTACTGTCAGGGAACTGCCATCGGAGCCAGAGGGAGAGGGAGGGCTCCAGAGGGATTCCGGAGAGCGTCCCGGGAGGGAGAGAAGCAGCACATCTTCTGGGGAAGGAAATCAGCGTAACACCAGTGGAGAAGGGGGGCAGATGGGGGAATCGGCGAGGTGGCTCCAAGACTCCTCGCCGGGAACCAGTGGGGAGAGCACGGGTCCTCCGATGCCCACACCCTTCCTGCGCAGAAGGCTTCCACGCAGGGAAGCTAGGCGGAGACTAGGCATCAAAGAGCTTCTTTGCTGGAAGAAGTTCAAGAAACGCCCACTAACAGATTCTGCCAGCGATTGAGACAGTCACGGGCCCGCGGCTGTCCAGACAGAAAGGGTTCATTCAGGCAACCAGCCAAGGGTGGCGTTGATTTACACACAAGCAACCCCTAGAACCATTACAGGTACTCTCATTTTGACTCAAGAAAATCACCATTTTATAGTTCAAATCAGGGAAAATAAATACAATAAATGGACAAAGTACAAAGATTCACAAAATGTTTAGGGGTATGTGTACCCCTGTGTTCCCCCAGAAAAAGCACTACATAACGGTAAAAGGTAAAGGTAAAGGACCCCTGGATGGTTAAGTCCAGTCAAAGGTAACTATGGGGTTACGGCGCTCATCTCACTTTCAGGATGAGGGAGCCAGCATTTGTCCACAGACAGCTTTCTGGGTCATTGGCCAGCATGACTAAACCGCTTCTAGCACAAGAGGACACCATGATGGAAGCCAGAGTGCACAGAAATGCCATTTACCTTCCCACCACAGTGGTACCTTTTTATCTATTTGCACTGCTGTGCTTTCAAACTGCTAGGTTGGCAGAAGCTGGGACAGAGCAACAGGAGCTCGCCCCATCAAGCAGATTTGAACCTCTGACCTTCCGATTAGCAAGCCCAAAAGGCTCAGTGGTTTAGACGACAGTGCCACCCGCCTCCCTTCAGTCTTATATAGTTGGCACAGCATATTTGCAATTATCATCATCTTTGCTCCTGACACTTTTTAACCAGTTTCCACTGGTTTATCCCAGACATTCACCCACAAAGATACTTATTCGGGAAATGGCGGGTGTGGTATTGCTAAGTGTTCTGCCATGTTAACCTTTGCTCAAAATACATGGTATGAATCAGTGTGATATCACTGGGCAGCTGTGGGAAATATAAAACCTAATGTAGGAAGATTACCAGGTTAATGCGCCAGATTGATGGGATAGAAAGGACTGACAAAACCCGGGACCAGGAGGAAGAGACGCTGGATGAAGATTGGAAGAAAATTTGGGGGGAAAAATTATTAGGATTGCCTTATAAAATTAATGAATGTTAGAAAAATGTTGGAACGAAATTATTTGGCTTTAGCAAAAATGTTAAAAGAATTATGTAAGAATATGGTTATGAGAAATTGGTATAAATAAGATGTAAGTTTTAAGTTTTAGGGTTCTTTATAGTAAAATAAGGTTAAAATAGACTAAGGTAATGTAATGACAGAATATTATGAAAAATGGAAAGGATTTGCTGTGATAATTAACAACTAGGATACAAAAAAAGGGAGGAGTGAGGAGGTCAATGAAAGAAGGTAATGACAGTTAAGAATTTGAGAATATTGGATTTGTTTTTAAAATTCTGTGGCTTATTTTTGTTTTTTGATTGTGCTCTGTTATCTGTTTTGTTGTTATTTTTTGATTTTGATTTTTACCAATTTGTATTGTTTGATTGTGGTTTGTTTTTCTTTTGTTCTTTCTCTTTCTTTTTTTTCCTTGGTTTTTCCTGTAATTTTAAAAATCTTAATAAATATCATTTTTTAAAAAAAGGAATCTCTTCTGAAAGTATTTTTCTACCCATTAGCACCAGTGTATTATCATCGACAACTTGTCACTATATCCCTCCCCTCACTCTCTGGTATCAGTTATCCTTTCATGTTTCTACAACCTTTGTGCATCTTTACTGAAAACTCATTTCTTATGAAAATAATAATTTTATACTTTGAACAAACATCACAGTCACATGTGATTTCCTATTTAGCTTACTGTATTGGTTGTAATAATAATAATAAACCTTTATTGCATTAGCATACAGCCATAGCAAAATAAGACAAAAATACTAGAGACAAGCAAGCAAACAAAATTCAAAGAGATATTACTGGCGTAATGACATTTAAATTACCCTAAGACAATAATGTAAAGATTTAGTTGCCAGCGCCAAGAATCTAAAGTGCGGATGTATATAAAACATAAAATGGCCCCAAAATAGGCTCGGAACATTGGGTTGAAAAAGTAATAAAAGAATTAAAACAGGTCCAGGTCTAGGACTCACTACCCAGTCAGAGTAGCCCTGAGTTTCAGAGCCTGCACTATAAAGATTGCCACCCCACGTGAAATTTGGGGATTTGCGTCCACAAGAAGCGATTTCAAACAGTCTTCCTTAGATGTAATGGTGGACGGGATCAAGAGGAGGAGCTTAGATCTTATTGGCTCATAAATAGGGCAGTAGAAAAAGAAATGTATGAAGTCCTCTTCTTTGTGCATCATATTTGATGAAGACTCCCTTTTGCTCCTCCTCTTCTGCTTTACTAATAAGATGCTGAGTTGCATGCTCATTTCTCTAGCCTGAAATAGGACATGCCCAGTGCTAGATCCAGTCAATTAATGAGGTCATGTATCCATAGCAGTGACCGTGGTACTTCTGCAGCAGCACAACTGGACGCCTTTGTCTGTCCCAGCTGCAACCAAACATGTCTCTCCTGTATCTGTTTCTCCAGCCACAACAGATGCTGTAACTCTCCAACAGTTTGACTTTCTCCTCTGAAGGTGCAGTCTTCCATCGTCTCCTGAGATAGACAGATGCCAACTTAGTGGTGTGTAGACCACCTAGCTTTTTTTATGTTGTTCGGATGCCTGATTATCGTCTTCCAAAGCAATTACTCTATTCAGAACTTAAAAATGGAAAGCGTAATGCGTAATGCTGGTGGTCAGCAAAAGAGGTTCAAAGACTCTCTCAAGGCAAATCTAAAAAAAAAAGTAGTATAAACACTGACAACTGGGAAACACTGGCCTGCGAGCGCTCCAATTGGAGAACAGCCTTTACCAAAGGTGTCATGGACTTTGAAGATGCTCAAACTCAAGATGAAAGGGAGAAACATGCTAAGGCATGCTTGGCAAACCCTCACCGTGATCAACTCCCACCCAAAAACCTATGACCCCGCAGTGGAAGGACGTGTGGATCCATAATTGGCCTCCGCAGTCACTTACGGACTCACTGTTAAAACCGTGTTTATGGAGGACAATCTTACTCGGATATGAGTGATAGAAGGAGAAGGAGAGGGAGAAGGAGAGGGAGAAGAAGAAGAATGTAGACGGCCCTGGGTTCAAGTGCTAGTGTCTCCAGTTAAAGCATCTCCGGTACCACGGCTGGGAAAAACCAGGCATTACTAGACAGAGAACAACAATATTGTGCAGTAGCTGTTGGCAAGGGCATCGCCTGACCTCCCATTGCCCATGTTCTGCAGTTTACCAGGAGGTAGACAGGGAAGGGTGAGGTGGCAGCAAGGTCAGCATGGTGCAAACACCCCAGTGGGAGTGCCAGATTGGCTCCACCAAGACATTTTCATCACACTGACCTCGCCATTCCCCCTCTACCTCTCAGTAAGCAGCAGCAACCTGGCTGCCAGGTCAGGTAAGCGCCTCATCCTGCTGGCTGCTGATTCTGGACAGATGGACCAATAGTTAGACTCACTTAAGGTAGCTTCCTACATTGCCAATTGCTTCTGTGTATAGCAATTATGAGACAACCACTTAGAATCTTCCCTCCAATCAAGCATGGTGGCTCTGTTGAATTAAAGAGGCTCACTGTGATTTTGAATTTTATCATATGCTCCGTGAGATTCAGCCGTTTGGTATGCATATGCTCCCGTCCACATGGAGGTAATGCTAAACGACAGATTGAAGTAAACCAAAGGGGTCAACGTTAACATGATTATGAAAAAGCAAGTCTGCAATGGAAATTTGGCGAGCGCGTTTCTACATTTATTGTTCATTAATGGAGCTGGACTGACATCTCAATAAACCTACATCCTTCCTTACGTCTACAAAACGAGGATTTCCTTTCAGGCTGCTTTGAAGCTTATTGCCAATATGTTTCAACCTTCATGGACCAACCACCGTTAAGAATGGGAGAAGAGCATTAATGGGTCGGATCCAGAGTCAGTGCAGTTGCCGACGGCAGCCACTTCCAGATGCTTTAGTTGCAAAAGTTTAGTGGAAGTGTATAAAAAACAAAGGGCATTAGTAGAAAACTACAGATTTGCTGGACCATAAAGCTGGACCATAAAGAAGGCTGATCGCCAAAGAATTGATGCTTTTGAATTCTGGTGCTGGAGGAGACTCTTGAGAGACCCATGCTGCAAGAAGATCAAACCTATCCATTCTGAAGGAAATCAGCCCTGAGTGCTCACTGGAAGGACAGATCCTAAAGCTGAGGCTCCAGTACTTTGGCCACCTCATGAGAAGAGAAGACTCCCTGGAAAAGAACCTGATGTTGGGAAAGATGGAGGGCACAAGGAGAAGGGAACGACAGAGGACGAGATGATTGGATAGTGTTCTTGAAGCTACCAGCATGAGTTTGACCGAACTGCGGGAGGCAGTGGAAGACAGGAGTGCCTGGCGTTCTCTGGTCCATGGGGTCACGAAGAGTCAGACACGACTAAACAACTAAACAACAACAACAATAAACAACAATGGGCATTAGTAGAAAACTACAGATTTGCACCCCCTTCATGGATCACTGCCATGCCATGGCGAAGGGGTGTGAATAACTCAGAGAAGCTATGAGCTATGCCGTGCAGGGCCACCCAAGATGGACAGGTCATAGTGGAGAGTTTTGACCAAACGTGATCCACCTGGAGCAGGAACCGGCAAGCCACTCCAGTATCCCTGCCAAGAAAACTCCATGGACAAAGACAACATAGGACGAGATGGTTGGACAGTGTTCTCAAAGCTACAAGCATGAGTCTGACCAAACTGCGGGAGGAAGTGGAAGACAGGAGTGCCTGGCGTGCTCTGGTCCATGGGGTCACGAAGAGTTGGACACGACTAAACGACTAAACAACAACAACAACAGATTTGCACAGAGCACTTCGGACAACAGCAGCCTTATGTAGAAGGGAAAGTCTCGGCAAATGTGGGACATCTTTGGCCATAACATAATTGGCTCAAAAAGCGCCTCTGCTCAATCCACCCCAATGATCTCTGGGGCAAACCTGCAAGGAAAACTCAATGGCTGAAGACAGGTGTACATTTTTCTCAGTGGGGTGAGTGCAATGGCACTATCTGGTCTTTTCAATCTCTGAGTCATCAGGATACTTGGCAAGGTGTGAGATGAAGTGACCCGAAGCAGAGGACCAGTAGCAACTGGTGGCAAGGGGCAGGTCTCAGATAACAGAGAGAGCCGGTTCCAAGCAGCTGGTTGGTTGCAAATATTGTGGGACTTGGGAGAGCTCCCAGAAACAACAAAAGTTCATCAAAGTCCATCTAACTTATATCTCTTATATATCCTTATATATCCTTATATCTCCAAGGAGGGCACGGGAATTAGAACCCTTCTCCTCAGGGAAAGTTATCAGGAATTTAGAGGAGAAAAGTATGCCATTGAAGCCCAATCCATTTTAAGCCTGGAGCATATATATGTATATATTTATGCCAGATTTTGCAGAGAAAGAATGTGAAGAAATTGAATACTCTTTAAGCCCCGGGTTTAACAGTTGAGTTTGCTGACAATGCCAACCTATCTTAATCCAGCTAGTTCAATCTAGACCTTTCCATGTTTACTCCATGAACTATGATTCACAGTTTATTTATTATTCTAATTATTTTATTCTTTAAGGATGGTAGCCCACCATTCTTATTTAAACAAAACTCAGAGCAGTTTTCTAAACTTATCGGAGTGATAGTGAACACATGGCTTCATTCATTGGTAATGAAATAATTTCTTGTTAACATTGCTGTGAATATGTAAGGCTGAACAAAGTTGAAAATAATATTATGAACACAAGAACCATTTTGAAAAATGCTCACTGATTCACAAAAAAGATAGAAAAATTAGGCCATTGAATTTGTACCCATGCAGTTTTTTTGAAAAGTAAGGCAGTAAACTTCTGTAAAATAAATGCCAAATATACCAGAAAATTATTAAAATAATCATACATAACCAGACAAACAACACCATCCACATTCCAAAATATGTATCTTTGGTTATCGTGAAGTAAAATATATATATATTGTTTGCGTGTACATCATATATTCTTTTCACTCAATGCAATTGCCAGCCGAGGCAGCCATTTCAAAATGACATCTCAATCATGAATTATATGTTGGCAGAATGGGGGATAATGTAGGCTTGTCATATGTCTGGAATTTCCTGGACATATGGGAAGCCTGCATTATCCCCCATCCTGCCAATTTCCTAGACATATGCGGAATACTGCAGTCGGAAACAGTGTCCAGGCAGAAATCGGGAAAATGTCCGGGAAAATCCAGGTGTATAGTCAATAGAGGGATGCTGCTGGCCAGTTTTCTGCTATACTTTAGAACCACCACTTCTGATGGCTAGAGGGTGGTGTTGCAGCTATCAGGTCAACAGAGATCAGGAGACTCAAGGGACCAGTAGGATCCCACAAGACCAATTTTATATGCTGACTCTGGCCCAGCTCTTTAGGCTGAGCTTCTCTTTGACTGCCCATCCTTGCTTGCCTCCAGGCCACCAGTATTGACAGAATAATATTAGAAGTTGCAATAATTAACATGGTTTGAGGAAAGGGGGAAAAACAGATTTAGTTTGCTCAATTTTCCCTCTTGCCTGTAGTGTTGCAAACCATCTTCCTTCACTGCCTCGATTTCTCCTGCATGCAGATTAATAGCAACTGGGGGGGGGCAGGGGGGACGCCGACCTTTTGCCCTTCCTATAGCTGCAGCCAGTTTCTCCTTGCTGCTAACAAAATATGAATGAATGATGGGCATTTTCTCCTCTCACTTTACTAAATCAAACTGAACACTTCTGACACCGCAGCTGGATAAGCCGTAACTAAATCATCTTCCTTAGCGGGAGGAAAGGCGTGTTGTAAACAAAGCATACTTCCTGGGAAACCACCAAGATTGCTTCCTTGTCGTCTCTTGTTTTGGTAAGTCATTACCCTTAACTGGCGACCTGTTCCAAATTTGCAACTGTATGCAGAGGTGGATGAATTACAAGCCTTCTGTGAGTAGACAACAGATGTGGGAAACAGTCTTGACATGGTCTCCCTTGGAAGTGAGGCTTCAGGAGTAAGGCCTGCCATCCACTCCTTTTGCTGCCCTCACCAGGGCCGGATTTAGGTTTGATGAGGCCCTAAGCTACTGTAGGTTATGGGGCCCTTTATATGTCCAGCTGTCCTTTGTCAACAACAAATTTTTGCTGTTTTTTGTGTTGAATATATGCTATATGGTAATTTATGGACCTAATAGGTATCAAAAGCCATTTGCACATAACAAATAGGAGCCTGCACAACCCAAAACACTGTTGCTGTATGTAGGTTTTATTTTATTTGTTTTTTATTTCATATTTTGAAACTGTACATCCAGGTTTGTTTTTTCTTTAATTTTTTTTGGGGGGGGCCTCCAGGAGAATGGGGCTCTAAGCTATAGCTTTATTCAGCTTATACGTGAATCCGGCACTGGCCCTCACAGTTTGATTTTCTGTTTTTTTTAAAAAAAATGTAATTACAACACTGTTGCTTTTAGATACAAGGAACAAGTGTTTTGTTTTTAAACAGGTGACTCATAAAACGAACAAACATCCCATATAGGAAAAGTTATATTGTCGTAAAAGTTCCACGGGTTGTCATGAAAGTTAATTTCTGGGGTGCCCCCAGGCAAGGGAGCTCAAGCATGTATGCAATGCAATAACTCAAGGTTTATTCCAAGACCAGCTCTGCAAGCTGAGGAACTAAGGCAGTTAGGCAGCAGAAACACTAGGTAAATACATTCAAAATTAGAAGGTTGTCGGACAGGGAACTTGGAAGGGAGATGGAAAGGCATGGCACAGTGACCAAGCTTCTGCAAGATATTCATGTTGATGTTCTAGCAAGAACGGTGGCAGGCAAGTCTGAGAGAGGCTAAATCTTACTGCTCCTGCTCCTTAATCCAACCAGGTGTCAGGGAATCTGAGCCTCCTCCTTCGCAGCAGGTTGCCAATAATGGAAATACAAGAAGCTCTTACCAAGGTATTTTATCCAATATTCACAGAGAGAGATGCAGGATGCCGTCTCTAGGATAATGGCGTTGCTCCGAGTAATCTCCCCTCCACCACTTTACTCTCAGTCATCAGTAGCTCCACCCCTTTTGTGGTGGCTGTGTAAGGCCTTATGTCTACAGTGGTACCTCAGGTTAAGTACTTAATTCGTTCCGGGGTCCGTTCTTAACCTGAAACTGTTCTTAACCTGAAGCACCACTTTAGCTAATGGGGCCTCCCGCTGCTGCCGTGCTACCGGAGCACGATTTCTCTTCTCATCCTGAAGCAAAGTTCTTAACCTGAAGCACTATTTAGGGGTTAGTGGAGTCTGTAACCTGAAGCGTATGTAACCTGAGGTACCACTGTATTCGCTTTCTGCTTTCCTGCTTTCACTGCCCTCCTGGTCCTAGGAGAAGGGGGGTCTGGAATGCTTTCTAATGAGAAAGCTGTTCTGTCAGTCAGCTGTTCTGACTGCTGCTCCCCACTCCCCTTCTTCCAAGCTTTGTCCTACTTCTGTCTCAGAGTCATGACCTTCTGCAAACCACCGTTGTAAATCTACACTGTCTTCCTCCTTTTGGGAAGGTTCAGGAGAAGGGGGGGGGCGGTCTCCACCATTCCTCTTCAGTCCAGTCCCTGACACCAGGTTACCATCTGCCCTCCTAGTAGTCCAGTATGAATCCTGCCTGGCAGATGTCTATCCATTCACCAACATGATTCAGTAACTACGACAGTGGATCTGATAGATTACAGATAGTCCAGTTAGGATCACGAAGTCTGGAGGAAGGACCATAGCAGGATTAGGGATGCCAGAGAATTCCAATGAAAACAGGGAGCAGAAATTGCCCATTGTTATGTACTAAGTTTGGATCCTAGAACAATAGGCAGGTAGGATTCTAGAACGCAACAACCTGATTGGCCTGCAGGAGCAGCCCAATCAGGCTTCAGGAGGGATGCAGAATCAGCCAATCAGACGGGACCCATCGTGTAAATAATGTATATAAAGCCAGAGGTTGGGGGGGATTCATCCACTGTTTTACGAGCTGCAATAAAGATTATATTTCACCCATGTTTTCTTATTTGTCCCATGTCTGGAATAGAAATCAATTCATCAATACAATCAGTATTCACTGTTGTTGTTTTCAGTCTGCAAATGATATCATGGAACCATATAATTGTAGAGTTAAAAAGGACCCTGGGGTTCATTTAGTGTAGAGTTTTCTAAACTGTGTGTCGTGACATGTTAGTGTGTCGGCTGCAGTGTGTAGGTGTGTGATGTAATATGTGTCCATATTTTTTATAAGGGGTCAGTTTAACCTCTGGTTTGCTCGTAAAACTGAATTACTGTGTCACGAAATGATGCAAAACTGAATTACTGGGTTGCGAAATGATGCATGTGTTAAAAGTGTGTCACCAACATGAAAAATTTGGAAAGCTCTGATCTAGTCCAATGCCCTGAAATGCAGGAATATGCAGCTGTCCCATCCAAGGATTGAACGAACCTGCAAACTTGGCGTTATCAGCACCACGCTCTAAGCAACTGAGCTAGCCCCACCGTCCTTTGCACGGCATTTCCTTTGCACTGAAATGAACGGGGTAGAATAACATAATGACTATGCAACTTACATAATTGACATCGTTTTGCCACAGTGGACAGTGAGACAGAAAATGTAGTTTGGGGCATAAGATTCACTGCGGCGCTCACTGCAGTGCCCATGGGGCAGAATGGAGAATGTTGCTTTACTACACTTCTACTTAGGGCACAATTGTCTGATTCCTCTTGCCTGGCTTGTCCTGCATCCAGTACCACACATCTACCTGCTCTGAATGCTGTCAAAACGGGATGCATGAATGATGTGACCCGAACCCCACTTTGCAGCCCCACACCTCCCTTAGTCCATTGCTGGTTTGGGAGAAAAGACACTTGAAGCAGCAGAGCACAGGAAGGTTAATACAGTGGTACCTCGGGTTAAGAGAAGAAGAAGAAGAGTTTGGATTTGATATCCCGATTTATCACTACCCGAAGGATTCTCAAAGCGGCTAACATTCTCCTTTCCCTTCCTCCCCCACAACAAACACTCTGTGAGGTGAGTGGGGCTGAGAGACTTCAAAGAAGTGTGACTAGCCCAAGGTCACCCAGCAGCTGCATGTGGAGGAGCAGAGACGTGAACCCGGTTCACCAGATTATGAGTCTGCCGCTCTTAACCACTACACCACACTGGCTCTCAAGTAAGTACTTAAGTACTTAATTCGTTCTGGAGGTCTGTTCTTAACCTAAAACTGTTCCTAACCTGAAGCACCACTTTAGCTAATGGGGCCTCCTGCTGCTGCTACACCGCCGAAGCACGATTTCTGTTCTCATCCTGAAGCAAAGTTCTTAACCTGAAGCACTATTTCTGGGTTAGCAGAGTGTGTAACCTGAAGCGTATGTAACCCGAGGTACCACTGTATAAGGCAGCTGAGGAGGGTGTTTCTATTCTCCATCGCCACCCAACCACCCCATCCTACACTTTGTACGTAAATAGAGTGGACCCTTCAGCAGGCAAATGTGTTTGCCCCCCCCCCCCCCATGGCTGGCTCAGCTCTCAGAAGCATCAGACCCACAGCTTTTGGGTATGAAAATCACTGGCCTAGCACAATGAATTAATTGCTGCTACAGTGCAAATTTCAACAGCAGCATATGGCTGCAGAAGGAATGTTTGCTGCAGTTCGGAGGGGGGACTTTGAGGAGGCTATATTTCTGTCTGTAAAAAAAATAAAATAGAATGCCCCCCCCTTTTGATTTCAGAGTGAAAGAACCAGGAGTTAGCCAATATAAAATTAACGTGATATATCATGCAGCAGAAGGATTCAAGCACATAGTTTATGGTGATAAATGATTTTCCATGACAGCAAAAATATGACAATGAAAGGAAGACAAATGCATTTCCTGGATTGACTCAGTAATTCTGATTAGGTTGCCTTTCCTGTAAAGGATTATGTAGGACAAGCTGACATGATCACCTGGAATTACCTAATCCAATAGGCATTACGTGTGACAGATAAAACATCTGTTTAAAGAAAATAAAGTGCACTTAGCCATGGGGCTCAGGATGCTGACCAAAACCAGATCAAATAAAAGGCATAGAGTTTCCCCGGCAAAGACACTGTCGAGAACTTGCAAACAATTTATAGTCCAACAAAGCCATGCCTTTGCCATCCATTTCAACTCCTATTGATTAGCAAGCTGCAGCTCACTTGACCAAGCTAATTGTACAACCCACTGAAGGAGGACTGTGAATGAGATTTAAAGCGGAGTCACTCCAAGAAGGGGAGGGCTGTAACAAAAGAGACCGTTCCAAATAAACGCTGGGAAGAAGTAAACGTAAATTGCTCAGAGGCAGCCCTAGGCAAAGTAGAGCCACACTTACAAAGCTCTCTCAGATGCGCACCGTTCATGTCATTCGCTGCAATCCCAAGCATATGTCCTAGGAAGGCAAGTCCTGTTGAATTCAGAGGGACTTAATTTTCTAAAATATATATTTTTAGTAAAGATTTCTTAATTTACAAAAATTGTCTCTTTTTTCAAGTTGTGTTTTCTACAGATCAGTTTCATTTGTTGTGAGACAAAAAACATCTTTAGATGCGGCCACGATAGCCAACTATCGCCCAGTCTCAAATCTTCCATTCTTGGGCAAGGTGATTGAGCGAGTGGTTGCTGAACAACTCCAGGCATGCCTGGAAGAAGCGGACCATTTGGATCCCTTCCAGTCAGGATTCAGGCCTCATCATGGGACTGAAACTGCCTTGGTCGCACTGGTTGATGATCTCCGGCGGGCTAGGGACAAAGGTGAGAGCTGTTTCCTAGTTCTGCTGGATCTCTCAGCGGCGTTTGATACCATCGACCATAACATCCTTCTGGACCGTCTTGAGGGGCTGGGAGCTGGGGGTACTGTTATACAGTGGTTCTGCTCCTTCCTCCTGGGCTGTGTTCAGAAAGTGGTGGTGGGGGATGAGTGTTCAGACCCCTGGGCTCTCACTTGTGGGGTGGCTCAGGGTTCCGTCCTCTCCCCCATGCTTTTCAACATCTACATGAAGCCGCTGGGAGAGATCATCAGGGGATTTGGGCTGGGTGTTCATCAGTATGCGGATGATACCCAGCTCTACCTCTCTTTCAAATCAGAACCAGTGAAGGCAGTGAAGGTTCTGTGTGAGTGCCTGGAGGCGGTTGGAGGTTGGATGGCAGCTAACAGATTGAAGTTGAATCCTGACAAGACAGAAGTACTGTTTTTGGGGGACAGGAGGCGGGCAGGTGTGGAGGATTCCCTGGTCCTGAATGGGCTAACTGTGCCCCTGAAGGACCAGGTGCGCAGCCTGGGAGTCATTTTGGACTCACAGCTGTCCATGGAGGCACAGGTCAAATCTGTGTCCAGGGCAGCTGTTTACCAGCTCCATCTGGTACGCAGGCTGAGACCCTATCTGCCTGCGGACTGCCTCGCCAGAGTGGTGCATGCTCTGGTTATCTCCCGCTTGGATTACTGCAATGCGCTCTACATGGGGCTACCTTTGAAGGTGACCCAGAAACTACAACTAATCCAGAACGCGGCAGCTAGACTGGTGATTGGGAGCGGCCGCAGAGACCACATAACACCGGTCTTGAAAGACCTACATTGGCTCCCAGTACGTTTCCGAGCACAATTCAAAGTGTTGGTGCTGACCTTTAAAGCCCTAAACGGCCTTGGTCCAGTATATCTGAAGGAGCGTCTCCACCCCTATCGTTCTACCCAGACACTGAGGTCCAGCACCGAGGGCCTTCTGGCGGTTCCCTCACTGCGAGAAGCCAAGTTACAGGGAACCAGGCAGAGGGCCTTCTTGGTAGTGGCGCCTTCCCTGTGGAACACCCTCCCACCAGATGTCAAAGAGAACAACAACTACCATGCTTTCAGAAGACATCTGAAGGCAGCCCTGTTTCAGGAAGCTTTTAATGTTTGATGTATTATAGTATTTTAATATTCTTTTGGAAGCCGCCCAGAGTGGCTGGGGAAGCCCAGCCAGATGGGCAGGGTATAAATAATAAATTATTATTATTATTATTATTATTATTATTATTATTATTATTATTAATAATGTTGCATACAGTGTTAGGTTAGGAAGAAAAGAAGGGGAAAGATGGGAAGGGGGGAATGGTGAATGGTGTCGAGTGGCAATATTCCTCTTCTGCTTAGTGTATGTGTGGGGTTTTGTGTCATTGTCACGTGTGGGTTCTCTTAATATTCGCTTGTTGTATTTCCTTGGTGGTGAGAGAGGTTGGGAGTGGCGTAGGGTGTGGTTGGTTGTCTTTGGTTGGCTGTAGTGAGATTTGTTTTTGTGTGTGAGTGGGGTATGTGTGTGTGTGTGTGTGTGTTTTTGGATCAGGTTAGCCAGATTGATTTGTCTGCTGTTGGCGGATTCTTGTTCTTCTCTTGTTGGGCTGTTATGTATGTGATAAAGGGGAACCATACGGGGATGAAGGCGTCTTCTATTTGGAGGGACTTACTTTTGAGTAGGATTGGGAGAGAAACTCAATTCCGTTCACATTTAAATGTGAACTTATCAAATTTTCACTTTCTGAAATATTACACAGACCGAAACACAGCCGTCCTTTGAAATTCACGTTTCTCTGAATTTTGCAGTGCAGTTCTCCTGCCAAACAATGTGTACAAAGAGGTATATACCAGGATGAATGCATATATTAGTGAAAATAACACAAGGATGCATTACAGTCAGCGAAATGGCTTTGCAAAAATGTACATAGGAAGGGAAATTGCAGACTACAATGTGCCTATGCCATGGGTAGACAAACTAAGGCCCGGGGGCTGTATCCAGCCCAATTGCCTTCTAAATCCAGCCCACGGACGGTCCGGGAATCAGTGTATTTTTACACAAGTAAATGTGTCCTTTTTAAAAAAATGCATCTCTGGGTTATTTGTGGGCTCTGCCTGGTGTTTTTACATGAGTAGAATGTGTGCTTTTATTTAAAATGCATCTCTGGGTTATTTGTGGGGCATAGGAATTCGTTCATATTTCCCCCCCCCAAATATAGTCCGCCCCCCCACAAGGTCTGAGGGACAGTGGACTGGCCCCCTGCTGAAAAAGTTTGCTGACCCCTGGCCTATGCAGATAAATTTGCACTAAAAGGCAGACGAATTTTCACACAGACTTTTAAAAAGATGTATCACAAACTGTTATGAAAATGTGGAGAAATGAGCATTTTAATTGTTATAATCTACAGGTCAGTTATTATTGTCACATATCAACAGACAAATATCTAATATTGAAGTATGATATAATATACTAATGAAACTAATGATAATGATAATGATAATGATAATGATAATTTGTACCACACCCATCTGACTGGGTTGCCTCATCCACTCTGTGTGGCTTCCACATACAAAAACACAAGAGAACATTACATACTAAAAACTTCCTGATACAGGGCTGTCTTCAGATGTCTACAGAAGATCATATATTTATCTCTTTGACACCTGACAGGAGGGCATTCCACAGGGTGGGTGCCACTACTGAGAAGGCCCTCTGCCTGGTTCCCTATATTTCACTTCTCACAATGAGGGACCCACCAGAAGGCCCTCAGAGCCTCAGTTTCTGGGCTGAATGATGTGGGTAGAGATGCTCCTTCAGGTATACAGCACTGAAGCCATTTAGGGCTTTAAAGGTTAAACAATCAGCATCTGCACATATCTGAATATTTGCAGAAAGACTGCCTCAGTTTTACAGACAGGAAATTAAGGGATTTGGAGGTGGGAGAAAAATTAAATGAATTTGTTAGACACTTAAAACAATACACCACTTGAAACAGTCACGGCTTCCCTCAAATAAACCTGGGAAGGGTAGTTTGTTAAAGGTGCTGAGTTGCTAGGAGACCTTTATTTCCCTCACAGAGCTAGAATTCTCACAGTGGTTTAACAGTTAATCCCTCTTTTCCCATGGAACTCTGTGAACTGTGACTCTGCGAGGGGAAAAGGCACCTCCTAGGACCCTTAACAAACAACATTTCCCAGGATTCTTTGGGGAAAGTCACGATTGTTTAAAGAGTGGTACAGTGCTGCTTTAAATCTGTAGGACAGATGGCGCCATAGTTGACTGGAAGTTCTTGCACAACAAGTCTACTTCCAAAAAGGTAGGCTTTTTTGTGGGATAATACTTGCTCTGATAGGGACGCAGGTGGCGCTGTGGGTTAAACCACAGAGCCTAGGACTTGCTGATCAGAAGGTTGGCGGTTCAAATCCCTGCAATGGGGTGAGCTCCCGTTGCTCGATCCCTGCTCCTGCCAACCTAGCAGTTCGAAAGCACATCAAAGTGCAAGTAGATAAATAGGTACCACTCCAGCAGGAAGGTAAACGGTGTTTCCATACACTGCTCTGGTTCGCCAGAAGCAGCTTGGTCATGCTGGCCACATGACCCAGAAGCTGTTCGTCGGCTCCCTCGGCCAATAAAGCGAGATGAGCACCGCAACCCCAGAGTTGGTCACGACTGGACCTAATGGTCAGGGGTCTCTTTACCTTTACCTTTTTACTTGCTCTGATGCAACGTCATCTAACCTCCCCACAAACAAATGAGGGGTGAATCCATAATACAGAGGTGTCTGAAAGCACCTTAACCTCAACACTCTTTAACGGGGTTAGTTCCCACATTCAGTTCCTTAATTTTAAGGCACAATGATTATGTAGAGAAATCATGTGATTGGACACGTACGACAGCTCCTTGAGTTCAGAAGGGCATTGACATCTCTGGCTAACAGAAGAGTGCAATGAATTTCTCACTGCCTCCATCCTTTATCCGGCTGCGGGGTCCTTTCACATTGCTGACATGAGGAAATAATAATAATAATAATAATAATAATAATAATAATAATAATAATAATAATTTATTTATACCCTGCCCATCTGGCTGGGTTTCCCCAGCCACTCGGGGCAGCTCCCAACAGAATTAAAAACCAAACATTAAAAACTTCCCTAAACAGGGTTGCCTTCAGATGTCTTCTAAAAGTCAGATAGTTGCTTATTTCCTTGGCGTCTGATGGGAGGGCGTTATACAGGGTGGGCGCCAATACCGAGAAGGCCCTCTGCCTGGTTCCCTGTAACTTCACTTCTCACAGGGAGGGAACTGCCAGAAGGTCCTCGGAGCTGGACCTCAGCATCCAGACTGAATTCCCAACTGGTGTTTGTATAAGTGTGTGTTGGGGGGGGGGCATTGTCCCATGCTGAGGAGCGGGGTGGAACAAAGCGAAGCTGCACACTATTTATCTGGCTTTGCGGATATTATTGGCCCAGAGATGGAAAGAAGATAAAGTCCCAACCAAACAAGAATGGCAGATTAAGTTGATGGATTATGCTGAAATGGCAAAAATGACCGGAAGAATCAGAAATCAGGAAGTCCAAAATTTTAATAAGGAATGAGGAAAATTTACAATTTATCTTAAAAACCATTGTAAACAGCTAAATCTGTTAGCAGGATTGGAATTACACTTGTAGTTTAATGATGAGTTTTGGACATAAGGGAGATGTAAAAGATTTGGATTATCATAAAAGATGCAGGGAGAAATGATTAACAATAGGACTCACATGGGGAGAAGTCCAAGAGATTCTTTGGAATCTTGTTTTTATGTTGTACGTTGGATATGTGATTGTAAAACATTAATCTGAAAACCAAATAAATAAATTTATATTTTTTTAAAGAAGCTGCACACTGTGTGTGGGTTGAGAGCAGCCAAGCAGATGATGTAAGCAGGGAGACGAGCAGTAAACCAAGTTCAAGATGGGTAAAGGTGTGCGTCTACAAGAGACAAGAGAGGATGATTACTTCAGCAGGAACACTGTAAGTAGACCGGAGAAGCAGGGGAAGAAGGGAGCAAGGAACAAAGGAGGGGGTCACAGCAGTGCCAGATAACCACATTCCCAAGGCTTCTGTTATATTTGGAAGCAGTACAACTCTGAAAAAGATGTTGTGGAGTATCAACCAAGATAAAGCTTCATTCACACACACACATTTCATTTTTATTTATTTTTTTACAATTTGAAACAAACATTTTGCAAACTCGTTGATATCCAATGACTTCCCTTCTTTGCTTTCCATGATTCATTTTACATACCATCCATTCTTGCATATTTTACTATAACCATTCAAGTCAGTTTTCCATTCAAACATTAATTCTACTGCTGAATTTATCTTAATGCCGCCAGCGTTTTCAGTTGTGTATGGTCATTTCCCATACAGTGGTACCTCGGGTTAAGTACTTAATTCGTTCCGGAGGTCCGTTCTTAACCTGAAACTGTTCTTAACCTGAAGCACCACTTTAGCTCATGGGGCCTCCCACTGCCGCCGTGCCGCCGGAGCACGATTTCTGTTCTTATCCCGAAGCAAAGTTCTTAACCTGAAGCACTATTTCTGGGTTAGTAGAGTCTGTAACCTGAAGCGTATGTAACCTGAAGCGTATGTAACCCGAGGTACCACTGTATATTCAATAAATGTTTTCCACTCTTTGAATATATGTTCTTCTTGCTCTCTTATTCTATGTGTTGAACCTGCCAGTTCTGCACATTCTAACATCTTAAGTTGCCAATCTTTGTCTGGGACCTCCTCCATTTTCCATTTTTGGGCTAACAAAACACGGGCCGCTGTTGTTGCATACATAAATACAGTGGTGCCCCGCAAGATGAATGCCTCGCAAGACGAAAAACTCGCTAGACGAAAGGGTTTTTCGGTTTTTGCGTTGCTTCGCTAGACGAATTTCCCTATGGGCTTGCTTTGCAAGACGAAAACGTCTTACGAGATTGTTCGCTTTTTTCTTAAAGCCGCTTGAAGAGGCGCAGTTGCGACGGACTGTGCTTCGCAAGACGAAAAACATCGCAAGGCAAAAAGACTCGCGGAACGAATTAATTTCGTCTTTCAAGGTACCACTGTAAGCTTTTTTGACACAGAGGAATTGGGTTATTTCCAGTTTAGGGGGGGGGGAGAGAGATAGCTTCCTTAGAATGCAGCAGGGGAAAATTGGCGCCACAATGTTACAGAATGTTCAGAGGCCCATCTCTTAAAACTGGAAGGAAGGGCCAGGTTTTCTCACAGGTGATAAACTTGTTTGTGGACTGCCCTGCTCCACATTGCACAAAGGGCCTCATATGATTGAACATTCCCTGCACACAGAAAACTGGGGGTCAGGGAGAAGGGATCTAGCCAAGTTCTCTCCAAAAGCCTAGCTTTTAATGCATTTTATTTGCTTATTTTGCATAGAAGATGCAAACAAGCGAATGCACACCTGCACTCTGAAATTGACACTGCCCAGACCACCCCAGCAAGAACTTTTTTTGAGGGGAAGCTGTTTATAAATGCTTTCAACTAAAATAAAAATAAACTAGGTCTAAGCTAATAGCCACAAACTGCTATTTCATCTGAAGTGCAAGGCTAATATTGGAGGATGAAGATAGTGATGCTATCCTTTGATTCAGAATTACCATTAAACTACTCGTTTGCTTATCCCTGCATGTACATTGACCAGTTTGCTGAATGCAGCATGAATGAATAAGCTAACATTAGGTAAAATGAGGATTTTTTATTATTATTATGAGGGCATTGCATGTTAATTAGCTGTAAGATTTCCCCAGAGTCTTTATATATGCAGTTTTACTTGATTGGTTTGTGGTTACTGTTTTTTTCTTGCTGAAATGTATGTATTATGCGTTTGTTTGTTTGTTTGTGTGAGTGAGAGAGAGACAGACAGACAGTGATTGTGACTGCATTGCTTATACAGTACTTCCTTTGTTTTGATATGTCAAGCAAAGGGATTTTTTTTTATATAATGAAGTTGCTTCATTTCAAAATAAACATATTTCTAGTTGTCGTTTCCAGTTTTCTTCCTGAAGATTGATGTCTGAACAGTTGCAACAAAAAACCAACGTGCATATTTATAATTTACATCTTTATTAGAAGGAAGTGTTTAATGAGAGCTGATCTAGTGTAGAAACGAAGAACTGGGGAATTCAGACCACATCCTGCATGCATTGAAAGTACACACAAGCACACATGAGCCGGCATGGACTGCCCCTCCTCCATGGCCAAGCCCCCTGTGCATTTGGCCAGGGCATGATTAGGCTCTTACTGGCATAGAGAAGCTCTATGCATATATATCAGTATAATTCCTGTCCGAGATATGGAGGGTATGCCATCTGGATAGTACAATACCGTATTGGCCCGAATATAAGCCGCACCTTTAAAATTCGGGGGGGGGGGGAGAGAGAAAAAGTCAATACAGTGGTGCCCCGCAAGACGAATGCCTCGCAAGATGGAAAACTCGCTAGACGAAAGAGTTTTCCGTTTTGGAGGTGCTTCGCAAAACGAATTTCCTATGGGCTTGCTTCGCAAGACGAAAATGTCTTGCGAGTTCCTGCTGTTTTTTTTCCTCCCCCCCTTTTCTAAGCCGCTAAGCCGCTTATCAGCTGATCCGATCAGCAGATAAACCGCTAAAAGCCGCTAAAAGCGCTAATAGCGCTAATCCGCTAATCCGTCAATGGGCTTGCTTCGCAAGACAAAAAAACCGCTAGACGAAGAGAATCACAGAACGGATTCTTTTCATCTTGCGAGGCACCACTGTACCCGAATATAAGCCGCTCCCTTAAAATTTCACAGGCACTCACACCCATTCCGTTTTTCCGTATGTCTGATTCATCAAGCAATAGAGTAAAAGCCTGTTTTGTAAGGTCACAAATTTAAGCCGCATTTTAACTTTTCACGGTCAGGATTTGGGGGGTGGGGAGTGATGCCATATATATTCAGGCCAATATAGTAATATACAATAAATGAAATGTCGATGTGATGTTGTTATAAGCTAATTTTTTAAAAAACCACTATATTGTTCATATTGTAACACTTGCTTATTTTTAGTCGATGATTGTGGCTTATGGTTTAAATTTAAAGATATAAAGGCTTTTTAAACAACAACACAACGTGGGACTTTTCTGTGCTTGATCACTGAGCTGTGGCTTCTCCAGATGAAAAGAATAGCCGCTTGAAATGAAGGTGGTCCAATGGGCTGCAAATCCAGACCCATGTGTTTTTGTATCATTTAGACATCATTTTTGGTGTACGAAACAACTCTATTAGATATGCCTTTAAGGAATGGGCCCAACAAACAAGAAAGCTGAGATCTTTTGTGAAGCAGATACCAGATGCTTCTCTGGGCTTAGGATAAGAGCAGTTGAATTGTCAGTGCCACAGAACCTAAGCAGGTGTCAGTTTTATCTCCCGTGATAATAATCAGAAGTTGAGTTCCATCTCAGCATTTGTTCCAGAAAAGCAGCTTGTGGACTGAAGGCACAGGACTGGAATCTAGCGCAAGGAAACAAACTGAAGAGCAGACAGAGCAGAACTTGGTATCAAGAGTACAGAACGACAGTGTAGCTTATCTGTATTAGCAAAAGTAGCTCTAGCAGAACTATAAAACCATAGAATCATAGAATTGTAGTCCTTTTCCCCAGCATGGGGCTTGAACCCACAGCCCTGTGATTAAATAATAATAATATAATAATAATAATAATAATAATTTATTATTTATACCCCACCCATCTGGCTGGGCTTCCCCAGCCACTCTGGGCGGCTTCCAAAAAAATATTAAAATACTGTAATACATCAAACATTAAAAGCTTCCCTAAACAGGGCTTAGATGTCTTCTAAAAGTCTGGTAGTTGTTCTCTTTGACATCTGGTGGGAGGGCGTTCCACAGGGAGGGCGCCACTACCGAGAAGGCCCTCTGCCTGGTTCCCTGTAATTTGGCCTCTCGCAGTGAGGGAGCCGCCAGAAGGCCCTCGGCGCTGGACCTCAGTGTCCGGGCAGAACGATGGGGGTGGAGACGCTCCTTCAGATATACTGGACTGAGGCTGTTTAGGGCTTTAAAGGTCAGCACCAACACTTTGAATTGTGCTCGGAAACGTACTGGGAGCCAATGTAGGTCTTTCAAGACCGGTGTTATATGGTCTTGGTGGCCGCTCCCAGTCACCAGTCTGGCTGCCGCGTTCTGGATTAATTGCAGTTTCCGGGTCACCTTCAAAGGTAGCCCCACGTAGAGCGCATTGCAGTAGTCCAAGTGGGAGATAACTAGAGCAGTGTTTTTCAACTACTGTTCCGCGGCACACTAGTGTGCCGCGAGATGTTGCCTGGTGTGCTGTGGGAAAAATTGAAAAATTCGAAAGATTTTTTAAAAGAAAAAAGTCAAATTTTCGCCCACTAGGTGGGCGCCGGACTGTGTCCACCCTATTTTCCATCCATCCTGGGTGGGGATCAGATCGGATGGGATCGGATGAGAGCGGACAGGCGGTCCGCTCTCATCCGATTCCCCATAGAGAGCAGCGGGGCTCTGACATCTCCCTCTCCGCACACAGTGGTGGTGTGCCTCGTGATTTTTTTCATGAAACAAGTGTGCCTTTGCCCAAAAAAGGTTGAAAAACACTGAACTAGAGCATTAAAAGTCTCATGATCTACCAACTGAGCCACATTGCTGGGGAGCAATCATATGACTCTCCAACAAAAAAGTTCTGCTTGTTTCCTCCTTGCTATGCAAGAAAGATGCTCAGCAAACCCTATCATGTGTTTAATTTTCTAGTTGATGGATATGTGGAGACTGAGGGAGGAAAACGGGATTAAATTATTAGGATTCCTCCCACCACACACACCCCAACTCTATGTTCTTTCTTGAATCAGAAAGAAAGCATGGGCTATTTTTCACCCTGAAAGTTCTGCTTCTCGTCACATAAGGGACTGGGGGGGCGCGTTTTTGGCTGTGCCTTTTTTTATTTTTAACAGCAACAAAAAAACATTAGTAACATAATAGCCTTGTGGATATCCAAGTCTCCAAAGGCAGGCGTAAGGAGGAAAGCAGGAATATTTCAGTTCAGCGCTACTCACCCCATCTGATCAACCCCATGGGCTGGCAGGAACAGAGCAATATGGCTGGGTTGTCTCAGGCCAAATGGGCTTCAATGCTAATCTTCCTTCTGTTTCATCTTTTCCTGTTTTTTTCTCTGGGACACATCATTCTGTTGTACTTGAGGGTTCACACACTTCGGTGCGGCTGTTTTATTTCACTCCTCGCTCAGTGCAAAGTACAATGAAAGCCAGGAAAGAAGACTTGAGATCTGCACACTGTCAGTGGTACATAGTTCTGGCTGTTGTTTCCGTTTGATGCCTTCAGTTTTATCCAAGGATTATGCAGGATGGGAATAAAGGAAGATTTACATGCCTGAACATGGGTCAAATGACAGTCAGAAAACACATGTGTTCCAGCTTTTTCACCTGTGTGCTTTTCCTGGCAAGCATTCCTTGAAAAGTCTTCTAACCAACTGTGGCAGAAACTGCTGATAGGAGCTTTCTTCTTATACTTAGTTGAAATGGAGTACATTTTTTGTTTATTTCTAAGGCCTTTGTTTTATTCTGGCATCAGTTTAGCCCATATCATCATATATATCTATATTTAGAGATAATAACGTCCTAATACTCCATCGCATTCTAGCATGATGAAGAAACAGAACCAGGATAAGGGTATGCAAATGAGGGGAGGGGCTATGCAGAAAATTGCTGACTTGAGTTACCCAGGGGTTGGGAAGAAGGTTTGGAGCCCGATCCTAGCCATTTTTGCTTCGAACTAAGGCACACTTAGTGGGTGGCACTGTGGTCTAAACCACAGAGCCTAGGGCTTGCCGATCAGAAGGTTGGCAGTTCGAATCCCCGCAATGGGGTGAGCTCCCATTGCTTGGTCCCTGCTCCTGCCAACCTAGCAGTTTGAAAGCAAATCAAAATGCCAGTAGATAAATACCGGTAGGTACCGCTCCGGCAGGAAGGTAAACAGTGTTTCTGTGTGCTGCTCTGGTTCGCCAGAAGCGGCTTAGTCATGCTGGTCACGTGACCCAGAAGCTGGACGCCGGCTCCCTTGGCCAGTAAATTGAGATGAGTGCTGTAACCCCAGAGTCGTCCGTGACTGGACCTAACAGTCAGGGGTCCCTTTACCTTAAGGCACACTTGGACTCAGTGGAACCTGAATTAAAACTCAATTTTGCAAAATGTGCCAATTGGAACAAAGATCCAGAAATTCTTCCTGCAAAGTCATCTTTCACATACTGTGAAAGTTTGACTGCTACTGAATGTTGTCAGCTTTCAAATCTTATCTAATATTTGCTAATACTTGATATGTTGACCACTACATATCAGATGCTATCAAAATAATGCCAGTGATTGCATGCCAGCTGTCAGATACTGTCAATTGTTGAAAAACTTTCAGATGCAAGGGGGAGGGAGGAGATTCAGAATTTCAAACATCAGTGCAAAAAAATACTAGGAACACTATAGAATATTTACCATAAATATCTACAAAGGGAGAGGCCTGTCATAATGATAGGCATGTTCCAGTCTTGTATAACCATTTACTATTAATTTTTAGCTTGCTTTTCAGCCAAAATTAATGCACAGAGCAATGTACAGGAAATAGTAATTTAAGTACCATAAAAAGAAAAATCTACATGTAAAAGTAAAGAACAGACCACAGCAGAATATGAGAGAGATAGTCAAATTCAAGTAAAATATTCTCAGCAGAGAATCAAGAATGTACATGCCGTTCTAGAATGTCTTACTCCCCTTGAAGCAAGTTGGTGAGACTGAATAGCAGTTCCACAGAAAAGAGACCACAACAGAGAAGACCCTGTACCTAATCACAACCCACAACCGGGTTGTGATATCCTTAGGGTGATGTCAGGAGGGTGGTTGTGTGTCCTACTTTACGGAAAACATTCCTCTTTTTTGGTGATGTGTGTCCTCTTTTTTTCTCACTGTGTAACTGGCCAACTCAGATTGACATCTGGGCATGGGGGTGGTCCATATTGGAGGAGGTGCTACTCCAGGTACACAGAGCTCAGATTATTCAGGGCATTGATGTGCTATATGATGTCTGGTGAACATCTAGCTGGCAGCCAAAGTTACGGTAACTTTAAATCATTGGCTAGGGTCATGCATTGAAAAATGAGGAATCAAATTAAAGTGCAGAGCATGTAGATTTGCCAAACACACACACACAAATACACACACACACACAGAGTGCTTTGCCAATTTGCTCCCTAAATCGTAAAGACAAAAGAAACAAAAATGGAAAATGCTGGGCATAGTCTTTGAAAGCTATTGGCTCCGGGAGTCCTTGTGTCAGGTTGGTTGAAATGAGCTCTCGCTGGCCACTCACTCAGGAGCCTAGGTGTTATGGACTGTTTTATGAATGTTCCAGCAGCTCATATATTTTAAAATAAACTGTCAGTGTGCAAGGCCTGGGGACAAATAGAGCTGCCTATAGGAAAGGCTGTGGAGTAGGGGGTGCCTGTGCTTTCAGGGTTCCCATTCAGTTCAATGGAAGTTTTGCAGAAGACTTTCCACAACGATTACACCCAAGCGTGCTTCCAGTCGTATTTGCTGCTAGCCACGAATCCATATGAAGATCTTTTAAAAAATATATATATGCTTTTCAGGTTTCTACATTACAGTCATTCAACATTTCCAAATTTGACTTCCTCCCCCCTCTTTTTGCGGTTCCTTAAATATATTTTTAGTATCTTCTGCATATCCAAATTGCTCATTTATTCATCTACTTTAAATATATACTCTTATGAAACTGCAGGTTATTAGCCTGCCAATGTTTTTTCTGTTTACAATTTATCTCTAAATATTCAATAAACCATTTCCATTGTTTATAAAATGTTTGTTGTCTTGATTTCTTATTCTTCCGGTAAGTTTTGCCATTTCTGCATATTCCATAACTTTTTGTATCCATTGTTCCTTTGTGGGACTTCTGCTTCTTTCCATTTTGGGGCAAGTAACATTCTTGCCGCTGTAGTCGCATACATGAAGAAGTTTCACTTTTGGTAGTTCTGCCCCTATAATTCCCCCCAAAAAGCTTCTGGTTTTGTTTTGTTTTTACAAAAGTTATTTTAAACATCCTTTTCAATGAAGATTTATATTTAGTATAAATATTCAGAAACTGTCTCCCCACTCTTTTCTTCCACATTGTTGACATCTCTGAAACTAACAAGGAAGGATTTTTACATATTTCTGTTTCCGCAAGGAAACATAGTCCACATTTGGATCTGCAGAGTTGTGAAAACACTCCTCCTTCTATAGCCATTGACAAAAATCAGGTGTGCTTACTCAGATTCTAGATGTATAAGCTTTCCAAATTCCAGTAAAAAGTGGATGATTCAGATTCAATTTTTGGTGAATAACTGCAGGAAAATGAAATATAGCTACATCCTTCCTGAACACCCCAAAATCAAAAGAATCAGTTTCCATATTTGGGGGCCAATGTATACATTACCCAGCAACAAAGCTGGATTTGCCACCAAGCACAGTCAAATCAAGTCAACCAAGGTTTAACTTTGCAATCAACAGGCAACCCTGCTATATCTGTCATTGACAACTGCGTCTAAGTGCTGCAAGTTGGTTACCGTATTTTTTGCTCTATAAGACGCACCAGACCACAAGACGCACCTAGTTTTTGGAGGAAGAAAACAAGAAAAAAATATTCTGAATCTCAGAAGCCAGAACAGCAAGAGGGATCGCTGTGCAGTGAAAGTAGCAATCCCTCTTGCCGTTCCGGCTTCTGGGATAGCTGCACAGCCTGCATTCGCTCCATAAGACGCACACACATTTCCCCTTACTTTTTAGGAGGGGAAAGGTGAGTCTTATAAAGCAAAAAATACGGTACGTTCTTTTGTCCTTTACTTTTAAAATGAACAAGTTTTAAGATATGTCATATGTGCGGAGTTTTCATCTTCTTTTAAAATTGAGTACATGAGGTTTTTTTTTGTTTGTTTTTTGTTTAGTGTCTGATTTATAATTTGGAGCACTGAAGGTTAACACTCCCGCAAACCCCTCACTTATATTGATAAGATTAAGATTTCCCGCCTCTTATTCATTAACCTAGACATCTAACGGTGGCTTTCATGGGCCTTTAAAAATCCTCTGACAAATGTTAATTGGGTTTAACCATGCTTGTGAAATAGGGCTGCATTTACAAATCAGCACGTGCTGAGGCAGTCAGGGGGCATTTTACAAACTGTTGATGTCCCTCTGGGAGATCTGTGCAGTTGAACTGAAACTTTGCTCCGAGAGATCCGCAAGCTGCCGACACCCCAAATAAATCTGCGGGTTATCAATAAAGAATTCTTTAATTGGCCCAAGTGTATTATTTATTCATGGGAAGATAAGTGAGCCTTAGATTCCCTCCTTTCCCAGAAGGTTAGGGGGCCTACACACAACTCACAAATCTTTCTGGATAATCCTTTACTTGAACCAGAAATTATATTATGCTTTTGTTCTTTCATGCCGAAAGCTGCCCAAGCGAGCTGTGATTTATGAAGCTGGAGTCCTGAGTCTCCCGCCAGACAGCCCACTTAGTCACAGTAATGGCTGTGAAACAGATCATGCATTCTGAGACAGGCTATAATTTGTGCTAAAGAAACTTGTCCATTTCAATTATAAAATTTAATTTGCAAGGCTCTATAAAAGGTTATGAATTGGGGGAGGGGGAGAGAGAGAAGAATCCAAGGAGCCAAACATTACTTTAGTGGCATGCGTGAGAGAACCACATGCATATTGTCTTGGCCACAGAGATTGGGGGTTGTGCACAGCATTTTCAGAGCCACCCCCCCTTCCCAACCTTACCTCTATGGTGGCCCTGGTACTAAGTAATGGGAGAGGGGGAGCAGGGGTGAATTTGTCCTTTTTGGATTCTCTTTTTTTCAAGTGTTAGGTTTCTGCATCAATTTGCAAAAAAAAAAAAAAAGGAAAACTTTTTTTAAAGGCATCACAAAATTTTGTCAGCGTTCTCATGCACGTTTCTGCTAATACACACATTTTGTATGCAAGGAATGGCCGCTGGGAGGAGCACAGAGAGAACAAATGCCTTGTTGCATCTGCAGCAGCACAACCAAATGCCTTCATCAGCCCTGGCTGCAACAAAACATGTCTCTCCTCTATCGGTCTCTACAGATACAGCAGGCGCTGTAATTCTCCAATGATTTGCCTTTACCCTGGAAGGCGCATTTTTTCAATGTCTCCCGAGGCAGAAGGACGCAAACAATTTCCCCCCGCACAATGCCTTTGTGTATGTTATTTGCACAAACATAAGCATTTTGATGCACTTTTGGGGTGGAAGAATTGCAGTGCAAAATTTGGAGAAGTGCAAATCTTGAAGGATAGCTGTGATTCAGTTTGTGCATTGTTCTGCAAAATGCAAATTCGATAGGTTCGCATTTAAATGGGAACGGAATCAGATTCCTCCCATGCTGTGGGAGGGGGAGTTTGATTGCTCCTTTAAAAGTGTAATCCCCAGGAGATCGTATAGGGCTGAAGAACGGAAAACACTTAAAAAAACAAAGTTCTTTGGGAAATAAGAAAAACTTAAATGGCGGAGCGTTGTTCAGGAGAGGAAATCTTCACAGTTCTTTTTGTTCCCCAAAGAACCATATACAGTGGTACCTCAGTTCTCAAATGTAATTCATTCCAGAAGACTGTTCAACTTCCGAAATGTTCGAAAACCGAGGCTCAAAGGGATGGCTGCAAGTTCAGCTGGAAAAATTGAAAAATTGAAAAACACGCAGTGGAAGCCATTCGACTTCTGAGGCGCGTTCGAAAATGGAAACAACTACTTCCGGGTTTTCGGCATTCAAAAACCGAAACGTTCAGCTTCTGAGAGACTCGAAAACTGAGGTACCACTGTAAATGCATGAGCATGTTCCTTCTTCAGAGCTGGCCTGTCCTGAAGTGCTTGCCTGACATGGCGAAAATGTAAGAAAGAGTGCTCTGTATATTAAAAATAAATTTAAGGAACCGCAGAAAGAGGGGGAAGGAAGTCGAGTTTTGAAATGTTAAAATGACTGTAACATTAGTGAAATGTACAGTGGTACCTCGGGTTACATACGCTTCAGGTTACACACTCCGCTAACCCAGAAATAGTACTTCAGGTTAAGAACTTTGCTTCAGGATGAGAACAGAAATCATGCTCCGGTGGCGTGGCAGCAGCAGCAGGAGGCCCCATTTGCTAAAGTGGTGCTTCAAGTTAAGAACAGTTTCAGGTTAAGTACGGACCTCCGGAACCAATTAAGTACTTAACCTGAGGTACCACTGTATAAACCTGAAAAGCATAAATAAAATAAATTTAAAAAGAAGAAAAATGTAAAATGGTGCTTCGCCTACACCACTACTTCTGTTGGCGGGGGCAAAAGGGAGAAGACTTGGTGTGCAGTCTTGTGGCTCGTATTCTCCGTCGCCAGGCAGAAAAGCCAAGCAGCAACACTTTACAGGATGCCCTGGCTCTGGTTGAGTTGGGCGAGAGCCGGGGCATTCCTGAGCGCCACGTTGCCACTTGGCTTCCTTGTCCCTGGGAGAAGAAGCTGAGCGGTAACATTTTGTGGAGCACCCCAGCTCTTACTGAGTCTGGTGAGAGATGGGGCATTCTGTCAGCGGAAGTGGCAGAGTGTGGGGCATAGCAGCAGGAGATAGCAGTTCCTGCATCACCTCAGGTGGTAAAATGGGCCATCCAGTCCGTCTTTATTGCTCTGCCTGGCCCCTCCTCAACCTTTTATGGATTAAAGCGACATGATTGGGAATCAATATTAAGTAGACTTGCTTCTGAGCAGCACTTTTTCAATGGCACAGATCTCTCTCTCATTCTACAGAACTTGCAGCAGGCATGAGAAGCCATTGACACTCGAGATGAATTGTTTCATGTGGAATTACTGTCATTTAAACATCATGCTGCAAACCTTAGACTTCAGCTTTAATAATAAAAAATGACCATGTTCTTGAGCCGCCCCATGATGAAATATTTGCTACACTCTTTAAGATATATTTATGCAGTTGTCAGCTATGACTTTGCAGAAATTTACAGCCAAAACATTTCTGGAGATCCTTTGGAGTGCACCCAAAAGAAAACTGGGCTTTGCCCTACTAAATATTTCTCTAAGGTTTGTGTCGTAGTTGTTTCCTCTCAATAATTTGTTTCCTCTCAGTTGATGGAATTTTTAGTTGGTCTCTTCAATCAGCTCAGTCACATCAGCAGATCTCAGTCGGTCTTCCTTTTTTAGGAGATGGAAAAGATGGTAGCAGTGCAGAAAGGCAACCAATGCGTGCTTGATTATAAATATTTGTGAAGTATTATTAATCTAAATGTTAACAACCAGAAATTATTCTTTGGATTCCTATTCTGGAAAAAGAACCTGCCAGAGACAACTCATTTTGGCCAGGAAAATATATAGTTTCAACTAGAACTCAGCGACATTAGTCAAGAAACAGCTTTTTGAATGCACTCTAAAGGTGCAACAGTAGATGGCGCCAGAGAGCAAAAAAGATTTCTAAGTGATTTTCCATAGTGGTTTTTTTCTTTTGTTATAACAGTTTAATTTCTGACTTATTTATAGTGTTTTTCTGCCTGTGTGTAGATCCATCCTTATAGCCCAGCACTACAGCCTGAAGTACATAACAAAAACCCAACCCCTTCAATCCATGAAAAGCTCTGGTCAAACATGTTTTGCAAATTTCTGGAGACGTAAACAGATTGCATTGTATATATGGCTTTTGTGGGCCCTTACTGCCTAATGCCATCTCCCTGGGTGCTTCCAGATCACCAGTACTTTGTGGGATCAATTCAAACATATAATAGAACTTTAAGTTTGTATAGTTTAAGTGGATTAAGCCGCTCTGTCACCCTGACACAGCAAATCCATTTTTAAATGGACTTTCTGCAGCTTGGAAAGTGATAGGAAAATGAATGAACACTCCACAAGCAAATCAGGATGAATACAGAATGAAAGTCATATAACCATCCCATAAACAAACCAGAACAAATGCCCATCCACACCATAAAATGGAAGAAAATTTATACTATTTCCAACTCTGAGTAGACTTGCTAAAATGTATAAGTCTGAATCAGAAAAGTGTGGGAGATGTAATGAGGTTGAGTGTACGTTTTATCATATGTGGTGGACCTGTAAAAGGGTAGAAAAGTATTGGGAAATGATATACAGTGGTGCCCCGCAAGACGAATGCCTTGCAAGACGGAAAACTCGCTAGACGAAAGAGATTTCCGTTTCGGAGGTGCTTCGCAAAACGAATCTCCTATGGGCTTGCTTCGCAAGACGAAAATGTCTTGCGAGTTCCTGCGGGTTTTTCCCCTTCCCCCCTTTTTCTAAGCCGCTAAGCCGCTTATCAGCTGATCCGATAAGCCGCTAAAAGCCGCTAAAAGCTGCTAAAAGCTGCTAATAGCGCTAATCCGCTAATCCGTCAATGGGCTTGCTTCGCAAGACAAAAAAACCGCTAGGCGAAGAGAATCACAGAACGGATTCTTTTCGTCTTGCGAGGCACCACTGTATAATGAATTGGGGGGGGGGAGTTTAAAAGTACCTTTCCCAAAAAAACAGAGTCCTTTTTGTTGGGGATAATTCAGAGGGAAACTCCAAGGCATGAAATAAGACTATTTATGTACTGTACACTACTACTGCGGCCTGTGTTTTGTTAGCCCCAAAATGAAAAACTAGCGGGGTCCCAAGCAAAGAAGAATGGCAACTTAAACTGATGGAATACGCACACTTTGCAGATTTAACATATAGAATAAGAGAACAAGAAGAATATACCGGTACGTTTAAAGAAGACTGTAAAATGTTTACTGAATATATGGGTGAAAACTGTGTTCATTTAAAAGCACTGGTAGCATTAAGATAAATTCAACAGTGTAAATCAGTTTTGATGGATGTAATAATGGATTACTGAATGGTTTAATTCATGTAAAATATGCAGGGGTGTGTGGTATGGAAAATGAACCAAGGAAAGAGAAGAAGGGAAGTCATTGACCTAAGGTTGTTTAAATGAATGTTTTGAAATGTAAATTAGAAAATTTTATTGATTTCCCCCCAGGAATCCTGGGAACAATGGTTCACTCCTCAGAAAACTACAATTCCCGGCACCCTTAACAGTTCAAGCAAAATAATTGTGTTCACAAGCTCCCGAGCAAAGAAACTCTCTAGGTGATCTCTCCTTGCTATAAATTTATTATCTTGATTTCATTTCTATTCTACTAGAATATTATAGATGAAAGCATTGCAGGGGATTGGACTAGATCATGGGTAGGCAAACTAAGGCCCGGGGGCCAGATCTGGCCCAATTGCCTTCTCAATCTGGCCCGCAGACAGTCCGGGAATCAGCATGTTTTTACATGAGTAGAATGCGTGCTTTTATTTAAAATGCATCTCTGGGTTATTTGTGGTGCCCGCCTGGTGTTTTTACATGAGCAGAAAGTGTGCTTTTAATTAAAATGCATCTTTGGGTTATTTGTGGGGCATAGGAATTCGTTCATCCCCCCCCCAAAAAAAAATAGTCCGGCCCCCCACAAGGTCTGAGGGACAGTGGACCAACCCCCTGCTGAAAAAGTTTGCTGACCCCTGGACTAGAAGACTCTTGTGGTCCCTTCCAGCTCCACATTTCTATGATTCTGTAAGTATTTGCAGCTTCCCACAGCATTTAGCATTTAAGAAGGAAAATGGGTTCCCAACATTTACATATTTTATTTATTATCAATTTTATTCACATTATATGCAACCTGCTCTTCACTGTTCGTGCAGTCCCAGAGTGAGGAACAACACTAAAGTACAATAAAATGATGCTTCATTGAAAAACAGCTTTTGGTAAAAACAACAACAACAATAGACTAAACATTGTAAATGCAACCTCAGGCCTACCCAGCCAGAATATTAATCTCCAGACTACTTCACCCTGCTTGATGAATCAGATAGCGATGCCTAATCCCAGTTGTTAGCCCAACAGTAATACATTATCTGGTAATTATTGTGTAAATGAAATCGCTTTTCTCCAAATAAATGACTATTGTGTTTCAAATCCTGCATATTTTCCCATTTAAATCTTAATTAGATACATATGCAAATGTGGTCTACTGATTAATTAATCAACCAAATTTTCTTCAATTGGGTTGAAGCCAGACAAAGTTGATCCCTCCCAGCATGTAAAATCAAGGAATGAAAGAACCCCGGGTCTGATGCTCATGTGACATAATAAAGTCACTACCAGGTGACCAAACGGCATCAGTTATGTAAGGAATCTAGAGGGTTTTGTTTGACTTCACCCTCTAGTGGTCAGAGCTGTCATTTCCACATTTAAAGGCTGGAGAGTGAAAACCGAAAATGGATGCATGTTCAGAATGCATGAAACTTCTGCTGTGTTTTGGCAGGGGTATTTAGCCAGGAATTTTGCCTGGGGTGAAGCCACCAGAGGGTGCTATTGAGGTAATAATAATAATAATAATAATAATAATAATAATAATAATAATAATAATTTATTTATACCTTGCCCATCTAGCTGGGTTTCCCCAGCCACTCTGAGTGGCTCCCAACAGAATATTAAAAACACAATAAAACATCAAACATTAAAAACTTCCATAAACAGGGTTGCCTTCAGATGTCATCTAAATGTCAGAAAGTTGTTTGTTTCCTTGACCTCTGCCCAGTATACCTGAAGGAGCGTCTCCACCCCCATTGTTCAGCCCAGGCACTGAGGTCCAGCTCTAAGGGCCTTCTGGCGGTTCCCTCCCTGCGAGAAGTGAAGCTACAAGGAACAAGGCAGAGGGCCTTCTCAGTAGTGGCGCCCGCCCTGTGAAACGCCCTCCCATCAGATGTCAAGGAAATAAGGAAGTTTTTAATGTTTGATGTTTTGTTGTGTTTTTAATATTCTGTTGGGAGCCACCCAGAGTGCCTGGGGAAACCCAGCCAGATAGGCAGGGTATAAATAATAAATTCTTCTTCTTCTTCTTCTTCTTCTTCTTCTTCTTCTTCTTCTTCTTCTTCTTCTTCTTCTTCTTCCAGCAATAACCCAATGATGTAGGTTAGGCTCAGAGTTGGTGACTCATCAACAGACGTTCTGTGAGCTTCATTGAAGTTTTGTCTCTCCAGAGTGTTTCCTTGGGAAAATAATAGCTTGCTCATATGCACATATTTTTGTGAGATTTCTGGTAATGCCAATCATAACATTTAATGTATCCTGAAAAGTAGTGCAGCACTGTAGAAATATGTGACTCCTTTCTTCCCCAGTATATTATTTTGCAAGGCACCTGACAGGTGGAAATTGATACAGAAGGGGGGGAAATGTATTGTTTGTGTTCACTGTTGTTTTAAAATTTCAAGCAGCCTTACCTTGGATTTAGTTGCAGCTGGTCACTTTGCTTTTGCTAATGATTGATGAGGTATCCTCATCAAAACCTTCAAGTGAGTCATTGGAGCAGAAAGCACAAGTCCTTAGAAAATGCATTAAAAGCAAAGCCAATGGAAATGGCATCAAGATTCTCCATTAACTGTCTTCTTAGACCTGGAGGGAGGGAAAGACAGGCTGAACACCAAGAATTTTCTAGTAAATAAACATATTTCTAGGGGGAAGTTTGAGGCAACTAAGAAAAATGAAATCACTCCTGCTACAAGAGTTAAACACAGCAAATCACAGAACAGAATGGTACTCGGGGAGCAAACAAGCTTGAAGTCCTTCAGGGGGTAGCATTTTATTGAGAAAAGACAATGCAGTAGGCGCCAAAGGAAAGAATTGGATGCCATCAGTCTTCTGAGGCTCCTGGAGTAGCTTTTTCAAGAAAAAAAGATCAATTAAATGCTGCTGCACATAAAAGACTTTCAACCCAGTTTCATTTGGTGCAAGTCGTTGGAGCTAAACTTAGTCATACACACGAATAGACCTATTGTCATCAATGGGTCTTAACTCAGTCGTGAGTTAAGCTCAAGTATCTTTAGTTTCAGTGGGTCTGCTCTATGTCCGTATGGCTAAGTCTGGATTCAGCCCAATCATTCCAGAACATCTCCACAATCAAGAGGAAGCATTGAGTCCATTGAAATCAGGGCTGGATCTACACTGACCCGTTTAACGTCATTTTCCCTTACTGGAACAATATTAGATATGGCGTTTTAAAATGTCACAGGGCATACTTGTTAACTAAAATGTTTTTTCCCTTGGTTTTCCCCCGTCAAATGTTAGTAATACGCACCCAAAACACTTTCTTTCTCTGCTGTTGGTTGCTGGTTGTTCTGCTCCACCTACTGGTATCACATTTTAATTCTTCCTTCCTCCCCTCCATGTTTCACCAATTAGCAGCATAAGATGATTAAAAAGTAAGCGATTAAAAAAGACAAGGTAATAATGCATCATGAACATAAAAAGTAGGACGCCATGTGTCCATTTATGTTATCAAAACCCTTCTCTAACTCTTCCTTAACATTAAAAACATGAGGGAAGATCCATCCCGGGTGTGGAGAACCTCCTGATATTGCTGAACTACAGCTCACATCCTCCCTGGCCACTGGCAATGCTTGCTGGGAGTTGTAGTTCAGCAACCTCTAGAAGACCAAAGGTTCCCCACATCTGATTTTAAAAAGCTGGGGATGCAGATAAACCTGCCCTAGGAGCTTCTGGTGAAACTCTTTGAGCACCATTTGATGCATTCCGCCTTGTTGGTATGAAGAGGCTTCCTACCGGGGTGACCGGTCTCCCTGCAATTCCCTTCTTTGTCCACAGCTGCATGGTTGGTAGTGCACACATTCCTTAATTGACACAGCGCTGCCTTGAGTCCTGGCAAGTTGTCAGATGATGGTTGTGATGCCCCTCTTTCAGACTCCTCCGTGTGTTTCTCTCTTTTCTCCATCCTGCCTCGCCCAAGTCTCTGGACCTTTTGCTACATCTTTTCCTGGACCTTCTTCTCCTCCCCTATGCGGTGGCTGGTGAGATGATTCTCTGGCGCACTCTGCTGCTATTGAGGGGCAATTGAGGGAAGGGGGAATAAATTCATTCTTAGCAAGGTGGTAGAGGCAACGGGGGAAAGTTCCATCAGCACTGCAATAATGCTGGGTGACATGGAAGATTGAGAGTTCACACCAGTCAGGAAGCTATACAAAAAGTTTGTTATCTTTATGAAGCAAGAAAAGAACAGGAAAGACCCGACTCCATCCAGATTAAGATTAAGTCCAGTAACTAAAGTATATTATATTATATTATTTCATAAAATTCATAGACCGCTTGATTGTAAAAAAATACAACAACAAAAATTCAAAGCGGTTTGCGAAAAATAAAAGAGTAAAATCAAGAAAAATTCGCAACCCTGCTTTAAGATGATGATGATGATGATCGTCATCATCATCATCATCATCTCTTTATTTATACTTCACCCATTTGGCTTGGTTTCCCCAGCCACTCTGGGTGGCTCCCAACAGATTAAAAACAGAATTAAAATCCTGCTGCTATTGAGGAGCGGGAGGAATAAATTCATTCTTAGCAAGGTGGTAGAGGCAACGGGGGGCAGTTCCGTCAGCACTGCATGTACCTGTGGTTGCCGACTGGTCCAGAGCAGATGTGGGCCCCATGATTGCAGTGCATGATTGCAGTGGAATAGCATACCTTCCAACATTTCTTTGATGAATATAGGGATATCCTATTCCATACCCTCCAGCATTTCTCCCATGAAAATAGGGACATCCTAAGGGAAAATGGGACATCTTAGGATCAAATCAGAAACCAGGATGGCTTGTGTAAAGATGGGACTGTCCCAGGGGAAAATAGGGACCCTTGAAGGGTCTGGAATAAATCTGGCAGTGAATTGCCTTACCTACCTGCTACTGCTGCTTCTGCCTCAAGTCCAGCAACTCTGACCATCTTTCCTCATGGTCCTGTTTCTTGCCCCACTGCAAACTCTTCTCTCTTCCCTCAGAAACCTGGCCATGGGAGACCCTGTTGCTAAGCGCCTCCTCTGCCACTAAGTCTTTGTGACATCATCAGTGTGACATCCAAAAGATGCTAGAAGCTTTGTGGCCACCACAAACCCCATAGCACATTACAGTATTGATTTTGTTGGCAGCCCCAGTGCTTTAATCTCATGTAAATATTCATTAGCTAACAATAAATCCCTGGCTGAAGGGAACGGATTTGAATGAAGAGTTTAATGGGAACCATTAAAAGAAAATCTTTTTGAAGGGGATTCCACCAGTAAGTAAAATGCTGCGAAATGTAATAACTCAACCTAAGGCTGGCCTTGGTTCAGCTGTAGTTAACTATAACAAAATATCATTCGCCTATTGTTTATGTGAAAAATTGCACAGAGATCCGTCTCTGTATCTCAACAGCGCACATGAACGGCTGTGAATAGGCTTCTACAAGACTGATTATGCTATTGATTACATGCTGCCATTTTGGAATCGTGAATGGATGAGTTTGAAGATAGAGTTAATAGATTTAAATGAAAAATGAACACTATCTTTCAGTGCCCTAAAAACATACTGCATTGTAATCTACAGAAGAAGTTTTGTTCAAAGGAACAGTTGGAGGAATAGGAGAAGATTACTGCATAGTATTTCCTCCCCTCGAGGAAGATGATTCTTTGTTTAAAAATTTGGGTGATGTACTCTGTCCATTTCTGATCGCTGGTTTTGTCCAAATAAATAAACCAGATTGATAGATGCGTCAGATAAACAGGATAAAGTGCCCGATCTGTTTACTCGCTCCATATTCACATCACTTGTGATGTGGCGTGTTCCTTTTCCATAACCCATGGGTCAAACTAGATGTTACATTAAATGCGCTTTTAACTAATTGACTAAAAACTGAATTATATTTTAAAAAATTTAAAAATGCCCAGTAGCACCTTAGAGACCAACTAAGTTTGTTCTTGGTATAAGCTTTTGTGTGCATGCATACTTCTTCAGATACACTGAAACAGGAGTCACCAGACCCTTATATATAGTGGGAGGGTGGGGTGAGGTTTTTCTCAGGAGGGTAGTAGGAAATGGGTGATTGACTCAATGGGTATGGTAAACCTGTTGGCGACTGTTAACGACTGCAATTGTGTACACTTGAAAACATTGGCAGCATTAAGATAAATTCCACAGTGTAAATACGTTTTGATGGGTGGTAATAATGGAGCACTGAATGGTTTAGTTTATGTAAAATATGCAGGCATTTATGGTTTTTCAAAAGGAACCTGGGAAAGCGAAGAAGGGAAGTCATTGATATTTTAAGGATGTTTAAATGAGTATTCAAAATTGTAAAACAGAAAATTTAATAAAAATTATAAAAAGGAGTAGGGAGATGCCCACTAAAGTGCTCTGGGGCATGTTTTCCCCACAACCCACTGCAGCAGCTTTTTTGGTTTTGTTTTTTGAGGTTTCAGGGACACGTGGAGGTCAGAGGAGTTAGGGGGAATTTTGTTGCATGAGCAGAAGGTTGTTCTGCTTACCCAATGACTTCCCTGGATTCAAGCCTGTTTTCTCATCTACATCATAGTCCAGTACGTACGAATCAGGAGAGTTCATTTCAAAATGTGCACCTTGCACAATGCACAAACGAAACCTTTGGGCATCCCTAATTCCATAACCCTTCCACGAAGGTTCAGCTTTCATTTCTGGGGAGAGAGGAGGGAGAAAGAGAGATCTAGTCTTACTATTTATGGAACTATAAGGGGGCAATGTGCAACAGTTATCATTCTGGCCCAGGTGCTTCCAACATCCAGCACTCTGGTCAATGTGCAAAGGCACTAGAATCATGGCATTATTTTTTCTTCCATTTAAAAAATTGTGTATATATGTGTGTGTGTGTGTGTGTGTGTGTGTGTGTGTGTTGTCTTTGTCCATGGAGTTTTCTTGGCAGGGATACTGGAGTGGCTTGCTGGTTCCTGCTCCAGGTGGATCATGTTTGGTCAAAACTCTCCACTATGACCTGTCCATTTCTTGAGAGTCCCATGGACTGCAAGAAGATCAAACCTATCCATTCCTAAGGAAATCAGCCCTGAGTGCTCACTGGAAGGACAGTTCATGAAGCTGAGACTCCAATACTTTGGGCACCTCATGAGAAGAGAAGACTCCCTGGGAAAGACCCTGGTGTTGGGAAAGATGGAGGGCACAAGGAGAAGGGGATGACAGAGGACGAGATGGTTGGACAGTGTTCTCGAAGCTACCAGCATGAGTTTGACCAAACTGCGGGAGGAAGTGGAAGACAGGAGTGCCTGGCGTGCTCTGGTACATGGGGTCACGAAGAGTCGGACACGACTAAACTACTAAACAACAACAAAGGGGGCAATGTGCAACAGTTTTCATTCTGGTCCAGTTGCTTCCAAATTCCAGCACTCTGATCAATGTGCGAAGGCGCTAGAATCATGGCATTATTTTTTCTTTCATTTTAAAAATTGCATTAATTTTTTTATTTAAAAAATATAACCAGATTTGGCAGTTTAAGATTGATTTCAGACCAATTTCGGACCCTCTTCCCCACAGCATATCCTTAGCTCTGCCCTTTACAACATTCCTGGCTACAGATTTTCCTGAGAAAATCTGGGTTTGAGCATCCTTCATGGATAAATTCGACATATGAAACAAAGACATGTTTTGTACTGGAGGGGAAAACATTTAGAAAAATCATGGACAATTAACACCTTGCATTGTAATTATGATTATTGCTGGCTGAGATAATGTTTTCCAAGGGGCCGCCCCCTCCCCCTTTGTGTCTCCCCGTCCTTCCATCTCTGTGCACAAATAACATTCAGGGTTTCCTCAGCTCTTTTATCTTCCACCTCCAATTCATTTCTGAGCAGCCACTTCAAAAGGCTCTTTGCCTGCTTATATCATAAACATCATTTTCTTTTGCCCTCAGGATACTATCAATCCAGGAAAGAGACACCAGCGCATTGTTGTCAGGGACACAGATGGCTGAAATGTATACATCTATTCCATTTTGTTGAGTAGTTTTAATGTGGGAGAAGGTAGCCCAGCCTAGAATAAGCTGCATGTAAATGAAAAGAGAGAAAGAGAGAGAGAAAAAACAGCCAACAAGGACTACTTCTATTATGAAGGAACAGGAAGCACCTGGCATTCAAAAGCAATAATCTTAAATTGCCAGGAGTTCCTGCCTTCAGTGAATTCGCTTGGGAAAGAAGGTGCATGTTAAACTACCCTTAAATAAATGAAGAGGTGAATCATAGGATTATAGCGCTGACCGTAGGTCATGCAGCCCTCTAGCCTTCAACCCAGGATCCATCTTTAACGCAAATCTGCAACACGAGATTCATGTTTTAGTTATTATTTTCTACTGCACATGCCTGTCTTTTCTATTCAACGTACCCACTCACTCCTTCCTTTCTTCTTCACCTTGCTGTCTCCCTCGCGATCAGTCATTTTCCTTCTCCGATAGGAATCCCCCAAAGAGAGGGATAGAAAATAACGGGGGTGCTACAGCTGTGTGGCCCACCCTCACTTGTGCCACAAGCCACAAGCCACTCATCACACCCTGCTGAGTTGACAACCAATTTTTCAAGCAGTGTTCTAGGGAATGCCGTGTGAGGGACGCTCTCTTGCCTCGGGGATCGAAAGGCAAAGCCTAGGAGAGGAACAACTTCCAGAGGGAGTAAGGAAGAGCTGAAATGGTACCAACGGTTAGGAAAGAGATGTCCAGTTTGCTAAATTGGGTCGCATCCTTGTGCAAACAAACCCTGGGCTTCTCCCCTGTGAGGAAATGAGTAATAATGGTGGACAAGATCTCCTGAGAGACACCACTTGTCCATGGCTTCCAATCTTTCCTGCAATGCATTGGCATAGAGTCATGCATTCTCCATGAGGCAGTGGTGCCTAACTGGCCACAGCTGGCTCTCCATGGGTCTGCCTAGTCTATGCCGCATGATCCTCTGCAATGTGGTGGGACTCTTTTACAGCCATGCAGGGGTTCCTTGGCTGTTACCTTGGCATGAGGGACGTGGGTAGCACTGTGGTCTAAACCACTGAGCCTCTTGGGCTTGCTGATCGGAAGGTCGGCGGTTCAAATCCCCACGACGGGGTGAGCTCCTGTTGCTCTGTCCCAGCTCCTGCCAACCTAGCAGGTCAAAAGCACACCAGTGGGGGAAGGTAAATGGCGTTTCCATGTGCTCTGGTTTCCATCACGGTGTCCCCTTGCACCAGAATCAGTTTAGTCATGCTGGCCACATGACCTGGAAAGCTGTCTGTGCACAAATGCTGGCCCCCTTGGCCTGAAAGTGAGAGGAACACTGCAACCCCATAGTTGCCTTTGACTGGACTTAACCATCCATGGGTCCTTTACCTTTACCTTTTTAACTTGGCATGAAAAGGATTCTTTGAATGAAAAAAGCATGAAAAGCACTGATCTAGTCACATCCCCCTTTCCCCCAGCCAAATACTTACATTTATTAAAGAAATTTTAGGAAACCAACAGTGTCAATGGTACCTGAATGTAAAGCTGATCTTGTTCTTCTAACTTATATTAGGACCTTACTAGAGCATTGGATTTGGACAAACTTCTACTACATCTTGCAGTGTCGAAGACAAAAAAACATTTGCTATAAACGATAAGAATACACCTCTTCTGCTTGTTTTTTATTTTCTACAAGTGCATTACTCTTGATGTTTTACCTGTTTTGTTAATTAGTGACAATTAAAGCAAAATTGTCCAAATTTCTTAGAAGGAACGTCGGTATGTATATACGTAACTCGCCACAAGCTGCAAAAATAAAGGCTAAATAAAAGCAGTTCACAATTTTGTCTGCAGACCAGATAAACTGCCCCCTTACTTTTTGGTTGCTCCCCTCAAAAGGGTTTAGGCTGTTTTCAGACCTGACTCTCCCAGGTAGTTAGCAGGGAATGCTTTGGTGTTGATCTTTGAGGGAGCCTTTCAAAGTTTGTACGGAGTTCTTTTCCCTCATGAACAAAAACAACCACCACATTTAATGCCTCAGCGCTGTGTTGCTAATACAATCAGTTTGTGGCTCAGTGTAAATGTCCAGTCCTCCTCAGCAATGCTCTGGACCAGCTGCTTTTCCTGTATCGTATACGGATGTACGCTCTGAATTTCTTTCCTGTGCACCTTTCACTTCCCTCGTTCTCTACGTTTGTCCTTGTTGAATTTCATTTTATTGAGCTCAGCCCAGATGCTGCCCATGGCTTCTGGATCTTCCAACCAGGGTTTTAATTAACCGGAATGGTTGAGGAGAACAGAATGAACCTCACCGAATTCCAGCCCTTTTTTTTTTGGCAGACACAATTTATGGGACATCAAATGCTGCAAGGGAAGTTGGTGCAACATTTGACTCAGGTGTTTGAGAATATCTCCAGAATCGCAGAGGAATGAATTAAAAGAAAAACACAAAAGCCAAAAATAGCACGTCTGTCATTTCGTACCAGCTGCATTTCCTACAGGAGGGCCATTTTAATCCCGTTCCCCATCCTGTGTGACAGGATCTTTGTTCTTTTTATAGCATCATTAACCTCCCCTAAATAGTTCCTTGCCGTCTTTGGTAACTCCAGCATACAAATGAAACGGAGGGGGGAAATCTACAGGAAGAGAGCCAGGAGAGACAGATAACAAAGACAAAAGAGGGACTGGGGGAAGGAGAGGAACGCCAAATGCTACAGATGCTGTATCCACCCCCAGCAATTCCACAGCGCCATTATTAAGGCCCCACAAAAAAAGATAGATACCAGGAGGCGAGCCAAACGATGCCGGTATAAAAATCCATCCTCCGTGTTGACTCACACACAGAAGAGCGAGGCGAGGAGGGAAATAAAACAAGCCAGCAAGACATTTGCTGTAAAGGGGAGAGAGAATCAACAGGCCGCCTCAAGGAATGATCAATGGAAAGCTAGGAGAAGAACCTTCAAGGGCAGGAATGGAGAAAGGAGAAATGCGCATATACAGGTCTCCAGCCACAAGCGCAGCATCCCCCTCAGACACATTAAGCAAGGACGTAAAAAAGAAGGGAAGGGCGGGGGAAGGAGGTTTGGGAAAGAAAGAGGAGGCAAAGGAATCCAAGGAGCAAGTTGCTGGAGTCCGCTGTTGGAATTTATAGGGCATCAGAGACACCATATTAAAGGTGCGGGGAGAGAAGGCAGAAGGGAGGAAACAAACCTACTCTTAGAGATAGCCCTTAAATTAGTTGTCTGGCAAGGGGAGAAAGAGAAATGGCGAGGAAAGTGTTTGTATGCCTGTGGGAGGAGAACAGCACAATGGGAATGAATGTAATTCCAGGGTGCAAAGACTTCTCCAGCGATGGAACAGATTGCACCTTGAGCTGGACGTCCCCTCAGTTCAGCTCCATGATGAAGCGAGGGTTAATGGTTTTCCGGTGTAGTCCATACCGTTGCTTTGCTTGACACGGCCCACTTTCCCAAGCGGGCAGAAGTTCCAGGGCAGACTTTGAAGAAGACGATTTCATGAGGAGGAGACCAAGGGACCAAGGGCCAAGCTGTCTCTTTTCCTTAGGATTCTCTTTCAAAGGGGCCACAAGGGGCCTGATCCAGATCATGGCGCTGAAGGAAAGGGTTTTTAACATTATCCCATGCTATTTCCAATGGAATGGTGCCCCTCTGTCAAGCTGCCATTTACTGCAAATATCTGTTTCAGGAGGGTGGTTTTCAGTGCATGGGCAAAAACCCTGACCCCTCTGCCGTGGCTGTTGTTAGTTTTCTTTTTGTTTGTTTGTTTGTTTCTTTCTTTCTTTCTTTCTTTCTTTCTTTCTTTCTTTCTTTCTTTCTTTCTTTCTTTCACAAACTAAAGGGGAACCATTTAAAAGGGACAGGGAAAGAAATGTTAAAAGGGTAAAGGTAAAGGGCCCCTGGACGGTTAAGTCCGGTCAAAGGCAACTCTGGGGTTGCAGCGCTCATCTCACTTTCAGGCTGAGGGAGCCGGTGTTTGTCCACAGACAGCTTTCTGGGTCATGTGGCCAGCAGGACTAAACTGCTTCTGGCACAACAAAGCAATGTGACAGGTAAACACTGTTTACCTTCCCGCTACAGTGGTACCTGTTTATCTACTTGCACTCGCATGCTTTTGAACTGCTAGGTTGGCAGGAGCTGAGACAGAACAACAGGAAACCAAAGGGGAACTATTTAAAAGGGAAAGGGAAAGGGAAAGGGAAAGGGAAGAGAATACTACAATCTACAATCTGAAGTGGTTCTACTCAGAATTCTACCATGTTAGCATACTGCCTTCCTTCTGCATAACCTGAAGAATAGCTCCATGTCCCTGCTTGCAAAGAACAGAAGGCTGGCTCCATTTTTTGCCCCCTAATATTTAGTGTTGGCATTGAACATTACAAAGCCACTAAGTCACATTCTTGGTCCATGTGGCTCAGTATTGTCACCTCAGACTAACAGTGGCTCTCCAGCTCTCCAGAGTTTCAGACAGCCCTTCTGTTGGAAAGGAGAAGATCTTTCAGCTGAAATGAGTGGGGATTGAACCAGGAACTTCCTTATCCACAGAGCAAAACCTCTGCCGCTGAGCACACCGCTGTAAAAATATTGGCAGGATTTTGGTTCCACCGTGATTTAAACTTGGATACTAGCTTCAACATCTACAGCACTGACCATTAAACACTGGCCATTAATGTAGGAGAATAATGGGGTGACCAGAATACATCTCCCAATTAAGCTCACTAGGTAACCATGGGCCAGTCATGGCCTCAGGCAATTGTGAAGATAAAATGGGAAGAGGGAGAGCTGTGCCCCCTTTAGCTTCTTGGAGGAAAGGTGGGCTATAAATGTAAAAATAAAATAAATGAAAAGGATTTCCAGTGCCTTGTACATATATTTTTAGTATTTATTTTTTAAAAAATCGGGTTCTAGAATGACAATTAACAACAATGCCAGAGTGGCAATTAGTCACTCTACTGTATGCAGGGTGACCATGTTAACCCTTGAGTTTGTACAGTGTTTGAAATTTAAAAGGCAAACTAGAATGGGAAGGCAAGTAATGTGAACCATGGGGAACTGCTGGACTTAGGAGGCTGCAAGATACTAAACCCAGTTTCATGCACATGGCAAAGGCAGACTTGCCTGAGATGCCCATTTATTACAAGGCCTTTAATAATCACAGCCAGGTGTACTTTTCTGACATTCAGTTGCCTTATGTTCAGAGTCACTCATTTAGCGTCACACATCTGCTGATCTGCTGCTATGCCCTAAATATCAATTTGGAATCATGAGATCCAAAGCCTGTGGCAATTAGGCGTTACAGTTAGTGTGATTAATATTTTATTAATTTGTATAGCATTTCAGATTATTATTATTATTATTATTATTATTATTATTATTATTATTATTTTTAAAAACCACCAAAAGTGCTTTATCAGAAAAGGGAGTGAGACAATAAGATTCTTATAAAAAGAAACTAGGATAAAGCATTATAAAAGTATGCACAGAATAGGAAATTGTTTAAACGGTAGGCTGGCTGTTTGCCATAATAAACACTGATGGTGAGAAGGAACTGTTAAAATGGAATTGGTGCTCTTTTAATTACCTAACACCCCCCCCTATTAAAATTAATGGGAGACAAACAGCATTTGAGCTACAACTTTTAACAAATGTATTCAAACGTATTAACAGTGGCTGTAAATTAATACTTTGCAGTCTCCTGCTGTTTCTTATTTAAGATTCACCCCATTTCCTCAGTCTTCGCTATCATGCTTACGGACTACTGCCCACGTTACATCTTTTAAAGGTGTGCATCTGACTTCAATGTACAGTATAAAGTGTGGGGTTTTTTTTACAAAGTATTTTATGCTTATAAAAACATGTTCCACATTCATTAGCCCAGCACCAATCCCTGACGTATGTAAATATTGATTTGCTCCTACATATACAACCCTTTGACCAAACTGTGGGAGGCAGTGGAAGACAGAAGTGCCGGGCGTGCTCTGGTCCATGGGGTCACGAAGAGTCGGACACGACTAAACGACTAAACAACAACAACAACAACAACAATACAACCCACCTTTTGCCCAAGGAGCTCAAGATGGTACGCATGTTTTTTTCCTCCCCGTTTTATCCCCTCAGCAACCCTGTGAGGCATGATAGGCTGAGAGGTGGTGACCGGCCCAAGGTTCATGACAGAGTGAGCTTAGACCAACACTCTAACCACTCCACAACACTGTTTCTACAAATGTATGATACGTTGGCATCCATCTGTCTCAAGAGGCTATGGAGTGTGTCTCCAGGTGTCAGGGTCTGTGCAGAGGAGGAATGGTGAAGACCGCCTCCCTAGCCTGACCCTTCCAGAGGAGAAGAAGACGGTTCAGAATTACAACAGGGGTTTGAGGGAGGTCACAGCTCAGAGGCAGATGAGGGGGAAAGCTGGGAAATGATGGGAGAGGAGGAAGAAGAAGAAGAAGCACCAGAGCGGGGACAGCTGATGGACACAGTGTCTTTAGAAAGCATTCCAGGCCCCCCTCTCCCAGAGCCCGGCGAGCATTGAAAGTAGGAGAGCAAAGAGCTTAGAGGCAGAGGGCACATCTCAGCACCCATAGTGATGACGCATGAAGGGAGAGGGCAGTGCCATTATTCCAAGAGGCGGCATTTCCAAGCCTCTCTCTGTGAATATTGAATAAAAAGCAGTTGGGAAGAACTTTTCCTTGTCTTATCCGTTCCTGGCAACCTGCCATGGGGGTCAGATCCTCTGCCACCTGACTCCAAGGGTGAAGTGAAACCGCTGCCTTAGCAACACCAAAGTGACCTACGCAGGGCAGTGTGTATGAAGGTTCCAGGGTGTCTAGACTACAAGACCCCCTCCTCTCGGCCTCGCTGATGTGGTCCAAATGAAAGCAGAACAATGTGTTTGGCACCAACTTGGCTGCAGGAGTTGCCAGAAGGAGTCGTACAAGGCACCATCCAACTGTCTTAGGGACTCCAGATTTGTGGTGGGTTTTTCCCTTAGCCTTTTCTTCACCTGAAGTTATCCCGCAAGGCAGTGGAAGTTTAGGATCAAAGTTTTCCACCTCCTAGAGAGGCTGCTTTCCCCTCACTTCCCACTACAGTGCAGTGGTACCTCAGGTTAAGTACTTAATTCGTTCCAGAGGTCCGTACTTAACATGAAACTGTTCTTAACCTGAAGCACCACTTTAGCCTCCTACTGCTGCCGCGCTACCGGAGCACGATTTCTGTTCTCATCCTGAAGCACTATTTCTGGGTTAGTGGAGTCTGTAACCTGAAGCATATGTAACCTGAAGCGTATGTAACCCGAGGTACCACTGTACATGCAAAAAACCCGTTCTTGACCGTTGGCTCCTAGAAGCTGGCTCCTAGGCGAAACACAGCCATACCTTGGTTTTTGAACGTCTCCATTGACAAACATTTCGGTTTTTGAACGCCGTGAACCTGGAAGGAAATGCTTCCGTTTTCAAACACACCTCGGAAGTTGAACATGCCACGCGGCTTCTGCTGAGTGCAACATCCTGAGGCCTAGCTGTCGGCTATTGAGTTTTCAGTTTTCAAACATTTCAGAACTCGAACGGTCTTCCAGAACGGATTACGTTCGGAAACCGAGGTACCACTGTATTTATGCGTCTTGTGCCTACATTTTAAGAGACCAAACCCAAATTGGCAGCTTTTCTCCCTGCAACAGTGCGTCTCCACACCATGCTTGTTTTTTTAATAAGCCCATCGGTCTTATCACAAAACCGAATTGCTGCTTAAATCTATAAAGTATCTGACTCTCACAACAAATCTATAAAGCATTCAACACACCCTCGCCTGATATTAGGTGGCATCGAGCAAACTGTGTCAAGGAAGCTGAAGTACAGAAAAGTACTTTGCCTCTGTCTGAAGGGATGCTCAAAGTCACCTACAGTTTTACATGAAAAAAGGAAAATTTATTCTTTTGTTCTGTACGGCTTGATGGGAGAGAAAAGCACCATTTTACACCTTTGCCTCTTTGCCTTTCAGTAGAAATTACCAGCAGCCATAAAATGTTTCATCCATTTTTTCAAAACGAGATAGGGCTTTAGACCCAATAAATTTGCTGGCATAGGTCTTACTGTGTTGGCATTCTGGTGTGTGTGTGTGTGTGTGTGTGTGTGTGTGTGTGTGTGTGTGTGTGTAAAAAGGACAGTGTTTCCTTACAATTCAGGGGAAGCTCTCCTAACACAAAACTGGAAACAGTGGTCTGCGGAAGGGATTGCAGATCTACGCAAACCCTTCATGGCTTTGCTCTTATGTGAATAGAAAGGCTTCGGAGAAGCAAGCACAGCTGAGCATAAATGCTAGGTCACTTTTTGTGACCGCTTTTGGGAGCAGCGAAATATGTTCCTCCTTTTTGGTGATTTTTTTTTATGGCTTCACTTCCTGGCTTCAACACACAGCCAAATCTGATTGGTTGTGTAGCATTCTGACATTATCGCGCTCGCTATGTGAGGCAGCTCAGTATGAAAGAATGATACCAAATCAGCAGCCAATCAGAGAAGGAGCAGCCAGTGGACAAGGCGAAAAACAGAAATTCCATGGAATATTTCACCCCACCTTTGCCCCCCAAATCAACTTTTTTCCCCCCGATTGTTGCAAGACAACCTGAATGGTGCCTGGGCAATAGAAGGATGGAGTAGAAATATTTATATAAATAAAATATTTTTTTGGCAGAGCCCTAGCAAATACACCTCCAGCCTGTTCTGGCCAATTCCTCACTTAATCCAACTCAGTAGAAATATTATACAGGCAAAGCATGTTTAAGTTCAAACATTTTCAGTGGGAAATATTTAAACACACATGTATATATCCTATTGAAATAAGCTCGACTTAGAAGTTCATACCTTTGGACAGACTGTGTACTAACCTCAACAACAATAATCATTTTCACCAGCTGACATTGTGGCCAACCTATATGCTTCATTTCAACACCTTGCTAATTATTATTATTATTATTATTATTATTATTATTATTATTATTATTATTATTTATACCCTGCCCTTGCCAGCCAAGGCTCAGGGCAGCTAAGGATCACATCAGGAACACCTCCTCCCTCACGGTATTTAGCACTGATTAGGCTTGCTAAGATGTATAAGACTGAATCAGATAAGTGTTAGAGATAAGACTGATCAAATAAGTGTTCTTTCATATGTGGTGGACTTCTAAAAGGTTAAAAGAGTATTGGGAAATGATCCATAATGAATTGGAAGAAATGTTTAAAAGTACTTTCTGCAAAAAAAAAAAAAAAAAAAAACAACCAGAGTCCTTTCTGTTGGGGATAATTCAGACTGAAATTCTCAGGTGTCAGAAATGGTTATTTATGTATATTACTACCGCGGCCCGTGTTTTGTTAGCCCAAAAATGGAAGACAAGCAAGGTCCCAACTAAAGAAGAATGGCAACTTAAGTTGAATATGTGCAGCTTGCAGGCTTAACTTATAGAGAACAAGAAGAACATACGTTTAGAGAAGATTGGAAAACATTTATTGAATATATGGGAAATAACTGTGTACAGCTGAAAATGCTGGCAGCATTAAGATAACTAAAACAGTGTAAATAAGATTTCATGGATGTAACAATGGAATACTGAATGGTTTAGTTCTTGTAAAATATGCAGGGATTTATAATATGTAAAATGAACCAGGGAAAGAGAAGAAGGGAAGTCACTGATATCTTAAGGGTGTATTGTTGGTAGCCAGATTGACATGTCCCAGGCTTACTGCTTTCTCTGCAGTGAAATGCCCTACTATAATGAAAAGGGTTGTAGAAAATTCGAGACGACTGAAATCTCAGGTTGCTATATCTCAATGACTAGGTGTTTCTTTCTTTCTTTCTCTGTCTCTCTGTCTCCTAATTATCTCACTGCCACTAGCAAGGAGATAACTAATGGGTAATAGCTGGTTAAATGTTCTTGAATGCTTAACCTTCCTAGATTGTAGTATCTCCCCCCACCTAAGTTTCCCCCTTCTGAATCCTGTTTTTGGCTCAAACAATTAACAGTCCACCCTTCGGTGTATTGTGGCAATATAGGTTATAATGACAAGTCTTATAGTTATTAAGCAGAGACTAGAGAATCAATAACTTTCCTCTTTTTCCACATCTATTTTGCAGTCATTGTGCAGCTGATCTCCTGTTATTTCAGTGCCATTTCTCCCCCAAATTTGGCATCTTTATCATAATGTGAGCCAATCAGAAAATAGCCAGTGGAATATGATGGTGTCATAACCTCACATAGTCAGGTTTAGGGATGTGACGATGCAACTGAGGGTGAATTAAACTAATTCTGCAAAAACAAATTAGAGATGAGCTTGCAGTATCTCCGAATCTGGGAGAGCTGTGTACAGCCATTAACCAAATGAAAAACAACAAAGCCAGCGGACCTGATGGGATACCTGCTGAAGTCTTCAAAGTGGGCGGAATTGAACTTACACAACAACTTCACAAGCTCAATGAAAAAATCTGGGAGACAGAGGAAATCCCAGCAGACTTCAAGTGCCAAAATTATCAATCTCTTTTTTAAAAAGGTGGCAGAATGGATTGTGGAAACTATTGAGGTATCTGTTTATTAGCTGCGGCCAGCAAAATTCTGGCAAGCATCTTAGCAAACTGTCTGTTAACAATATCCGAGGCTACCCTTCCTGAATCCCAAAATGGTTTTAGACCTTCTAAGGGGACAGGGATGTGGGTGGCGCTGTGGGTTAAACCATAGAGTCTAGGACTTGCCAATCAGAAGGTCGGTGGTTCGAATCTCCATGACAGGGTGAGCTCCCGTTGCTCAGTCCCTGCTCTTGCCAACCTAGCAGTTCGAAAGCATGTCAAAGTGCAAGTAGATAAATAGGTACTGCTCCAGTGGGAAGGTAAATGGCGTTTCCGTGTGCTGCTCTGGTTCGCCAGAAGTGGCTTAGTCATGCTGGCCACATGACCTGGAAGCTGTACACCGGCTCCCTCAGCCAATAAAGCGAGATGAGCACCGCAACCCCAGAGTCAGTCATGACTGGACCTAATGGTCAGGGGTCCCCTTACCCTTACCTTAAGGGAACAGTGGACATGGTTTTCAGCACTCAACAACTTCACTTGCCTTGTTGCCACTACAGTGCAGCAAGACCAGGAGTGTCAGCCCGTTCCTTGCAAATGGGGACATTTCCCCCCTCCCTGTTCAGAATGAGGACTGCCCTGCACTGTAGTAAAGACTCCCCCACCTCCTTTTTTGCAACACTCAGCAAAAAATCACTGTAAGGGGAAGCTTTCCACAGGGAGTAAAAGTGTTTGTGAAAGCACACCCTGCTTAACACAGCTTATCGGACTTAATTGTACTATGTGCGCTTAATCTGCCCTTTGCGTATTTGTGGCTGGAATCTGAGTCCACGACACATCATCTTCTTCACCAAAATGAACTGAAATAAATAATCAAGCCGAGGGCCATGAGAACTTGGCCTAGGCACAGCAATTTGGAATAGACAAGAGACGTACTTTAGCATATGCCAAAATTGCAGCTTTCCATTTTCTTTCTTCCTGGCCACATGTTATCAAGATGTGATCAAGGTACATTCTGGGGAGCTGTCTCTAAGCAAATTATAGCTGGAGGTTTGAGGTTCCTGCTTATTGCTGACATGTTACTCCATCAATCACCTCATTCTTGGCCAAAATTGCAGGAGTCCCTAGACACTTTATGGCTCACCATCTTTTATACATCCTCTGCAATCCTCTTCTAAAATTTCTGTGGCAAGAGCTTACCAAAAAAAAAAAAAAAGAAGTGTTTAATCAATATTGGTTTGAAACATGTAAGAAGTCAAACCAAGTTTTCCATCAAGTTGACGTTGAGGTCTGTAATTATTCCTGAAAGTTCCCCCCCTCCCTGCTTTGGAGGCTGTCTCCAGCTGCGCTAATTTTATGGGTAGCCTTGGTTTATGAGCCTTCACGACAGACCTGCCTTGGCATAAATGAGCAGGAATTCCATGGTTTCCCAAGCAACTTTCTTTTGGCCTGCTCTCTTTTCCTCAGACCCACTGCCCTCCCCTTCCTTTACAGGGTATTATTAAGCCTTTGGTTTTCGTGGCTGTGAACTGTCCGTTGACTTTGAAGAACAAAATTGCTAGGGAAACGATGAGAGGGGGGAAATGGGATTATTCAAACTGTGAGTTAAAACACTTTTGCGAGCCACAACATGGAGACACGTCAGCAGATGCTATCTTCTAGGCCACTGGTGTCGAAGCCACCTTCCAAGCTGGAGACAGCGTGTGCTTGTCTCCTGTTTTAAAAAGTCGTATGGCTGTTTTCTGCGACCAAATATGCCAAGGACTCTCCTGGTCTAAATAATATCAGCCAGCTAGCCCAGAGATGGAAAGAAGAAAGAGTCCCTACCAGAGAGGAATGGCAAACCAAGCTGTTGGACTATGCTAAAAATGGCAAAACTGAATGGAAAGCTCAGGAACCAAGAGGACAAGAACTTCAAGAAAGAATGGGGGGAAATCATAATTTATTTAGGAGACCACTGTAAGCAGATGAAAACATTAGCAGGATTTTAATCTCGCTTGTAATGTAACAAATACTATCAGTAATATGGATAGATATAAAATATAGGCTATGATATAATATGCAGTTGAAAACATAGATATTAGGACCCTTGGAGGGGATGGGGGGAGGTCTCGAGATTCAAAGTAATCTCTTTATATGGAAATGTATTTGGTTTTATTATAAATCTATATTTGAAAAATCAAATAAGAATGAATAAAAAAAAAATAACATCAGCCAGGTCTCCCCTTTTTACTTTTAACCCTGATTTCTGGTATTAAATGCAGTTTAAATTGCCCTCATTCCCCCAAGTTCTTCAGTACTGCTTTGGCAAGTAAACAAAAAAGATTTTGGGCTCACCATCATTCTGGGGTTTCCATACCCTCCAACATTTCTCCAGTGAAAATAGGGACATCCTATTTAATAAAAATAATGCCACTCTAGGCAGCTTCCAGCATACAATACAATAAAACATAAAACATTTAAAAACTTCCCTATAGAGGGCTGCCTACAGATGTCTTCTAAAGGTTGTATAGTTACTTTTCTCCTTGGCTCCTCGGCTCCTTGGTCACAAATACCCTCCAGCATTTCTCCGATGAAAATAGGGACGTGAGTAGCACTGTGGCCTAAACCACTGAGCCTCTTGGGCTTCCTGATCAGGTCAGCAGTTCAAATCCCCATGATAGAGTGAGCGCCCGTTGCTCGGTCCCAGCTCCTGCCAACCTAGTAGTTTGAAAGCACCCAAAAAAGTGCAAGTAGATAAATAGGTACCATTCCGGCAGGAAGGTAAACGGCATTTCCGTGCGCTGCTCTGGTTTTGATGTTCTGCTGTGCCAGAAGCAACTTAGTCATGCTGGCCACATGACCCGGAAAAACTGTTGGCAGAGTGGACAAATGCTGGCTCCCTCGGCCTTTAAAGCGAGATGAGTGCCACAACCCCAGAGTCATTCGTGACTGGACTTAGCTGTCAGGGGTCATTTACCTTTTTTAAAGGAAAAGTGGGACATTCCAGGATCAAACAGAAACTGGGATGGCTTCTGTAAATCCAGGACTTTCCCTGGAAAACAGGAACACTGTTCAGCCTTTACACAGTGCCCTCAAGATGTTGCAAGCTGCAACTCCCTTTATCCACCTTTGTCTATGCCAGCTTCAGCAAAGACTTTGACACCTGTTTTCACTGGTGAGTGCCGGAACATTACGTTGCCCATAAGCCTGAATTCTAGGCTTCTTGTAAAACTTTAGAAGGAAGAAGCCTATCCAATGAAGCATATTTCTCCCCAGTCCCCAAGAGATGTATTTCCAAGTGTCTGGAATGAAAAGGAAGGAATTGTCTGACACTTTGGAATCCTGTATTTTGCTCACAAATGAGAAGAGGTGGCATTTTAAAACAGGCTGTAGAAAGAAAACTGGAAAGCCTTCCATGTGAATGTTACCAAAGAAGACCTTGAATGGAAGAGAAGAAACTGCATTGCTCACTGGCCTCTATATCCAGAAGGATATATTTATCGCCCCTGCGCCTCAGCAATCTGTCCTGGTTCATCCGCTGTGCTCTCAAATTCCCTCCCAAACATAAAAGCAAGCATCTATGAAAATGGAATTGATGTTCCAATGAGTGCAAAGCCCTTGCAGTGATTACAACAGAACAGCAATTGGAACAAACGGAGCCAACACTGAATGCCATTTTAAAGGTATAATTAAAAAGGAGAGGCTGTTTGGAATGGGCTATTTGCTGTAAAATATGTCAGGTATGTACTACAAATACTGCCCAGGTTTCTCTCGGCGCAATAACCTTGAAACTCTTCTGCTGGAATCATGTGTTGCGTTTACGAAGGCTCTGCACACAATAGGACCACTTAGAGTCTCTCTGCACCTCAAGTGTTTTGGCCGTGTTTAGCTAGTCTTTGACCTATGTTTAAGAGACCAATATAAGGGGATTTGATGGGAGGTGGAATAGAAACGGATGGAAGATGGCTCAGGGCTTTCTGTGCTGCAGTTGATGTTGCAAACCCCACCTATTCCGGAAATTCTTCCATTTAGCCCTTCAGACCCAAGGGCAGCTATGCCATAAGAGTGGGAGAGGTAACCCGTTTCAGGGCAGGAAAGTTTCAGTTATTTTGCTTATTATCATATTATACATTTACTGGAGGGACATGAGCTTTATTGCCTCAGGCACTGATACGTCTTGAGCTGATCCTAATTAGTCTCTCTACTGAGCCAAAATGAAGCTTTATCAGTGTGTGAATGCATTTGTTCATATTTATCCCTTCTAATCGTTGCCTTTTCCATCCTTCACATCTCTCTGCCATCTCAAATCATTGTTGAAACTTGGAGTGTAAACTCCTCAGAGCAAAGGATGGTCCTTTTGTTTATACTACTCTTACAAAAGTGTTGCTCAGATTGGGTTATTTGCTATGAAATGTAACAGGTATATGCTATAAATACTGTCCAGGTTTCTCTCAGCACAACAACCTTGAAATATATGCATTGCATTTGAAATAAATATTATAATGATATTTTTTATTGTCTCCTCTCCCCAGGATGACAGTCATGAACAAAAAGTGAGAAATCTGAGGCTCTGGAATAACTTCCGAATTGATTGTCTGCAATACTGATTCATGCATATTTCCATGTGGCATCAGGTCACACAATGAAAAAACAGCTCTCATGATGTGGCTGGATGTAAGCTTCTGAACAATACACTGTATATTTCCAGACTCTGTGGCATTGCCCTTTAAACGGGCTGCAGGCTCCAGTCACCAACAATTGCAGAGTCAGCAAGTTATTGGGGAAAATGAAAGGGGCGGGCAGAGTTATATAGCAGGATGAGGCATATGATTGGTTCTCTGAAATCACCTGAGTCCCAGGACCAGGAGGATTCTGGGACATGGTGTTGTTTTTATCCTCGCTTGAACTGCTTGCAATTGCCTCCACCAATCAGCAACTAGGATAGAATAATAGAACTGTAGAGTTGGAAGGGACCCCAACTATTTAATATAAATTAAATAATAAATTAACAATTTGAAAATAACTCAGGGTTTATAGCCACCTGATATTGTCTGTGATCGTTTCAAGGCAGCATTATTTTCCTGCCATTCCTTTCAAAAAAATACCCTGAAAAGACACCCACTGGCAAAAATTAAGGTATAAGTATGCACTTAAGCTCACTGATTTGCAACTAGGACAATGACATGTAGAGTTATATCTCAACTTAAACCTAAATTTGAATGGGTATTAGCGGACCCAAGCCTATGTTTGATTGCTGCCACTAGGTGCACCATTCTATTAAATAAAAATCTAAAGAGTGGTGTACCTTTTTTTTCCCAGAGGAAGAAAGGCTGCATTCAATGGCATTGCTCTTCATAGATTTTCAATCTACGCACTGTAAAATATCACCCTCTGCTGGATATCAGGAAGAACATGGTTCATATAACATCTCAAGATTTCCCCACAATGCCCTAGTAACAGAATGTACTCAGCCCAGGCAAGGGAACCAAGATTAGCTCTTAAATCTTGGATTCAAATTTGCTCATCATGAGAACATCTGATAGCTTTACCTTTTATAAGATAATCATTGAACTAGGCTGGATTGTGCCAAATGCTTAGATCTCTCTCCCTTGGAAACAGCAAAATTCAACATCTCCATAGAACTTCGCCACATTCTTGCTGTCCATCGAAACACAGATTACCCCCAAAGAATAACTTTAGAATGGACTTCGTTAAAGTGTAGCACTTTTTGCTCTTTGTTACATTTGCAGCTCAAGCATGCTTACTTAGAAGTAAATCTCTCTGAGCTTAGTAGGATTTACACTCAAGCAAATATTTTCAGATTGCACTTTGATTATGTAAGAACTCCACAATGCAGATTCTGTCTAGTTTTTCTGTCCCTGAATAGTGGTTTTCCATGGAAAATCCATATACCCATTTAAATTTTGGATGGTGACAAATCTAAGACTTGCTATAGAGTTGATTGTGAAACACTGTATTTTTAACAGTGCTCCATCATGCACAAAGATAGTGACCTGCCCCAGCTGTTGGTCTCAAAAATCTGGTATTTAAAGGTAGCCTATTTTTGTACACAGAAGTTCCATTTAGCTACGATGGGTAATGGCCATTGATAGAACAATACTCCATGAATTTGACTAATCATGTCTTGCCATCAGTGGCCATCAAACACATCTTGCAGCAGTCAATTCAACGTTAATTCCACCCGCCAATAATTTCTCTGGGTGGCTGAGTTCTAATATTATAAATGAATGAGAAAAGATGAGGGAGGGAACCATAACAATTGGATGGGTGGGGGAATGGGATGGGATGGCTAGAGAAGGAAGCAGAGGAAGAGCCACGCAGAAATAAAAATGGTAGACAAAGCCATCTCATTGTTTGATTGGGTCATTTCCTGGTTCCCACTGCTAAATTGTTGTTAGATGTCCCCAGGGACAAAAGTCATAGCTACCCATAGATATCAATGGGAAAACACAGATGGAAAGAAGATAAAGTCCCTACCAGAGAAGAATGGCAGATTAAGTTGATGGATTATGCCAAAATGGCAAAAATGACAGGGAGAATCAGAAATTAGGAAAACCAAAATGTTAATAAAGAATGGGGAAAATTTATAATTTATCATAAAAACCATTGTAAACAGTTAAAATGGTTAGTAGGATTGGAATAACACTTGTAGTTTAATGATGAATTTTTGATATAATGGAGATGTAAAAGATTTGGATTATTTTAAAAGATGCAGGAGGAATTGATTAACAATAGGACCCACAAAGGGGAAGAGGGAAGTCCGGGAGATTCTATGGAATCTTGTCTTTATGTTTTATGTTGGATATGTGATTGTAAAACTGTGATCTGAAAAACCAACTAAATATTATATTATTATTTTTTTAAAATCAATGGGGAAAATCTGTGGCTTTAATGTAGCTGAGAATGGGGACTCCTCAACCAACCACCCCAAAAACCAAAATGGAGGGGCAGGAGCCAAAATAGACCAATGAGGACTAAGCATACTCAGTGACCACAGGATGCTGGCTGACAGCTAGAAGGAAGGGAAAACCCAAGAAGAAGAGGAATGAAATGGATTGGACAGAATCCTAAACAGAAGAACTCCACACTACAACATTGTTCCTTCTAATACTGATACTGTGATTTTGCTAATGTAACCAAAACTGCACAGCCATGAACATGAGAGTGATATCGACAGACTCAGGCAAGGTTGCTCAACAAACAAACAAAACCATCTTCAGAGAATAATCTGTGAGGGGTGGGGTAAAATTGCCCTGTAAGGACTCTAGGGCACAGAATGCTGAGCAACTGAGAAGGAATAAGAAGGGAATCGTGACAACTGGGAGGGTGAAGTGATTGAAATGGAGTCTCTAGAAAGAATGGCAGAGACACAGAGATATAAACAGTGTAGATGGAATCATTCAGTTGTATGGATAGGTCACTTCCTGGTTCTTACTGAGAAGCTATTTTAGGACGTCCTCAGAGATAGAGACAGGAGATGCCCATAGGCATTAAGAAGAAGAAGAAGAAGAAGAGTTTGGGAGACTTCCGGGTTGGTGCCTCCGGCAATGGTGGATTTCCTCTGACCGGGAGGAATCTGCTCCGTGGAAATTTGGGTCTGGCTGCCACGGCAAAGGCAGAGACCCGTAAAAATCACAGGTGGGAGAAGCCTGTGAACGTGGGATTTGGTGGGCACCTTTTGCACCTCCCCTACTCACGGGGAAACCCGGTTTCGGGGATCCGGAGCGACATGGGGTGAGCGGCACGGTGCTTCGAATCGTCTGCTTCTTCCACGGAGCGAAGCCGCATAGCTGTTGCCGGAGAGCATTGACTTTTTCCTGTGGACAATTTGACTCCAAAGTAATTACCCATGAGTAGAGCTGAGACGGGAGAATCGGATTTTAAACGTTTAATTTGGCATTGAAACGGGGAGGTTCAAAACAGGAAGTCCGCCTTCCCTATTTGTAAACAGACTGAGGCAAGGAGGCTGTAGGCTGAAGTCTTGGAAAGCCTTTTGTAAAAGTCTAAATTTCCATTGGTAAAGAGCATAAAACCCCCCTTGGAGGCAGGAGAAGGGGGGGAGTTGTGGACTGAGTATGCCTGCAGGAGAGAGTGAAGGGAGTTAAAATACTGCCGCTCTGACCCTGGAAACGGGCTGCCAGTAGGACTGACGTTTTGGAATGTTCATTGACAGCACTTAGAACGTTCCTTGATAGCTAGCAAAGTAAGAGAACTACATTGTTTCTATTGTCTCCGGCTGCTTCTAAAAAGGAGTAAAAAGTAACTGAAATCTGAAACTAACTTTGGATTGTATGAGTTGCGTTTAAAGGGGACATTGTTGACTATTATAAATAGAAACTGTTTCCCCCTAGTGGAAGTCTCTGAAATTGGTTACTTTATAAGAGCTGGGCTAGGGGGATTTTCAGCTGCAAGATAAAAATTGTGAGACTCTGAGATTGACCTTGAATCTCTCAAGTGTTATGGCAAATGGAAAGGAAAAAAAAACAGATGAAATGTCGACAGAAAAGGCCTTAGTGGTCGCATTAGTGAAAATAAATGATTCGCTGGAACAGCTTCACAGGAAAACAGACAATCTGGGGCAAAAGGTGAACACCAACACAGAAACCATCCAGAGATTGATACAGGAATTTACCTTGACACAGCAAACTGCGGATGAAGTCAGGGAGAAAACCCTTGCTGCTGAATGTAAAACAATACAACTGGAGTGTGAGAGAGCCCCATCCATTCAAAGGCAACTCGATGTGACATCTGTTATGATGGAACTTAAAGAAAAACAGATGAATTTGAGGACCAGAGCCCTACCTGAATTGGGAAAGGAAAGCTTGATAGAGCTTCAGGAGGAGACAGGACTAACATCAGTTGAGAAAGAGAGGCTTTTGGGGGTCAGTATGACCGCCAAAAATGTGAATTTATTTAAGGGTAACTGTGAAGGACGTTGGATTGAAGAGAAGGGGGATTGGGAAATATGGATAAATCTGAAGTTGCTATTGTTGGGCCGAGCTGTTGTGGTGGGGATGGGGGTTGCTGTGTTGCCGGGGATGTTGCTTTTGTTCCAAATAGTGCAAGTTTTGGATGGGATGGACTGTTTCAGGAGGTGGCAGAGGGATGTTTCTGGATTTGTTTGGCAGGGCAGGAAGCCTCGAGTAAAATTTAAGATATTCACGGATGCTAAAGAAGGAGGTGGACCTGCCTTGCCAGACCCCTAAACTTTGTTGTGAACCATCTGCTTTTTGCTGGCTGAGAGAATGGTTGTCTCTTGGAAGCACTGAAGTGTTGGATAATGACAGATGAAGTTGATGGACTAGATGGAATTGGCGGAAAAGACTGGCAAGATCCGAGACCAGGGAGAAGAGTCGGTGGAAGAAGACTGGGAAAAGTTTAAAGATTATTTATAGAAATATTGTAAAATTAATGAATGTTAGAAGAATGTTGGAATGAAGTTATATGGCTTCAGTAGAAATGTTATACGGAATTAAGTATAAATAGATTAATAGAGTATTAAAGGAAAATAAGGTTAAAATGTGTTAAGATAATTATAGGATAGAAAACAGGGGAAGATGGAAAGGAATTGCTGAAATAATACAAAGAAGTGGAATACAAAAAGGGAGGTGTGAGGAGGCCGTGGAAATATGTGAAAGAAAGATAAGATATTGGAAGTTTCTTTTTTTCCCTTCTTCTCTTTTGATGTGTTTTTAAATTGTTGTTTGGTTTTGTTAATTTTTATGTAGTGTTTTTGTATTGTAATGTACTGTTTTCTCTTTGTTTTTTCTGTAAGTGTTTAAATTGTTGTAAAAGGAATAAATATTATTATAAAAAGAAGAAGAAGAAGAGTTTGGATTTGATATCCTGCTTTATCACTACCCTAAGGAGTCTCAAAGTGGCTAACAATCTCCTTTCTCTTCCTCCCCCACAACAAACACTCTGTGAGGTGAGTGAGGCTGAGAGACTTCAGAGAAGTGTGACTGGCCCAAGGTCACCCAGCAGCTGCATGTGGAGGAGCAGAGACACGAACCCAGTTCCCCAGATTACTAGTCCACCGCTCTTTACCACTACACCACACTGGCAACCCAAACATGGGAGGAGGAAACCAACATGGAAGGAAAAAACCAAAATGTGGGGAAGATTCAAAAGCAGGCCGGCGATAATTGAGCATGCTTAGTGTGCACAGGATGCTAACTGACCATTGGGGGGCAGGACCAGGTGTGAGTGGGAAAGGGAGTGATTGGAACCCTGACCCGAAACAGGTCCCCACAGGTAATATCATAAATTCCTATCATGGATTTGGTGATCGCCCATTCGTACAGCCAAGTCACCACCTGATGCTGTCATAAGCAAGTCCGTGCATGTTTCCATAAATAATAAAGGTAAAGGACCCCTGCATGGTTAAGTCCAGTCAAAGGCCACTGTGGGGTTGCAGCGCTCATCTCGCTTTAAGGCCGAGGGAACCGGCATTTGTCCGCAGACAGCTTTCTGGGTCATGTGGCCAGCAGGATTAAACCACTTCTGGCGCAATGGAACACCGTGACAGAAGCCAGAGTACACGGAAATGTGGTTTTCCTTCCTGCCACAGCAGTACCTATTTATCTACTTGCACTGGTGTGCTTTCGAACTGCTAGTTTGGCAGGAGCTGGGACAGAGCAATGGAAACTCACCCTGTCACAAGGATTCAAACCACTGACCTTCTGATTGGCAAGCCCTAGAGGCTCAGTGGTTTCGGCTACAGCACCACCCTTTTACCTGCCCCATAATAAAGCATACCCCACGCCTGCATACTGGAGGACACAGGAGAAGATTGGACATTTGGATAGTAGCAGCAGCTGGGTTTCTTTCTTTCTTTCTTTCTTTCTTTCTTTCTTTCTTTCTTTCTTTCTCCACCACAGCTTCTGAGCTGACTTGCTGAAAAGCTCCCACCAGCAGGAGCATTCTATCTGAGCATGGAGACGTACAAATGTCAAAAGCCGTCCCTGTTATAAGAATTTTTGGTGCATGTTTATCCAGGCTTTTCCTCCAAGGAGCTAATGGAGCCACGGAAAGCCTTGCCAGCTGTTGCTTCAGGAGCTGTGTGTTCCCAGACTGTGTCAGGCATCTGGGTTTGCTCGGCTGGAAGATTCTCCTATGCTGAACTGAGCCCTACAAATCCCAAGGCTAACCCCAGCTCAGCATTGCGAGCTGGAGCCCTGCGCGAACACAAGTGCCAATTGCTTATGTCATCAGTGCCTTGTAAATGAACCCAATATGCCCACACTCAAATTACTAGTAAATTGCTGAAGTCCATCTCTGCCCAAGATAAACACAGCTAATTGAAGCACTGCTCTTACTTTACCCCACACCACAAATCAAGTCCTGAGGATATAAATCTTTTCGCCCCTGCTATACCTATTAGCCCAGGCATGCTGTACTTCTCACCTTGGGAACATTTTTAGGGGGGGGGGGAGATCATTTCTCTCCCTGAAAAGAAGATGTAAACTCAATTATGCATTTAAACTAGAATAAAATTTATAACGTTCAGATTGCTGCAGCCATTAAAAAGGGGAAAAGGTTGAAGTCCTGTTCCTGTATTTTGGAAGGATATTCCAAATTCCCACCCAAGGTGAGCAAACAATGCTACATCTGAAGCAGGAGTTACAAAACAGGGGGGGGGACATTCTTTACATTCAACATTTGTAAAGGAGCTGCATAAGGAAGACAGCACGATTGGCCCTAACACTGGGACTTTGAAAGATGCAAGGGGGGGGGGACCTTTGATGGCCATCAGCATATTTTGATTATTTTCCCAACCTTTGCACTATCTGTAACTACCAAAATAGGTAGACACTGTTTATATCTTGTAGTTTTTTTGACGGTTCATCTGCATTGGAAACGGTAGTGAAGAAAAGCAAATTTACAGTGGCACCTTGGTTCTCAAACTGGTGCCTCGCAAGACGAAATTAATCCATTCCGCAAGTCTCTTCGTCTTGTGTTTTTTTCGTCTTGCGAAGCACGGCTATTAGCGGTTTAGCGGCTATTAGCGGCTTAGCGGCTTAGCGGCTATTAACAGCTTAGCGGCTTAGCGGCTATTAACGGCTTAGCGGCTTTAAGAAAAAGGAAACAAACTCGCAAGATGTTTCGTCTTGCGAAGCAAGAACATAGGGAAATTCGTCTTGCAGGACGACTCAAAAAACGGAAAACTCTTTCGTCTTGCGTGTTTTTCGTCTTGCGAGGCATTCGTCTTGCGAGGTACCACTGTAATCCATTCCGGGAGTCGTTTGACTCCTGAAACTGTTCGAAAACCAAGGTGCGGCTTCCGATTGGCTGCGGGAGCTCCCTGCACTCAATCGGAAGCCGCGGAAGCGGCGTCGGATGTTTGGCTTCTGAAAAACGTTCACAAACCAGAACACTTACTTCCAGGTTTGCAGCGTTTGGGAGCCGATTTATTCGGGAGCCAAGCCGTTCAGGAACCAAGCTATCACTGTAGTTAAAAGATATAAGAGAAAAGACTAGTCATCAAAGGAGTAAAAACCAGTGGCTTCAAGTTACGAGAAAGGGGGTTCCAAGAACTTTCTGGCAGTAAGAGCTGTTCGACAGTGGAACAGTCTCCCTTGGGAAGTTGTGGACTCTCCTTCCTTGGAGGTTTTCAAGCAGAGGCTGGATGACTATCTGTCATGGATGCTTTAGCTGAGATCCCTGCAATGCAGGGGGTTGGACTTGATGACCCTTGGGGTCCCTTCCAACTCTACAATTTGATGATTCTATATAAGTCACAACATAATACTACAATTAACAGCCAATGAACAACTAAAGTTGACAAACACTTATTCCAGCTTATTACAATGAAGCACCTAGGTTCCTTAATTGGCCAGTCGTAAAAGTTGCCAATTTCTGAGAAAGACTGAACTCCTTGGCTCCAGATGGAAAACGTTATGCGTATCATAGTGTTTCTGTGTTTGCCTCCAGCCATCCTCTCAAATTGCTCCCAACGATTATGCCTTTTATTGGCAGGCTAGCAAACTTTAGCATCGCATAAAATTCTTCTTCACAGAGGATGGCATGAGGAACTCAGAATCCTGCTAGGTTGCCAACTAAGGTTGCAATTTTGTAGCACGAATGCTCATTAAGGTGTCTTCGTTTTAGACATCCGCGCATCAGAAACACTGGGGGAAATTGAAAGAAATACAATGAAACTAAGTTTGTGGTTAAAGTAACATCTGTACATTCCTAGGAGCTCCTGGCTGAATAACTCAAGGCAGTTGAGCTGTGTGTGTGTGTGTGTGTGTGTGTGTGTGTGTGTGTGTGTGAAAACACACACACATAATGTGAATCAACACATGGGCATTAAAATCAGTCAAACGTTTTCCAGCTTCCTTTAAATGTAGTTGAGAATGCTTCCAGAACCACTCAATATGCCCCGAGGGATACCAGAACAAGCATCAAGACCTTCCAAAAGAGAAGCTGAATGGTTACTCCCTCTCAACAGGAATCTTCCAGGACATCTGTTGAACACTCAAGTATGTTTTTCCCTTTACTAAGGTAACGGTTGACCTGCTCCCCTGTTCCAGCCTGGGCTTCTCAACTGCAAAGCTAGCATGATGACACTACCATAATTCATCTGGAGGCATTTCAAGTCTGAGGTTGGAGGGACAGTTCATGTTGCTTCGGGGAGGCTGGCTTTGGACTCCTTGGCAAAACAGGTGTGTGGTGGAGCCAGCACCCTCTGCAACTGGGAGAGGGTGGGGAACAAGCTGGGCATAGCATAAATGTGATGGGACCTGTCAAGGCGAGCAGGGGAGCAATCTGCAGGCAAGCGCCGCAGAGGCGAAAGCCAGGGTTCATCAAACAGCACAGTTTTGCTAGAAAGAGCTTGGCATTCACGCTCCCTGTTAAGCCCATTCAGAACGTACCAGCAGAACATCTGCACTGACATTTCTGCCCTGTGTCATACAAGCAAGAGGAGAAAAGGCCTGGGTTTCAGCAAGCCTGACATGGAGCGGGAATGCAGAAGAAGTTGGTTGTTTTATAGGGCAATGCCAGTGGCTTCACACTTTTCATTACCATAGTACTACCACCAATCCAGTCACAGAAAATCCACAGCTGTGACAAGCATGGGTTGAACTAGTGAAAGAGCTGTCTGGCTGGACGGTGAGGGAAGAGACCCAACACCCTGCTTTCATTCTTCTTCCTCCCCAATCTAATCACCTTCCAATGCACACCTTCCTTACGGGGTCCTCGCTGCAAGATCACATTCACCCGGTGCTATACCAGCTGCACTGGCTCCCGGTGGAGTACAGGATCAGGTTTAAGGTGCTGGTTTTAACCTTTAAAATCCTATATGGCCTAGGACCCTTGTACCTACAGGACCGCCTCTCCTGGTATGTCCCACAGAGGAACTTACGGTCTTCAAACAAAAACATCTTGAAGGTTCCAGGCCACAGAGAGGTTAGGCTGGCCTCAACTAGAGCCAGGGCTCTTTCAGCTGTGGCTCCGATCTGGTAGAACGCTTTGCCACAAGAGACTAGGGCCCTGTGGGACTTGACATCTTTCCGCAGGGCCTGCAAGACAGAGCTGTTCCACCAGGCCTTTGGTCAGGGCACAGCCTGACTCCCTCCTTTGGCAATCTTCACAGAACTCTAGCCCAATGGTTGCCATCAATTTGATTTGAATTAATTTTATAATGAAATGATTTTAGAATGTTGTACTATTTTATTGTTGTTAGCCGCCCTGAGCCCGGCTTCGGCTGGGGAGGGCAGGATATAAATAATTTATTATTATTATTATTATTATTATTATTATTATTATTATTATTATTATTATACCTTTTTACATCCCAAGCAATGTTCACCCCCAATTTTCCTCCTCCTCCTCACAACAACCCTTTCCCATGAATATGCCCTATCCCTATCCTCCCCCCTCCTCTTCCCCTCTCTGCGTGGCCTCATTTCACTTCCACCAGAGGCAGGAATGACACACAAGAAGGTGGTTGGTGGGGTGGGGAAGAGAGAAGAGAGATTCTCACCAGCAGGGCTGCTCTGACGGTAGAGCTTGACTAAGGAAATTTGAAAGTAAGCTTAGAACAAGTAGCGGCGCTCAGGCAGCAGCCCCCCCCCCAATATCACAGAGCCAGGTGACTCGTGCGAGAGCACGGCCCCCCAAAACAGGCATCTTTCAGGGCTGTGCTCTTGCAGGATCCAAAATAGGACAGCCTGGGATATATTCTGATTTACATTTCAAAATATTCATTTAAACAACCTTAAATCAATGACATCCCTTCTTTTCTTTCCATGGTTCATTTTGCACACCATCCATATTTTACATAAACTAAAACAATCAGTAATCCATTGTTACAGCCACCAGAACTTATTTTCACCGTTGAATTTATCTCAATACTACCAGCGTTTTTAAATGAACACAATTTTCACCCATCATTCAGTGAACATTTTCCAGCCTTCTTTAAACGTACATTCTTCTTGTTCTCTTCTTCAATATGTTAAATCTGCAAGCTGTGCGTATTCCATCAATTTAAGTTGCCATTCTTCTTTAGCTGGGACCTCACCCGTTTTCCATTTTGGGGCTAACAAAACATGGGCCACAGTAGTAGCATACATAAATAGTCTTTTTTGACACCTGGGCATTTCCCTCTGAATTATCCCCAACAAAAAAGTCTCCTTTTGGGGGGAGGGTGTACTTTTAAACATTTTTTTCAGTTTATTATGGATCATTTCTCAATACTCTTTTACCCTTTTACAGATCCACCACATATGAAAGAATGTTCCTTCCACCTTTTTGCATCTCCAGATGCTAGTTTCTCCAGCTTCCAAGAGCTGACTTTGAGTATAGTTAATAGAATCGTAGAGTTGTAGAGTTGTAGAGGGACCACATGGGTCTTTTACCCTTTTACAAGTCCACCACATATGATAAAACGTACCCTCAACATGAGGTTGAGGGACAGTCTGGGATTAAATCAGAAGCCAAGATGGCTTCTGTAATTCCAGGACATCCTGCTTGAAGCAGGACAGTTGAGGGGTATGGGGTGGCAGACAAGGAAACTCTTCCACAGGCTTCCCCAGCAATGACATGCAACAGACACCTTGAAGACAGAAAGCAAAGATGAATTTCAGACAGGGAAGTGCAGGGGAAAGTGTATTCAGCTGCGTAAAGTCTTAAAGCCACGTCATCGTCCGAATGCAGAAAAGTTTACTTGCCGCATAACTTCTCTCTGAGAGTTTGTCTGGCTGCTACTTTGTGCCTTCAAAAGAAAACACCTGTGCAAAGCTCTCTCTAAAAAATGTCCAGAGTGCAACTCTTGGAGTTGATAAGGTTCATTACTGAGTTATTTGCAGTTCGACAGATCACTCTCCTTCCCAGGCTGAGAGGGGAAATGGCGAATACAGTGGTACCTCGGGTTACATACGCTTCAGGTTACATACGCTTCAGGTTACAGACTCCGCTCACCCAGAAATAGTGCTTCAGGTTAAGAACTTTGCTTCAGGATGAGAACAGAAATCGTGCTCTAGCGGCGCGGCGGCAGCAGGAGGCCCCATTAGCGAAAGTGGTGCTTCAGGTTAAGAACAGTTTCAGGTTAAGAACGGACCTCCAAAACAAATTAAGTTCTTAACCCGAGGTACCACTGTATAGGTTATTTGTTGGGACAGTTTGATGTTTGCGGCTGCTGTTAAAGTTGAAAAACAATGAAGCACAGGACAGAGCAATGGAGAATTTCTGAAACAACAATGGGATATTAGTTCCACCCACGGCAGGATGAAGAACTGCAACAACCAGGAAAAGATAGACATAATATTTTACAAGGACAGGAAGAAACAACATGGACAGAATAATTGCCACACACAGGAAGAACAAGGATATAGTCTGAGTGCCTCACTTGCAGTTTTATAAATCATTTAATGTGCCAACACAAATAGAAGTTATTAATATCACAGTTGTTGTATAAGGGATTATTAATTTGACTGGAGTGTAATTGAAATTAATAAGATTTTGGAATGCAGAAACAAAATAAATAATCAAACCATCAATTCTAGCAAGCGGGGGGCTACCTAAATTATATAATTTGGTATATGAATGATTGGTGTTAGTAATTGTATCATAATTTGGCATTGTTATAATGAGGCTATTATTGGATTATTGTAATTGAAAACTAATAAAAAATATTATAAAAAAGAGTGCAACTCTTGCTGCTGCCTTGCAATGTATCTTCAAACACCAGATGGCCCTGGTTTTTGAGAAAGGGGGCAGGCGCCTGCCTCGGAACAGATCTCATTTCCAAAGCTCACGGCTTCAAGATACAAAATAAGACGACTCCACCTGCCAGGAAGGAGAAGCAACTGGTCAAGAAGATAATTTACAGTTGATGTAAACCTACTCAGCAGGATTACCAGCACATTTATATGCTTACAAGCACGCTTGAGTGGCATACGATGCTAATGGATGTTAAAAGGAGCCCTGCATGATGAATGATGGTAATTAATGATTGGGGGAGAGCACAACACATTCAAAAGAGGGAACGCCAAGGAAGCATCGCAAAGTTCAGACACAGAAGCCAGCCATTTCAGAGGTCTTGGGGCTTTTCAAGACTCCGATATAAAATAAAAAACTTATTAGCCCTGGCTCTTCACCTTCCCATTTATGGAGGAGACTTAATAATAGTTACAAGCAAAAGGAGATTCTATTTTTGGATTCTATCACTTTAAATACAGTCAGTCAGACACACACAGCCTTTTTTTCTTTTTTGAAAGTCTTGTTCCTCCCAGCCTGCCAACAAATCATGCTTTTCATACAATACAAGATTCTCCATAAAAGTTGTCCCTTGGGTTATGTCACCATTTTTATATGCATAATTATTCCTAATAACTAGATAAATTGGCTCAGCGGGACGGGGGGCAAACTATCCTACTGATTTCTAGAAGCAATGGCAGGCTGTGGGAATTAAGGTTATGGGTCCATCTCTTTTTATTTACTCTTCAGATTTTAATTCAGCTTTATTCAGGAGGCTCAAGATGTGTAACAACTGATTAGATATCTACACCATGCAATTGCAGGTGCTCACTTCCTCTGCTGCCAGGAGCTAAGTCACGGTTTGCTCTTCTCCACACAAACTACTGACTGTCACCAAGACTTGCTACTTGTGGATTGTTTGATGGAAACAAGCAACAAGCCCAGGTTTAGTCATAACACTAAGCCAAAGCCCATTTCTCCAAGGGAGTCGCAGACAATTTTCTTCCGAGTTTTTACCACTTCAACAAAATTCCCCCCTACGCCATTTTTACACCCAAAACCAGGACGTCAGGAATTTTCCTGGCATATGGCAAGCCTACACACAGCTGTAACACTGTACATACAAGCAGCTGTAAATATAGTCTCTCCCTTTCTTTTCTTTTTAAACAAATGGAGTCTCATATAATCCTATTCATTTATACTCCCATGAATTCAATAGGATATCCTTTGTGCTGTATGTTGGAATATAATTATAAGTTTTTTAAAATTATGAACAATGCAGAAGGAATAGGCAAAGAGATGTTAGGTCACCCGATGAAATAAATTAACAATAGATTTAAGACACACAAAAGAAACTACTACTTCACACAATACAGAATTCACAACCACAAAGTGTAATGGCGGCAAGTTGCTTGTTATTATTATTATTATTATTGAAGGATTAAGGTCCTAGTGGTGAAGCAATAAAACTGCCAGCACATTTGCGAAGCTAAACAGGATCCGGTAAGGTTTCAAATTGGATGGGGAACTGTGTGTGGAGAAACCTGCATTGCAGGGAGTTGGACTGGACAATCTTTGAGAGTCCTTTCTACTCTGTGATTCTTGATTTGGCAATGTCGTGGAGATTAGGCCTAATCAGGGACTAATAGCCCTGATACCTAAATGAAACTTCCATGTATAGAGGCAATTTATCATGGATTACCAGAGGCCCAGTGAGGGGCAACAGGAGAAGGCAACCTCTCTCCTGCCTTGTTTCTGAACTCCCAAAGGAATTTGGTTGACCAATGCAGGATGCAGAAGTCTAGACCAGATGAGCCTTTGGTCTAATCTCTCAAGGCAATTCCAAGGTTCCTATATATAGGCATGATTTTTTAAATAAATAAAAAAGATCAGTGTGTTTGGGTATTAATCCAGCACCTCAGCAGCAGATGGATTTGCTCTTTCTCACCTTATACATTCAAGCTGGAGTGTCAACAGTTCTGTTTTTAGAAGCCAAGAACTAAGTCGCAAAGATTCCTGCTGGATGCCATGCCAAAGAAGAAGGGCATTCGGTTTCCGTGCTCTCTCAATCTCCAGCACAGCTATGAGGAAGCAGGAAAGGCTAGCAGCGAACTTCTGAGCATTAAAAATAAGCCTACATTCAGGGGGTGAAACATTAAAGCCCGGCCACAATGTCGCCACACAGTTCGTCCGCAAGCGAAAAGCATCTGCCTGCAGGCATCCAAAGAATCTCACAAACGATATTGACATTTTTAACATCAAGCCCAAAGAGCTGGAGCTAAGCCAAAGGAAGCCTCGGCCTCCACAATCCAAGTGTACCTCCGTCATGACAGAACATACTCAAGTATTTGTAAGTTGCAGAGCTTTTAAAATAAAGCTTCTTGATATTTCAAACAAATACTTTCCAAGATGATGCGGAGCTCCTGTGCCGATCTCATTCATTTCAAGAGGGTTTGCACAAGAGAATTTGCAAGGTTGAATTGTGACCTTAAAACACTTCAGGTGATTCATGGGAGGAAAGCAAATTTAATGGATGAGGTCAAATTTTAATAGGTGTAAAATAAAATAAAAAGATTAACATATTTTACAGGGAGACTACTGAAGATTAAGTTTTAAAAATATGTGTTGTGTCATTCAGATATCAGCTAGCACACTTCCTTTGATACCTCAGGAAGGTACCTGAGGGGACTGCCTCCATTTTCTATTTCTGTGGCTGTGGAATATCAGCTGTCAATAGCAAGATGGTGTCCATTTTCTGTCAGATAGCACACACATGTCATCATCATCATCATCATAAATGTGTATGCCAGCCTTCACCTGAATATCACGGGACAGTTCACAACACAAAAATACAGAATGAAAACACAAAATATATAATAAAACAAGAACGAAACAAAACCAATACCCCCCACAAAAAACCACCACATGTAAAAGGTCATAGAATGTTACATCAGCCAAAGGCCTGGTTTTTGCCTGGTGCCTGAATATATGTAATGAGTATTTTGTAATACTTATGTAATACTTGGAGGTACATCCCATTCGTTGTTCTGTTGGGGTACTTTACGAGGATGGACTATTTTCCTGTTTTACTTTGTGGTGAAATTAGACCAGCACTGGGTACTGTTCCCCCTGCCCAATGCAAAATACTCAGCCCCTGTGACGAGCAGCTTGCCAGCTTACCACTGCCCCAAAGGGATGGGTTCTCCTGAGCTGCTGGGCTTGAAGATTCCCAACATGAGCAGAGAGTTGCTAGAGGCCCCATGAAGAAGAAGAAGAGTTTGGATTTGATATCCCGCTTTATCACTACCCGAAGGAGTCTCAAAGCAGCTAACATTCTCCTTTCCCTTCCTCCCCCACAACAAACACTCTGTGAGGTGAGTGGGGCTGAGAGACTTCAGAGAAGTGTGACTGGCCCAAGGTGACTGGCCAGCAGCTGCATGTGGAGGAGCGGGGAATCGAACCCGGTTCACCAGATTACGAGACTACCACTCTTAACCGCTACACCACACTGGCTCTCACATGAATGCCTGTTCAATGCACACGTTCTGCTTGCACCAGTGTAGCTCCCACCGTCGGCTTGCAAGTGAAGAAAAGACAAACGCTGAGCAAAATCAGCTGAACCAAAATGTGGTTACGTCAGTCCTGATGCTTGGTATCTTCTATCTATATAAAAGGTGTATGATGTAACTGGAAGATGATGGTCCAGGGCTATTGCTTTCCTTTTGCTGAATAGCAGCATTGTCTATCGCAAGCAATACCATGTGAGCCTGCGGGGGGGGGGGGAGTCCCAACAGCCTAATTCGAGCAATTCATTGAAGTGGAAACATTGAGGAGCAAATGGAAAGCAGAGATCAATGGCTCCCAGCGGCAATGTCGCCAATTATGATTTTTTAAATATAGAATTAGAATGAATTTGCCATTCTGGCTCGCTCATTATGGTTATATCATGTCATGTTATGAAAAACATATTCTTCTCGTGTATAGGAAACAAATGAACCACTCCGACTTTTGAAATAGAGCACATGTGAATGGTGAGTAGCTTAGTGCCAGGAATGCATCTCAGCTAGGATTTTAAGGAGTCATCTGGCAGCTGCTAATATGTAGTAAAATAATGAATGTCATCATGAGCTCCATGGAGGAAAAGTGGGATATAAATGTATAATAGAGCTATCATCCTTCCAAGTTGCTCTTCTCTTGATGAGACGTCATATTTTAAGGGCATTCTTTTTTAAAAAAATCAATATTTTGTACTGGGGAGAATACAATGTTTTCCCAAAAGCAAGCTTTCATTTTCAAAACAGCTGAAACTTTTGCTTCCAAGAACTCTCCCTTGTACACTTGATGTCCAGTATTCTCCGGCTGCTCTCCTTTCCAGTGGAGAGGCGACTACAACCTTCCTCCCCCAGCCATCAACATTAGAGGATTAGGTAAAGGTAAAGGCACCCCTGACCATTAGGTCCAGTCGTGACCGACTCTAGGGTTGCAACGCTCATCTCGCTTTACTGGCCAAGGGAGCCGGCGTACAGCTTCTGGGTCATGTGACCAGCATGACTAAGCCGCTTCTGGCGAACCAGAGCAGCGCATGGAAACGCTGTTTACCTTCCCGCTGGAGCGGTACCTATTTATCTACTTGCACTTTGATGTGCTTTCGAACTGCTAGGTTGGCAGGAGCAGGGACCGAGCAATGGGAGCTCATCTCGTCGCAGGGATTCAAATCGCTGACCTTCTGATCGGCAAGTCCTAGGCTCTGTAGTTTAACCCACAGCACCAGCCACGTCCCTATTAAAGGGTTAAACCTGGTATAAAACTAAGAAAACAAACATGAGTAAATCCATAAGTACATTAACATTAGTACAGGATGATATAATCCCTTCCTAAAACACTTTACGTTTGAAACACATCCACCAAATGTGAAAGAAGTCTGCTCTGTTTTTAACACAGTACCAGCAGTTACTATTTCCAAATTTATAGATCATGTCTAATTTCAGACATGTTAAATGCCATTGCCATTTTTGCACGGTCCTCTCTTAAACCTCAGTAAAACCAAGTTCCAAACCTGAAAAGGAAATACCAAACCTCTAGAGAACTTTCCCTTTCTAAATCCTTTCCCCTGTTTTCGTTAATAACATTTTGCACCTGCAATATTACTGTGTAATATATTTTAAGGAAAATATTTTTGCATGGATTCAGAATCATTCCCCCCCCCAAATCAGTCAGATTCCTGAGAAGTTAGTCAGAATTCCTAAAAAGTGAACTTACTGTATATATACAGGAAAATTCCTCATTTGGAGATACTGAAATCAGGTGAGCTGAAATTGTGTAGCTCATTGACTTAATTCTTGGTAAAAGTGAATATAGTTTTTTTATTATTATTATTTTAAAAAGTCTAGATAACAGTATATTTTATGCTTTCCCCATAAATGAACAATTCCAGCTTTTCTGTACAGATTGGAGTCTGGATCTCTAAGAACTTAAGCAAGTGAGGAGATTCACTTTCAATCCTTCTGTGTAATAGTCCCATGTGGACAATAATGTATTAATAATAACATTTTGAAACTTTGATATAGTTGCATATTCTTCTTTGTTATTAACATGATGGAACACAAAGGAATTTTACAGGAGACATTCAATATTTTCAACTGGTGGGTTGCCTCAACCTTTTCGCCAATCATTCATTTTACCAGACAAGTTTATCAAGTAAAGAAGCAATTTCCACATTCTCCGTGGTTTACTGTTACGCTGGTCTGCAGCCGTTAGCTTATCTAAGGTCACTTAGTAAGCCCATGACAGAGACAAGATTCAAATGATTTCTAGTAACTCAGTCTGATAAGCATAAGGCTTATCAGCTCTCATAACCATAGCATAGAAAGAAAGTCACCAATCTTTCCCATGAGAATCTATGCGACCAGAACATTCCTCACCTGTTTGTGATGTACAATGTGACAATTCTTTCCACTGACCTCATTAAATCTGAACATTGTGAGTGTGCTTCTGGAAGCTAGGACTTTACATCTGCCGGCTCAGAGTAAATTTCCAAAGTTCAGCATATTGCTAATCAATATCATTTATGAAAAGTCTCCAAATGTTACCGGGACAGGAAGAGCAAGGAAAAGAAGGAGCAATAAAAGCACAAGAAGGCTGAGAAAGTGGCAGGTTTTATGCTGGCCACCATTTCTTCCATGCCCCTTAGAACAAGGAATTTTGGGGAATCTAGAAATGGCAGTTGCCAGTCAGAGCTTTGAAGAGCTTCCTAAGTTTCTGCACTCATGGAAATTGTGCACCCCACTTCTAAAAAGATGAAGGCGAGGAGACGGTTTCAGTCTCCCTTTTGCTGCTGATCCCCTCCCACAAATTCAGGGGGGACGTTTGAATTTTTCAAAGTATAAACTTTAGAATTGGGAAGAAGCTAGAAATGTGCGGTGTGGAAAAGAGCTTGATGGTTTGGTTTGGTTTTCCTCTTCGTGACATTTGCCTCATTCTCGGTGAGAAGGAAAAAGGGAACCCTGAAACTTCAAAGTCGAACCTCAGACCTTTTTTTTTTTTTTTATAAAAATTTTATTTGGTTTTCTGCTTTTATAAGAACAAAACACACACAAAGAAAAGACACAAAACAAAAACATGTATAAAATCAGCAAATCTCCATTTCATAACCTTGTTTCCTGACTTCCCCCCACCCCCCCCTCGTGCATCCCAGTTCCCAAGATTATATCAGCAAGTTGGTGTTTCTCCTCTTAACCATCTTATTCATCTTATTACCTCTTTTATAATAAAAATTGATTTTCCTAAGTTGGACTTAAGTTCTCTTCCATCGATTTTCATTTTGTCTTAATTAAGAGTCATATTAACCAAACCTAAAAGTCTTAAGAGTTTTTAAGAATCTCCTCTTCCCTCCCTCCCATCCCCGGTTTTTGTCCCTTCCCAATAGAAATCCAAATTCGAGATTCTCAGCCTGGGTTCCTCACGTCCGAGGCTTTCAAGTCTATTTCAGTCCCTCTCCGCCTGTCTTGTTGGTAGTCCTTTATATCAGTCGTCAAGTCTGGAAAAAGTTCTTTCACCATCAAAGTATATTCTCTTCCCACAAGGAGATTTGAAAGTAACTGCTGAAAAGTTTCCACAAAGCCTGTATCTTCAAAATCAAAGTCCAAACGGAGGCCCCAGTCATATTTCTTTATTTTAAGTTCCTGTATTCCATATTGTCCCGGGACCTCCTCCTTCTTCTTCTGTGTCTTTCGCAGACTTGTGGTAGATAAGTTCCCAGCGTCTCCTTGCTTGTGTTCCACAGATGTCAGCTTTTGGTTGTTACTTCCCAAGGTTACTTCTTCTTTTTCTTGTTGTTTAGTCTCTTCCACCTCTGTAGATATTGTTTCCCATTCAGCTGTGGATTCTTTCTCATTCAGGTCCTCAATACAGAGAGCAGAGTTGCCTGTTCCCAAGGTCATAGTCACAAGTTGTTTATTCATGGCCAAGCTCTGCTCTTGTAAGGTTCCCACCAATTGAAACATCCTTTCGATTTCCGCTATTAACTTTCCTTCCACAGCCATTGTATCCATTGTAGTTTCACAGAATTCCCAACTAGAGGGAATCTGGTTACTTATTAGTCTTTTCTCCAACAGTCCTTTAACAAATTATTATTACTTTGTTTCCAACAATTTTGGCTCAATTATAACTCGTCTTAGTCCAGAGGGATCTTAGATAGCGATTTTTCCACTTTAAACCGCCCGTTTGACAGCTTTGACAGCTGTCAAACTCCACAGCTCTTACACAGGCACAAAGGCAGGACTTTCCCGAGCCCGGGAGGGGGGGTTGTTTAAAACAAAAAGAAGGTTTCCAAAACTCCACTCTCCAGCCCAAAATTTCGTTTAGCCAAATCTTGAAAGTTAGTGTCCTTTTTAACTCACCCCACCAAGGGTAGGCTCTCCAGCTTAGCTCTTATGTCGTTGCTTAGATCGTCTGCAAGGGGGGGGGTGCGGACTTCCTTTTAGCACACCCCCCGGTCGTCTCCAATTCAGGGTAAATTTTTTAAAGTCCCAATCCGTCTTACTCACGGGTGATTCTTTCAGTCCAAATTTTCAAGGAAGGAAGTCAGCGCTCTCTGGTCATGGCTCGCGGCTTCGCTCCACCGAGGTAGCGATCGACTCTCAGTGCCACGCCACCCCCGTATCCTCTCCGCAGCCTTTAAAAAGGCTCTTCGTGGATCAGGGGGGGCGCTTAAGGCACCCGCCGAGTCTTCAGTCCGCAGGCATCCGCGCCTGCGGTTTTTAAGGGTCCCCGCGTCGCCGGCGCGGCAAAGACCCGTCCTCGGTAGAGCCGATTCCCTCCGCAGCTCGGAGGGAATCCGCCATTTCCAGATCGCGTCAACCCGGAAGTCCCCAAAGTCGAACCTCAGACCTGGCAAAGTTTGGGGAATCCATTATGGATTGGAACCATGAGCCATTTGTGGGGAGACTGTGAAGCTGAATTCCCCACACCCTGCCTTTTATCAAGCGCAATGCAGAGGCAACTCTACTTTCTGTCAGAAGAATCTGGAAAGGTTGGGTCACTCACCCAATGGCCTGTTTTCTAGCGCTTCACTGCAAGCCACTGGTAAGATGGGAATTGTCACCAAGTCGCCTAACAATGTAAGGGTGTCTCTCTTTTGTGTTCATCTGTTGTGAGCCACAACAATAGGAAGTGTTACCTGGTTGCCTAAGTAATGGGTGCATGCCTCTATTTTCTGGCTCACAACATAGCGTGAGAAGGTAGTCGCGCAACATTTTATAACCTAAAATCTTCCAAAAATTTGTGCCTAAGCATGACCGAGGTGATACTTTGGGCTCAGCACTAGTTTATATCCCTACTTAGCCATGAAGTGGTGCTAATACAATTACTGCCTCTCATCTTTATTTATTTAAAGGGCAAATATTTGGGGATCATTGCTAATTCCACTTGTCCACAAGTGAAGCATCAGAATAGAAATAACTAGATTACCATCATAAAATATATTCAGCTCTGTATTGAGGTCCAGTAAGATTAGATATTTATTATGGCCATAGGCCCATACAGATAAAAACAAGACATAAATAACAGCTTGTGCACGTCGGAAAAACAGCCGCTAAAACATCACTATAACAATAAAATACTGTAAGATGGAATGACATACTGTGCCTTAATTAGCTTGTAGTGCTCCTTGGCAGCGCTTTTGGGTAAGGACAGCGACCAGAAACCTAGCCACTTTCAGGGTCGTATGGATATCCTTATCCTGCAGGATTTGGGCAAGGTGGAATTTTGGTGGGGTACCCTCTAGCTTCTGTATGATTGATCCCAACAAATTTGCCCGTGGCACATTGAACAAGAGGCAAGTGAACATAATGTGCTGAAGCGACTCCGGCGTCTCCCTATCACATTCGCACATGGCGGAGGCTTGTCCCTTTGAGAATCTATGTCTCAGGACATTGGAGGGAAAAACGTTAAACCTCGCTTTGGTGAAGGCCAGCCTATGGGCAACAGTCGAAAGGGAGGAGAGGTATGATGGAACGCAGTATTGAGGTCAGTTAAGAACATATGAAGAACAGCACCCTCAGATTCTTTTCACCTCTAATGGTTAAAAAGTTTCCGCTGCCTAACAATCCAAATTTGCAAATATCCAAATTGTGGATACTAATTCCTGTATCCACAAGCAACCTTAAATCTAAATGCCTTCAGTTATGTATACAGTCATCTATGTTTGCCTGAGCTTGAGTATGGCCTAGGATCCTAAGCCCTGTGTTTTGATCTGATACATGTTATCCAATCACATAGTATTGTCAGGATTTGGGCTACTGGCATTGGTTCTTAAGCTCTGGGTTACGATTCGCAGCTTGGGGGTTTAGACAGCCAATCACGTTGAGAGTGAGAGTGGCCCAGGCCTTCAGAAATACTTATAAACAGTTGCTTTGCCCTGTTGGACTGTCCTGTTCTGTTAGCCATTGGCTCACTGAAGTCTCTTGCTCTTATCACTGTGTCTCGCCTCGTAGAAACTCACATACACTTCACCTTTCTCAACTGGCTTAGTAGTAGTGCTACAGGACATGGTACAAGCAGCACATCTGGAGAAAATGGCTTTTGGCCAGACATTTCCAATCCATCTTAAGTGGCAGTGACTACACACTCCCACCTCCAATATTACAGTTTAATGAAATATGGTTCCATGCCAAAAGTCCTAATTTGCTGGCTGGTGCCAAGGAACATTTAAAACTGTATGTTCAGAAAAAAACATTATGTTATGTAAGGTGCAGTATGCATTTCTTTTGGCTGCTTCTCGAGCCAGACCAGCAGGAAAGGGGAACTTTAGTCTGTTGGTTTCAAAAGTCTTCTGTATCCCAATAGTCATAGGTCAAAATAACAGAGCTTTAAACAGGAGCCACGGGGAACAGAAGTGGCCAGTAGCCCCAGACGTTGGCCCAACCAAGCCATTAGGCAAATGTGACATTTGTCTTGACGAAATATCAGTGGCAGTGCTGAACAGTCATCCATTTTATTTCTTCATCTGCAACAAAGCCAGCCATTTTTCTTACTCCAAGGTAGGAGGTAGAGGTTAAGGAGTGGCAGAGAGGACAACTGAGATAGAAAGTAAAATGTTTTATTGGACTTTTATTTTTAGCAGAGCTTATCAGTGCATTATCCATCCCTTAATAATTCCCCACTAAAAATAAATGTCTGTTAGATGTCTATGATATTCTATTGGAACTGAAGGGAAATGACAGTACATATAAGAGAAAGCGGGAACATCTTTCAGAAAGGACCTTGGCCACAGACGAATGAGCATTTATTTGCAGAAATTGTCCTCCAGGACAATTCACAAGGGCAGGGGCACCATCTCCTGGGGGCTAAGCTCTTTTAGGACCACCAGTAATTTGGGGGGCATGTGCCCCTCTCATGACAACAGCATCGGAGGAGGAGGAGCTGCCAGCCATTGAAGACATGCTGACAAGTCTTTTAAAAAACACTGTTTAAGGTAGATAAGGACAAGATGAAATTATACAATTGAATATAAATATAGATGGGAAACGGCTATGTATAGTGAAAACGTACCTACTTTTAAAAATTTTCACCTATGATCCTTTTCTTTTACTTCTTTATTTTTTCTTTGTTCTTTTTTCTTTTCTCTGATATCTTATCTTTCATTTCACTCCTTTAGTGTGAATAGCATTTTATAGAGGTATAAATAACTGTAAATATGAAAAGAGGCAAAGTATTCTCTAATTTTTTTCCTTGGTTATATGTATTTCCTTTTTCCTTTGTATTTTCTTTTGTTGTAAATATGTATGTTTTTTAATTTGTACTTAATAATTTATTTATTTTATTTTTTTAAAGACATGCTGGCACCACATTCGGTTCTGGCTCATCCCGACATCATGGCAGAACATCACACACACACACACACACACACACAATGTGCAACGCTGCCCCCAATCTTCAGCACAAGTTGGCATGCCTGCACTAGGACTTGCAGCCGAACCCTCTTCTGGAGCATCTAAGGGGAAGAGGAGGAGGAGACACAAGAAGGATTCTCACTCTCAGGATAAGATTTCTAAGACTTTTGCCTGAGTGCAAGAGTGCTCCTTGCCTGAGATGTTCCAAACAAGTCAGGCTGCTGGGTTCAGCAGATCACTGTTGTTGTTTTGTTTTGTTTTGTTTTGTTTTGTTTTGTTTTGTTTTCTAGAAAAAGAGGAGCTGGAACTCACCATGAATGCCTCCCTTGTTCTATTATGGCAATGGAGCCCACCTGACAGGTGCTGGAACTGAGTTCTGGCTGGGGGGGAAAGGCCCTGGCTAGAATCATTTTGCCGATGGAGCCTGTGGCTACAGTGTTATATTCCTTGGAGGGTCCAGCAAAACTGGAAACGGATTAGTATTTGCCGAATTTGTCCTGCTGAGCTCCTTCGTCTCTTAGCGGAACTTGACACATCTGGACATAGGGAAGATACTCGTCATTTCAGCCATTTCAAAAGAAGCTTGGTGGACTTAGGGTGCCCAGAGGGGCAACTGAAGATGGCTGGAGTCCAAGCTGTAACATAGGAAGATCAGGAGCAAGCAGAGGAAACACTGTTGTAGAAAGTCATGTTTCCATCCATCCTTACTGTACCTATATAAAGGAGCTTCCCTCTAGAGTTGTCAGGCATTGATTATGGCTCAGCTGTTTAGATTTGATTGAATGAGACAAGGATAACACCTTGGAATACAACGCTCTGCAGTGTTGAGTCTCACGATCTAGTCCTGTTCTATAGGTCAAAAGGCTCAACATGAACCAGGAACAGGTTCAGCTTCCACCCATATGCTATGCCTTCCTTGGAGGAGAGAAAAACAATGGACTTGGGGACTCTGTTTTGGTGAGAGTGAAACCTACCCTTCATGCTTGATGCTTAATGGCCTGAATTTGACCGCTGGGAACTGCATAGTCGGTTGCACTGTGTCTCCATGTGCAGAGCACACAGTTGCACTGCAACCCTTATGAGCCTCATTTTTACCCATCAAGACAGCAGGCATTTTTGCTAATGTTCAGTGCAAAATAACGGGGAACCCTGGTATCGCCGCCGCAAGAGGAAGATGGACAAAAGGATTCCGCCCAAGGCCTGATACCGCCACCCGAGGAGGGGAATTCAGGGTTGGAGCAAGATTCCTCTAGCCTCCAGGCCCTAGTTGCTAGTGATAGAAGTTATATAATTCATGAAAGTCCTTGTGTACCGAGAAGTTAATAAATACATCTAAAGAATTGTTCTTCACCATGTGAGAAAAGTGTCTGTGCGGGGAAGGGAGTGAATGGGGAAATTGCAAAAGCCAATCTCATAATAAACATTTTCTGTCTCGAAAGCCAAGCCTCAGAGTAAAGTATTTCTAGAAAAGCAAGTACTAACGCTGCACTTTTAGGTGTCAGTAAATTCATTATTGCATTAACTAGGCCTAAATTATTAAACCTTAATGATGTGGGTTCTCTGAATGTGCTGGGCTTCATTTTCCCACACAGAATCAATGTTAAACATTACAGTATAAATTAAGTAATACTTTACCCTGGCATACTGCTGCTTTGAATCGAGTTAGCCCAGGAAGATGTATATATTTGCGACTACAGGCTCTCTCTGGCCTCCTAGCAAGGATGGTATAGTTTATTGTAACAAATGATCACCAGACCCGTAATGACTTAAATGATGCATCCATTTTTGCCAGGGAAAATGTACGAGCGACGACGCTGCGCCGCTTACGGCGATGAGGAGCAAACAGAGATCTCATACTATAAACATAATTTCCATGGAAGCCTGGGGGGGCCATCTCCCTTTACAGGGTTTAAAAGCATGACGCATATCACAAAACATTTTAGGGCGGTTAAATTAATAGAACATAGATTCAGGCAAAAATTTGAAAAGGATAATTTTAACCGGATTTGGGCTTTAATCCTCTTTACATTTTAAAGAGAATTCTGAACGGCACAAAAGAGAGACTGAGGAGGCCGTGGAATAGCTCTCTTGGTAGTCATGTGAGGGCCGTACAGGGGAGCAACCTTTTGCACGGCAACCCTGTCATTACCCAATAACTTTGTATTTTAGTTCTCTGCCAGAAAGAGGTCCACCCTGCAGTGGGAATGTGCATGGGGAAATTGCTCAGTGGGGAAAAACACCTGCCCCTACCTAACCATTGAAGTGTATTTATAGAAATAGTGCAGGCCTGGACATGTCCACTCAGAAGTAAGTCCCGCTAAATTCAGTAGGGCTTCCCCCCAAGTAAAGGGATATGGTGAGCAACCCACAGGCTAATTTAGGTCTCCCCATTTGGCCCCCATTTTGACCAAGCCAGGTCTACCCATCCCACACCTGCTGTCGTATTTGATGCCAGGTGTTGAGGTGGGTAAGGACATGGCTTGAGCTGAAAGGGGGCTTGCAGGAGCTGCCTCCCACCTGCTACAACCTGTGCACTTGGCTCCAATGATCAGCTGATCTCCAGAGAAGAAGAGGAGGAGGAGGAGGAGTTTGGACTTGATATCCCACCTTTCACTCCCCTCAAGGAGTCTCAAAGCGGCTAACAATCTCCTTTCCCTTCCTCCCCCACAACAAACTCTGTGAGGTGAGTGAGGCTGAGAGACTTCAGAGAAGTGTGACTGGCCCAAGGTCACTCAGCAGCTGCATGTGGAGGAGCGGGGAAGCGAACCCAGTTCACCAGATTATGAGTCCACCGCTCTTAACCACTACACCATGCTGGCTCCCATGCTGGTTTTCTGCCACTTACATTTGTTTAGAATCTCCTGAACTTTTTTTTAAAAAAATAATAATTGCAAGGGACTTGGATTTTCTTATTTATAGCTTGTGGAACCAGCTGCACTGGGCTTTGGACAACCCAACCATCAGCTGTTTGTTGGGTTTGCAGAGTGCTATGTAAGGGCTGTGCCAGCACCCGATTTTGGGTGGTTCCCTCATACAGGGCACTGAGCCAAGGGGATGCAAAATCGAGATGATCCATAATTGAGAATATCCATTTGGGGGCACCCAATTTTGGCCTTGCACAGGGCACCATTTTACAAAAGATTACCAAAGTCCACCTTTGCCTGCATGGTTTAATTTCAAGCCAGGCAGGCAAAAATGGGTCACTTGGCATCATGTTATTGACAGGTGGGCAGCCCCACCCACTTGTCAAACTTGGCCCATGAGGAGCAGGGGAGATAATAATTGGGCCTACTGACCAGGTCCAATTCCTCACTCTTGATATAGGGCATCAGCCTTGTTGAGATCACTGGTCCATCGCAGTCTAACTTTCTGTCCTGATTGAAAACAGCTCTCCAAGTTTGTGGTCCCACATCTTTTCCAGCCCTTGTAGTACTCAAGATCCTTTTTTCACTGGCAATGCCAGGTTCTGAAGCTAGCAACGTCTGTATGCAACGCATGCGCCTTACCACTGAGCAATGGAAATCCATTGGAAATTTTAAAAGCTTTCCTTTCTTGTTCTCCACCGGCTTTGCCTGTTACTCACGCAAAGGGTAGTTGACGTTTGCTTATCTCGCTCTCCCATGTGAATGATAAACGACTGGTTTGCCTTGAATCCAAATCATTTGTATATGGGTAACAGCAGGACACGCCAGATGTCTTCAGACTTAACAATTATTTTTTAAAACTTACAGAACACAGGCTAACAATTTTAACTCATAAGAGGAACATAAACATTAACTGAATAATGGCTTGATTGCTGCTTATCTTGGCCAGAATTGCTCAGGACTTTTGAGGGCTTAGCAGACCCAAGGTCTTTCTCAATTATTGCATCCAAAATTGAAATCATTCACTTCTTTTCCTCTCACATGATCTGCTAAGCTGAAGTCTTCTGAGCTTGCCTCTCTAAGAGGCAGTACACAACAATATCTATGAGATTTGTTCATAGATAAATCAATAACTAAATCATTCTCAAAGTCAACAAGGTGTGGATCATGGAAATAGTTTTTCCAACGTTGGTTTCATTGGATACTTGTAGACATTCTAGGGCTGGCTGTAGTTTCTTACCATCCAACATTTCTTCAATGAAAATAGGGATGTTCTAGTCTGTTGTTGTTGTTGTTGTTGTTGTTGTTGTTGTTGTTGTTGTACTATTTATACCTCACCCATCTGACTGGGTTGCCCCAGCCACTCTAGGCAGCTTCCAACATATATAAAACCATTACAAATCATTAAACATTTAAAAACTTCCCTAGATAAGAGGAATATTAACAGATTGGCTACAGTATCACCAATTAAATGATGTTTTTAAAGTAGATAAAAAAGAGGGTTTGATACAGAAAGATCGAGATTTGAAAACTGATCTGTTGGAAAATAAGGGGAAAATACTATCAAAAATTTACAAACTATTGTTGGACTGGTATACGAAAGATGAAGAATTCAAGGCAGTGATGATACACTGGGCTGGAGATTTTGGGTATAATATTTAACTTTCATCATGGTAAAAGTTGTGGAAAGAGGAAATAAAATTTACTGTTTGCTGTTTGTTGAAAGAAAATTATATGAAAATGATGCACCATTGGTACCTAACACCAAGTAAAATTGCAAAAATGTATAAAACTAAATCAAATATGTGTTGGAAATTTAAAGAAAGAGAGGGTACATTTTATCACATGTGGTGGTCATGTTTTAAGGTAAAAGACTTCTGGGAAATGATTATAATGAATTAAAGAAAATGTTTAAAAATACATTTGTTAAGAAACCAGAAGCCTTTCTTTTAGGTTTAATAGGTGAAGAAATACCAAGAGACGATAAAAGACTTTTTATGTACGCAACGACGGTGGCAAGAGTGCTACTAGCCCAAAAATGGAAAGAAGAAGAATTACCAACAAAGGAAGAATGGCAGACAAAACTGATGGAATATGCGGAAATTGCGAAGCTGACGGGGAAGATCAGAAACCAAGAGGATGAAGTATTTGTTAGAGACTGGAGTACATTTGTAGTTTATTTTAAAAACCACTGTAAACAGTTAAAGTCATTGGTAGCATTGTAATGACATTTTTAATGTGAAATTGATATGTTAATTGGGGATATGCAATAGTTGGATAAAGCATAGGATGCAGAAAAATTAAACTTTTAATATCTAAACCCATGGGAGGGGGGGAGGAAGTCTGAAGGTTCAGAGAACCTTATAATTCGATGTTTGAATTGGTGAGAGATAAAGTGTATAAAAATGTGAAAACCTAATATATATAGATTTTTAACTTCCCTATACAGGGTTGCCTTCAGATGTCTTCTAAAGGTTGTATTGTTACTTATCTCCTGGGCTTTGGGAGGGGGGGTCACATAACTCTATACCCTCCATCATTTCTCCAGTGAAAATAAGGACATTCTGGGATCAAATCAGAAACTGGGACGGCTTCTATAAATCTGGGACTGTCTCTGGAAAATAGGTACATTTGGGAAGTCGGAGATTTGAGGAGGCCTTCAGCAAAGTACTAAGTCCTAGGCAAGTCCAAGGCATTTTGCTTTCTAAGCTGGAATAGGAAATTGCACCTTCCATCCCAAGTCAAGGAACATAGTATATAAGGCTACCTATTTATTTATTTTTGACAACTTAGATGGAAAAATTGTGAGTAAATACACACCATAAAAATAAATTAAGCAATTGCCCATTTGCTCCCCATTCATGACACCCAAATTTAACTGCCTAATGGTAGGAGAGCACTCTTTCATTGATGAATCATCTCAGGGTTACTTGGCAGTGGTGGCAGCTCCAAGGTTGGCAGCTGCCATTTTTAATTTCCCACAATGCCCCAGAGCATCCAACATAGGGACACTCCAGGGCAAATTAAGATGGAATCCCAAACTGGGATCCTAAAATAGTTGCCCTAGAGTGTCATGTGCTTGTGCCAGGCCTACATTCTTCTACCTGGCTCAAACAAAGCCCTGGGAGCTACGTGAATTACAGATTTTGTCACACACACTTGATGAAACCAGTAGGTGCCGAGTGCAAGGACTGTACCTGCCTCCAAGGATTTATATATCCAAGCATCCTTTTAAAATTTGGGAGTCGCATTAGTGTCTGAGTGATTTCATGGGCTTCCTTAGACAGGTATGTAATTCAAGCTCAGACACGGTTAATTCATAACGGGGTAATTTACATTCTTGTTTTTGAAAACACAGGCGCACAGGGCAGATTAAATGATTTAGGGACCAAAGAAAAGATTCCCTTTGACACTGGGAGGGGACAGCAAACTTGGCTGCATGAGTTGCAGGCAATCATAATTCACTTGGCAGAGCAAGGTAAACAGAGATGAACCAACCCTTCTCAACTCCATCACATTAAAAGGGCTTTTTGAAATAAATTACGCATAGGCTATCAAGGTTAGGCAGGGATGAGGACCCAAAATCCTGCTCAGCCTCAGACCTTGAGAAATTATTAGCTCCAACAGCTTATACACTGGTACCTCAGGTTAAGTACTTAATTCGTTCCAGAGGTCCGTACTTAACCTGAAACTGTTCTTAACATGAAGCACCACTTTAGCTAATGGGGCCTCCCTCTGCCGCCGCACTGCTGGAGCTTGATTTCTGTTCTCATCCTGAAGCAAAGTTCTTAACCTGAAGCACTATTTCTGGGTTAGCGGAGTCTGTAACCTGAAGTGTATGTAACCTGAAGCGTATGTAATCTGAGGTACCACTGTATTTAATAAAAACACAACATGGGCCTTCATAAGTATATAAGCAAAGCAAACACAATAGTAATAGTATTAGTATTGATGAGGATGTTTGTATCCCGGCCATCTTGACTGGGTTGCCCCAGCCACTCTGTGTGGCTTACAACAAATGTAATAAATAAAGCATGAAAGATCCAAAACGTCCCTATATAGGGCTGCCTTCAGATGCCTTCTAAAAGTTGTATAGTTTTATCGTTCTTTATCTCCTTGACATCTGACGGGAGGGCACCACTGCCAAGAAGGCCCTTCGGAGTGCACTAAGTAAGCATTTGATGTTTAATTGCCGTAAGAGACTCTGGATTGTATATTTCACATTTCTGGTTGCATTTATTTATATGATAAACTAGGGTGGTGGTGGTTGTTTAAATAAGTTTATAGCACCATTATGATTTTATCGTAATTACCTGTGCAAAAAAAAATGGGGGGGTGTTGATTGTGTGTGTGTGTGTGTGTGTGTGTGTGTGTGTGTGTCACAGATTTTAGCTTGCCCATCTCTTTGCAGCAGGCCAGCCACTTTATCCCTTGCTATGCAAAAGAAATCGTGCAAATGAATCACAGAGTTAAACCTACATTTACAGTTAAACACATTCATTCTAACCAAGGCTGCATGCCTGGTTAATAAGCTCATGCCATTAGCTAATGTTAGTATAACTCACCCCCAGAGCTAACTGCAAAGGAATCTCAATTGCAGAATACCTCTCTGGTAAACTCTAGATAAGTATACTGCTATAGTTAGGAAGGCGGACAAGAAACCTGAAACTGGATTTCCATTTAAATAGTATACTTGTGATTGGAATTATTGGTATTTACCCATTTCCTCTTGGGTTTCACTCCTGACTCGATAGGTCTTTAATCTATAGAACCCTTGTGCAACATTATTCTAATATAGCAATTCAAGTACATACTTTAGTTGAAAGTTCAGCGTATGCAGTGTCCCCAAAGGAATTAGCTTTCTATTCACACAGCTTTAAGTACATAGAATGCTATTCCCAGTGAGGTAATAATAAGCCCCTTCTTTGACCTCTTTAGTGGAGCCTTTTGCTGGCTGAGAGTATAACCTTTCAGCTCCACAATTATTGTGGCAAAGAAATGTATTGAATGATTTCCGTGGCCTTCCTTTCTGAAATCTATTCAGAAAAGCCTGGCAAGAATACACTGTACCACCAGTTGTTGATATAGACAAGCAAGTGTCCAGAAAAGCAGCTCAAGGCAGCAGCACAGTGGAGTCAGTAGCACCTAAGACTTAATTTCAGGTTCGTGTGTTCGAGACCGACCTTGGGCAAAAGATCCCTGCTTTGCAGGGTGTTGGACTAGACGACACGAAGGGTTACTTCCAAATCTATGATTCTATGAAAAGGAGCTCAGAGCACAAATCCTTGAAAAGGAATTCATCACTATGGACGATACAATTGGTTGACAAAAATCTTGGAATAGGCAGAGATAGCAAAATTGATGGCAGTGATAAAAGATACAAATTTAGAATCTTTTAAAGAAGACTGGCAGCCCTATCTAGTCTATCTAAAAAGTTACCTCCCGTATGCAAAGACCACAGCGAGGCTTCAAGGGTAAGTAAACAGCAGACTGTATTAAGAAATAATGTTAAAAGGTAAAGGTAAAGGGACCCCCTGACCATTAGGTACAGTCGTGACCGACTCTGGGGTTGCGGCGCTCATCTCGCTTTATTGGCCAAGGGAGCCGGCGTACAACTTCCAGGTTATGTGGCCAGCATGGCGAACCAGAGCAGCGCACGGAAACACTGTTTACCTTCCTGCCAGAGCGGTACCTATTTATCTACTTGCACTTTGATGCGCTTTCGAACTGCTAGGTTGGCAGGAGCAGGGACCGAGCAACAGGAGCTCACTCCGTCGTGGGGATTCGAACCACCGACCTTCTGATTGACAAGTCCTAGGCTCTGTGGTTTAACCCACAGCGGCACCCGCATCAATAAGCATGTTAGAAAAGATTAAATAAGACGGAATCTTTAAACACAATTGTATGTAATTTGAGTTAAAGACATTGATGTTAGGTGAGCGGGAAGTCACTAGTTTTGTGAAACAGGAATAGAATTGTTATCAAATGTAACTTTCCATATGGGAAAAAAGAATAAAAGATTATTACAAAAAAAACAACAACACAAAGACTATAGGCAGTACCATGGACAGTAGCAAATAGGGTGCTGTTCACCTTACGCAATATCTGTACAGTGCTACCTCAAGTTACAAATGCTTCAGGTTACAAACGCTTCAGGTTACAAACTCCGCTAAGCTGGAAGAGTTACCTCGCACTGAGAACTTTGCCCCAGAATGAGAACAGAAATCGTGTGCCAGCGGCGCAGCAGCAGCAAGAGGCCCCATTAGCGAAAGCACACCTCTAGTTAAGAACAGTTTCAGGTTAAGAACGGACCTCCAGAACAAATTAAGTTCGTAACTAGAGGTACCATGGTATGTCTATCCATACATCCCTCAGCTTCCATTCTAGGGAGGTTCAAACCATTTCCTGCCATACGAGAAAAAACGGCAAGGGGGTGTAGCAGGGCCACACCAGCTAGCCCGCCAAACCCCAACCTACTCCAACCACAAGCATCAACTAAATTCACCACCATAGCCCTATGTGTGAAAGGGCTGTACAAGTGGACCAGGACATTCACAGGGAAACCAGAATGCTTGTTTACAAAGCTATTGCACTACTGACCTTACTGTAGGTTTGTGAAAAATGGACCGCTTATAAATGTCATTTCCAACTCCTCAAAAGATTCCATCAACGGTGTCTCCAAAAAAATTTACACATCACTTGGGAAGACAGATGAACTAATGCCAGTGTACTGGAAGAAGCAAAGATCACCAGTGTCAAAGCAATGATTCTTCAACATCAACTTCGGTAGACTGGCCATGTATCGTCTTCCAAAGCAATGACTCTATTCCGAAATTAAAAATGGAAAGTGTAATGCTGGTGGTCAACAAAAGAGGTTTAAAGACTCTCTCAAGGCAAATCTTTAAAAATGTAGTATAAACACCGACAACTGGGAAACACTGACCTGCGAGCACTCCAATGGGAGAACAGCCTTTGTCATGGGCTTTGAAGACGCTCGAACTCAGGACGAAAGGGAGTAACGTGCTAAAAGGAAGGCATGTTTGGCAAACCCTCACCATGATCAACTCCCATCCGGAAACCTAAGCCCCCTCTCCCATCTAGAAACCTATGGATGGATGGATGGATGGATCCAGAATTGGCCTCCATAGTCACTTATGGACTCACTGTTAAGACTGTGTTCACGGAAGACAATCTTACTCGGCTACGAGTGATTGCCAAAGAAGAAGAAGACAAATCTCATCCTTTTCCAGTTCTGCTGGAGCCTCCAAGGGACTTAACACCATAGCCACAGGCTCCATTGGCAAAATGATTCTATCCAGGGCTCCCCCCCCACCCAGAAATCAGGTGGGCGCCATTGCCATTCTAAGAGAATGAGAGAGGTATTCATGGCACATTGCGGCATCTCTTGAAAAATAGCACTGCCCTTAACACAAGAAACAAAACTGAGGACAACGTGCTATGCAGATAGGAGCAAGCTCAATGCAACACTTTTTGTGGGGCAGTCCTTGCCCCCAAACAGTGGGTCCACCAGAGACATGAGGCAGATTTTGTCCTGGAACAATTCTGAAACTGGAAACAACCCTTCACCTTTGTCCATATAAATGAGAGCTTACCAATGTGGTGTACTCTATATGTTGCTGCCTGCGGCTGCTGGGAATTATAGTCCAACAACCTGTGGAGGGCGCCGCCTCGACTATGCCTGCCCTGCGTGGTGAATTCTCTTCTGTGAGCTTGTAGCTTGGATTATTCTCTATTCCAGTTTGTTTCATGAACTTGTGCAAGGAGATGTTAATCTATGCAGATAAATTTCGAAAGGTGAATGAGCTGCCACACTCCGATGTAATTTATGTGCAATAATAGATGTTATTTATGTACTCTGAAGGCTCAGCGAGCCAAAACATCACCATTTTGTCTACTTTCGGAGTGACTAAGTAAGGCATTGCATTGTGGTGAAATTATGCTGGTGTGCAAAAGCTTGCCTCTCTTGTGGCAATCCATATACATAGCCTTTACCACAGGAGAAGAAAAATGGTTCCCTAGAAAAATGCAGGGATGTTACTAGATGGCTGAATTGTGCTATTTGTTATTTTACTACTACTAGTTGCTTGTCATGATGAGCAAAACATGAGGAAGGAAGAGCCTCTTTGCAAAGAGGAAACCCTGTGAATATGATGTGCAGCCTGGACACAGATACTTGTACCCGCTCCTATTAAGTCCCTGCTGGGGACATCATTGTGAAGGGCAATGAATGACTTCCCTTTCCTAACAGAAAATGGCTCTGAACCTGTTGCCAGCAGGTTTGCTGCATGCATGAAAGTCTCTGCAGACATTCCGTGATGTCATGGCAGCACAGCCAAACACTGCAAGGGGTTTTCAGTGCCACAGTTGTGATCAAATATAGACACAGCATTGCTAAGTGACTATTAAAACCCATGAGAATAAGTTATAGATGCCCGAGTGCATCTTGAGGTGAATTTGTTTTTGACTCAGCATCATTTTGTCCATTTTTCTCAGGATTGTGGTGCATTCCCACCACAATACTGTCAGCCCACAGTATTTATCAGGGAGATTTTCAATTATATACTATAAGTTAATTTTCTTTAAATATTGAACCCATTAGTAATTTAATAAATACATTGCAAGTTTTCAAATGTACCTTTCTCCAGTTATATTTTAATAAATTTTCAAAAGTTTCACATATACACCCCAATACATAATAAGTTTTTATTCTGTTTTTGCCAACTTCCCATTTCTCACTGAGTTTTTTCCCCTCCCTCCCTCCCTTATCTTCTATCTCTTATACCATAACAACAATACAATAATTTCTAATGCATTTTTCAGGCATAAGTGTTTGAAGAAAATAACATAACAGTAATGTTGCGATGAAAAATCCACATTAACAAAGAGGGAGAATTATTTGGAATAATTCAAACAACTCTCTCTCTCTCTCTCTCTCCCTCTCTCTCTCTCTCGCTATATATATATATATGGAGGTATTATGTCAACAGCTTTTCTTCTCTCCTGAAATAAAATCACACTTTATCTTGCAACCTAGTAAAAAGTAGGCCAGTACTATTGCCACCATATTGCAGATGGAGGCTGATTCAAAGAACAAAAGGCTTGCCAAGGGGGTTATCAACTCAGCTCATTGTAAAGGTAGGATTTCCTAATTCATAGGTAAAGGTAAAGGGACCCCTGACCATTAGGTCCAGTCGTGGCCGACTCTGGGGTTGCGGCGCTCATCTCACTTTATTGGCTGAGGGAGCCGGCGTACAGCTTCCGGGTCATGTGGCCAGCATGACTAAGCCGCTTCTGGCGAACCAGAGCAGCACACGGAAACACCGTTTACATTCCCACTGGAGCAGTACCTATTTATCTACTTGCACTTTGACGTGCTTTCGAACTGCTAGGTTGGCAGGAGCAGGGACCGAGCTACAGGAGCTCACCTCGTGGCAGGGATTCGAACCGCCAACCTTCTGATCAGCAAGTCCTAGGCTCTGTGGTTTAACCCACAGCACCACCCGCATACCTGGTAAAAAGTAGGCCGGTACTATTGCCACCATATTGCAAATGGAGGCTGATTCAGAGAACAAAAGGCTTGCCAAGGGGGTTATCAACTCAGCTAATTGCAAAGGTAGGATTTCCTAATTCATAGCACACTTCTAAATGTTCTGTCACCTGGGGGCAAGTCCCAGTGAATTCAACCAGGCTTACTTAGAAGTAGACATGTAAAGGAGTTTGCTCTCAGCGTCTTAAATGGCACCAGAACAGTCATGGCTTTCAGTCGTGAGGAGTGACTCCCAAGCCTTCTATTTCTCTCTTCCTTTCTGCGTTTCAAATGTTCAACATGAGACAGGGTGAGAAGCAGCCACATTTCTAAGGATTTTCATTTTTTTTGCTTTTTAGGCTACCCCAACCCCAAGCAAGCACGAATTCAAAGGCCTCGTTGGGTGGAAATGGAAAGCAGCTTCCTTGCATTAATTAGCGAGGCTTTGCTACGATTGCACTAAATACTTTGTTAATAATTTATCTGACGGGGAGAAAATTAGGCACTATTCTCCCTGACTTTGATTTTCAGAAATGTGCTTGATATGTGGAATTATTTAATGTATCTGAACACATTTCTGCCTGTGGCTTGCTCATGCATTATTCACTGCAACAACTAAAGTATTTGCTTTATAATTTGCCCTTTTTTGCTCTCCACTCATTCCTCACCTAAGTCACGTAACATCATTTCCACGTGGCGTGAATCCTAACCCCATGCAGAACAAATGTACAGTGGGAAGGGGGCTGCCTTTAAGGTAAAGACTGGCCACTGGATGTTGGGGCCAGAGGATCTATGCTAAGGAGACATGGGACTTTCTCTCCAGAAGGCTGTCAGTGTAGGATTTCTTTCACAGAGAGTTCAGCTGCTTGGCCTCTATCTGTCTCGGGACAGTGGAAGAGTGCTCCTTCAGATGTTAACTCAAACCGTTGGAGAGTTACAGAGCCTTCTGTGGCTGTAGAGACCACAATATGGGTTGTTGTTGTTGTTGTTTAGTCGTTTAGTCGTGTCCGACTCTTCATGACCCCCTGGACCAGAGCACGCCAGGCACTCCTGTCTTCCACTGCCTCCCGCACTTTGGTCAAACTCATGCTGGTAGCTTCGAGAACACTGTCCAACCATCTGGTCCTCTGTCATCCCCTTCTCCTTGTGCCCTCCATCTTTCCCAACATCAGGGTCTTTTCCAGGGAGTCTTCTCTTCTCATGAGGTGGCCAAAGTATTGGAGCCTCAGCTTCACGATCTGTCCTTCCAGTGAGCACTCAGGGCTGATTTCCTTCAGAATGGATAGGTTTGATCTTCTTGCAGTCCATGGGACTCTCAAGAGTCTCCTCCAGCACCATAATTCAAAAGCATCAATTCTTCGGCGATCAGCCTTCTTTATGGTCCAGCTCTCACTTCTATACATCACTAATATGGGAGAGACTGTCTATTGAGAGGTTTCTGGTCATGGTGGAGCCCAATTCAACAAAATCATTGACTGCCTCACCGACCAGTTAGACATGATGATCTCTCCTGATGACAAAGGCAACCTGTAGTGTTTCTAACTTAAAGCCAATCAGGTTGAGCTTATAACTTTCAACTGCTCCCTCCAGCGTTGTTTTTTGCTGTGTTAGCAGTACCAAAATGATCTATCCAGGGTGCAGGCCTGGGCAGTGCTTATTGAGGTCCTCGGCTGCCCAGATGACATGATGCCCCTCTCAGCTTTGCTGATGTGGTCCAAAGGAAAGCAGAGCAATGCACTTGGCACCAGATTAGCTGAAGGCGTTGTGGGAAGGAAGCATAAAGATGACATCTGACTACCTTAGGGACTCCATTCCAGATTTGTGTAGGGTTTACTCCTTAGTCTTTTCTTCTTCCAAAGATGTCCTACAAGGCAGCAGATCACCAGATTTAGGGTTCCCAAGAAACGCTCAACCCAGTGAAGGGAGAAAATGTACCAGGCTGTTGTAAGCCTCTAACCATGCTTTTAAGTACCTGGTTTTCCCTTCGTGAGCCATTTAAATTGTTAATGCATGGTTGCTTGATTTTTGCTGCAACCAGTCAGGTTCTACTGATGGAACCCAGCTGAGGAATAATGGGTATCATTATTTTGGAGAACGTGGGGCAACTTTGTTATGGCTTAGGCCAGGGCTAGGTATGGAGGACCAGGGTTGCCCTCCAGTTGTGTTGAACTCCATCTTCCATCAGCATCCAGCCCATCATCACAAATGGTCAGGGATTATGGGAGTTGGAGTCCAACATTACCTGTTGGGCCACCATTTCCCCATCCCTGACTTAAGCCAACTTAACTTTGATTTGGGGCCTATACCAATGTCAAGATTACAGGCCTTGAGGTTGAGGAAGATTTCCTAGTCCTTGTGTATCTGCTGTGATGGAAGGAATGAAGATTGTATTGGTCTGGAGGGCTGCTACAGTTTGATTTCACAAGTACTGATCTGTTGGGGATGACCAGGATGGAGTCATCACTTGGGAGGTGATGGGGCTGGGAGGTCAATAGCAAAACAAAAACAAAAACCAAACATGCTCATGGGTCTCTGTGCCAGGTGAAAGGCTGCAAGTTTCCAAACACAGCCTATTACATTCATCTCCCAATTAATTTTCAAACCATTCTTCTGCCTCTGGCAGCAAAGTACTGCAACAGGAAAGCACTGAACTGCATTAGAACATCTGAAGTCCTTTGGCTTTCCATATCCCAGAGCCCCATTTTATTGGCTAGACTTGAAAAATAAAGAGTAGCTTGCAACCCAGATTGCTTAAAAGGTAAAGGTAAAGGGACCTCTGACCAATAGGTCCAGTCGTGACCGACTCTATGGTTGCAGTGCTCATCTTGCTTTATTGGCCGAGGGAGCCGGCGTTTGTCTGCAGACAGCTTCCAGGTCATGTGGCCAGCATGACCAAGCTGCTTCTGGTGAACCAGAGCAGCGCATGGAAACGCCGTTTACCTTCCCGCCAGAGCGGTACCTATTTATCTGCTTGCACTTTGACGTGCTTTCGAACTGCTAGGTTGGCAGGAGCTGGGACCGAGCAACGGGAGCTCACGCCCGTCATGGGGATTCGAACCGCCAACCTTCTGATCGGCAAGTCCTAGGCTCTGTGGTTTAACCCACAGTGCCACCCGCGTCCCTCCAGATTGCTTAATGCAACTCATAAATTAAAATATGGAACCCAATAAAAGCCAAATATGCAATTTTTTTTACAAAGCATGAAATATAATTTGCTTGATAAATGCTAATCAAGTTTGATATATTGGACAGGAAAGGCACTGTTGAATGTCAGCAAATGTGCTAACTGCTTATCTAAGACAGTTTCCTTGGCATGCTAAGTTTAGGTACCCTTTCCTTATTTGTCTAATGGATCAGTTCTAGCTTGGGGGGCCAGGGAGGAGTAGAACAATGGCTCCACCACCACATCACTTGCAGAAAGTAGGAGGGCAGCTCTTCCTTTTGGGCTGGCGTAGCTGAGGGGCCCAGGGATCAGGCCCCTTGGAGGACCTTCAGAGATTTAGAGCCAGTAGATTCAAAGCTACCATAGCCCTGTCCCTGAAATTCCAGCTTGGGGGGCTTTCCACTTGATATCACTGGTGGGAGAACTGCTGACACTAGCTTTCCATCCACTAGGGCACAACTGGAGCCTTCATTGCAGGGAAGTCCCCATCCCTGGCATTCTCCTTTCTGCCACTGGAGGCCAGCAGATAGGCATCAAGGTACCATCTTTAAACCAGTGTTTCCCAACCTTTTTTGGGCAAAGGCACACTTGTTTCATGAAAAAAATCTCGAGGCACACCACCATTAGAAAATGTTTAAAAAATTAACTCTGTGCCTATATTGACTATATATAAAGTAACTCTCTTTAATAGGAATCAATGAAGGCATATTCTACATATGTAGCTGAAATAGTCGAAAAAATTCTGAGTTGTAAGAATGGGCTTGTATCATGCCAGATGGGGAAAGGTCACTTTTTACTTATGTAAAAAAAATAAAAAAAATAGTAACAGCATAGAAGGTAATGGTTAGGCTAGCATCCCTCTTCCAAATATGCTAGGTTTTTATTTGCAGGGACTGTTCTACATGGGAAAGCATTCAGCACTGTCATTCTCCCATCTGCCATCTGAATTGGTACTATTCTGGGTCAACTTACTCTGCTGCATGTGTAGATGAAAATGGCACCAAGTGTGGAGGAGGGGGCAGAACAGGTTTCAGATACAGGATATTAAGAATACACGTACTTCAGATTGAACTGGTTGCTTGCTTTGCAAGTTTTCATTTCCCAAATGACTGCCTTGGCAAGCGCAATACCTACCAGGCTCAACGCCGGTCTCGCGCTGCCGCTTCCCGCGCTCTCAAGGACCCGGGAGGAGGAAGGCGTGAAGGGAATCCCGAAGGCGTGAAAACCTCGCGCATGCGCAGGCCTTCCGCCTGCGACAGCCCAGTAGGCCGGCTGAAGCGAGCGGCGATGGGATGTGGGAGGGAGCTCGCTCGCCGCCCCGCGTGTGCCTATGTGGGGCACGTTACAGCCCCGTGACGTCAGCGCCACGCAGGCAGCCAGGCAGGCAGACCGCAAGGGGCCCGCGCTGGGCGGCCTCTCCTCGCCGCCGCCGCCCCGCCTCTCGCCGCCCGACTCGCCCGCCTCCCTCCCACGGCACACCAGGCAACGTCTCGCGGCACACTAGTGTGCCGCGGAACACCGGTTGGGAAACACTGCTTTAAACCATCAACAGGCAAAAAGGTTGCTCTCTAAGACGGCAACAGAGGAATCCCAGAAAATGAAGAGGTACTGGGAGTCAGATGACATGTTGGTGATCTGGAGATAGGAAATTTGAAATGGAGCCCAGAGGGAGGAATATGGTGCTTTGAAGGATGAAAACATAGGTACCATTTCAAGGTTTTGGTTTCCTTCAGGGATTTTTTAAAACCAATTTTCTGTATTGTTGTTTAAGGACATTTGTTGTGGTTACTTTTAAAAAAGCTTTATACTTTTCAGATTTATACATTTCACTGATTTTACAATCATTTTGACATTTCCCCCTCTTTCTGAGGTTCCTTAAATTTATTTTTAATATCTTCTGCATATTATCTTAATTTGCTCATTTATTTGTCTTTAAATATATACCCTTATGAAACTGCAGGTTATTACAATAATCCTGCCAGTGTTTTTACCTGTTTACAATGTATCTGTAAATATTCAATAACCCATTTCCATTCTGTTACAAAAACTTTGTTGTCTTGATTTCTTATTCTTCTGGTGAGTTTCGCCATTTCTGCATATTCCATAAGTTTTTGTATCCGTTCTTCTTTTGCTGGGACTTCTTCATATTTCCATTTTTGGGCAAGTAACATTCTTCGTTGTCGTTACTTTTTAAACCTTGTAACAGATATAGCAATGTTTTCAATCCAGGCACTACAGTCACTTTTTAAAAGTGAAAGGATTTGTGCCTTTGAGATACGTCCCTCATAAGCCTGATCATTTAATTCTGTAAAATCATGGCTACATGGTAATACCAGTAAGGTGGCCAACAAGGAAAAAACACATGCAGCCCGAAATATAATTTTCTCTCCCACGTTGCCCAAGATTTCCCCTGTTTTAGAACTTTAATGACCTTGCTGCAGATATTCTTTCATTCTATTCCATCTCTGAAACCATGAGAACTAGAAATATGTTTTTAAAAAGAGAAAGAATTCTCAAGAATTGTGTGCTTAGCGTCATTCTAGACACCACCCAGAAGTTCAAAATAATCCAACAATGAAGCCTGTGGTCTCTTTCCAGACTGCTGTCAAGACTGCATAAAAAACTGACATGTCGGGTCATTTAGTTTCAAATTAATACTACTACTACTACTACTACTACTACTACTACTACTAATAATAATAATAATAATTTATTTGTACCCCGCCCATCTGGCTGGGTTTCCCCAGCCACTCTGGGAGGCTTCCACAAAGACCAAAAATACACTAATATGTCATACATTAAAAACTTCCCTGAACAGAGCTGCCTTAAGATGTCTTCTGAATGTCAGGTAGTTGTTTATCTCTTTGACATCTGATGGGAGGGCGTTCCACAGGGCGGGTGCCACTACCAAGAAGGCCCTCTGCCTGGTTCCCTGTAGCTTTGCTTCTCGCAATGAGGAAACCGCCAGAAGGCCCTCGGCGCTGGATCTCAGCGTCCGGGCAGAACGATGGGGGTGGAGACTCTGCTTCAGGTAAACAGGTATACTCCTTCAGGTATTCAAAGGGGAATTGGGGACATGTAAAGCAGGGTGTGTGATTCTTTAAATTCCCCACCGTTTCAGATGATTCCTCAGGATCCAAGATCCTCACGTGCAGTTTCAAGGCCAACCTTCTACGCGTGTGCCCCAGCCATTCATTCACTGATAATTAGATAAAACAAACTGGGGGATTTTTAAGGGATAAAAATTTGCACGTAGTAACGGTAATATATTACCGGAGGGTTGCACTTTGTTACATCCATTTGTTAGTCAAGACGGCAGAGCTGCAATTTAATAGGCAAGGAATAAGTACAGTAGAGGAACAGGGGGAAATTAAATTCCGCATGATCAGCAAGGTTTCGAACAATCGCTAGCCAGCTGAAGTGGGTGCCATATCTATAAGTCATTTTGTTTTATAGGCCATTAGGATCTCCTGAGAGAGGCTGCATGGAGACCGCTGCTTTTTGTTGAAATTAAAATGTCAGAGAAAAAGAAATAGAACAAAACAGGGAATCTGCAATTAATTACAAGGCCATAAAAATTCAATAATCAGGAGGCAGTGGTGCTGTGGGCACAGCGGTATCTGATTCAGGCTAACAGGAATGGAATACATTAATCTTTTCAAATTAGTTTTTTAATCTGACAGGGATATATAGTGACGTGTTCTTTTACTGTTCAAGCAGGGCTCCTGTCTAATATATAACGTTGAGTGTCTTGAATTAGGACATCTATAGCCATTTGGTGACTACAACATTTTCTCGGCATTTATTCAACCCTATCTGTACACCTGTCCTACAGCAATCAGGCGCAACATGTTCAAAGTTCATGTCCCTGATACTGCCACCGGAAGGAGGAGAAAAGAAAAGGATTTAAATGCCAAGCACAAAGGCAAAAATATCAGCTCCCCAAAAAAGCTAGCACAAATGCTTCGAAGAGACAGCCTGTTCTTTCGCAGACTGCAGTCGCAGGCGAGGGAAGAAGTTGTCTCATTATACATGGGAGCAGTGGAATCACCCCGTTCACTAAATCCACACTTGTAACATCCCAGTTGCTAACATTTGCACCAATGTATCTGTCCATTCCATAATGATGTATGGAAGTGAGAGCTGGACCATAAAGAAGGCTGATCGCCGAAGAATTGATGCTTTTGAATTATGGTGCTGGAGGAGACTCTTGAGAGGAGACTGCAAGAAGATCAAACCTATCCATTCTGAAGGAAATCAGCCCTGAGTGCTCACTGGAAGGACAGATCGTGAAGCTGAGGCTCCAATACTTTGGCCACCTCATGAGAAGAGAAGACTCCCTGGAAAAGACCCTGATGTTGGGAAAGATGGAGGGCACAAGGAGAAGGGGACAACAGAGGGCAAGATGGTTGGACAGTGTCCCCAAAGTTATCAGCATGAGTTTGACCAAACTGCGGGAGGCAGTGGAAGACAGGTGTGCCTGGCGTGCTCTGGTCCATGGGGTCACGAAGAGTCGGACACGACTAAACGACTAAACAACAACAACAACAACAACAACAACAACAACAACAACATCTGTCCATACCATCAACCGAATGCTTGGACTATGCCAGCAGAAATCCACATTTCGCAGCGCCCTTGCCAGTTAGCTAGCATTCCACCGAGATGGTTTGCAAATAAGAATAAGCAGTACGTGGAGCTATCCATCACTGGTGCTCTGAAACCAGGCACTCCTGGGTGCATCAATCTCTGCATTGTGGGAGTTTGCCAAAAATAAGAGAGAGAGAGAGAGAGAGAGAGAGAGAGAGAGAGAGAGAGAGAGAGAGAGAGAGAGTTGTTGGCTTGATCTCTTGCTGCACTTACCCAATAAGGGGCCAGACAGTGTCAAAGTGGTTCGCTCTGATCTCCAAGGTTGTTGTGTCTTTAAAAAAAGAAGGAAATGCTTTTCAGGTTTATACATTTCACTAATTCTACAATCATTTTAACATTTCAAAATGTTGACTTCCTTCCCCCTCTTTCTGTGGTTCCTTAAATTTATTTTTAATATCTTCTGCATATCCAAATTAACTTAATTTGCTCATTTATTCATCTACTCTAAATATAGACTCTTATAAAACTGCAGGTTATTACAACAATCCTGCCAATGTTCTTATCTGTTTACAATTTATCTCTAAATATTCAATAAACCATTTCCATTCTTTTATAAAAAGTTTAACTTGCTTGCCTTCAGACAACCAGTCCTGAGATGCTCGTATCTATTCTATTGTTTGCTATCAGATGTCAGTGGTTAGAATGATTACTGTGAGTTTGATATACGGCAGGGGGTGGGACGGGGACGGACGACCTGTGGTCTTTCAGATGCTGTTGTACTACAATGCCCATCGTTCATGACTATTTACATGCCTGTTGCAGATGATGAGAGTTAGAGTCCAATGCAACTGGAGTACCAGTCAGTTGGGAAACAGAGAAAGGAAGAGATAATGTTGAGCCCTGGAATATACTTTGTGGGGCTGCATCTCTGGCAGATCATTTGTGATGCAACGGATTGGCTGTTGTATTGTTTAAGCTGTCTGCCTTCCTCCTATGCTCAATCTGTATGCTTGCTAATAAACTCAAATTTTGCACAATGCCTTAAAGGCCTCAGTGCCTTCAATAGGAGACCAGACCAGACAAAACAGCATCCCAGGAACTTCTTGTGTGTGTGTGTGTGTGTGTTTATGTATACACTTTTATTAAATTTTCTGTTTTACAATTTAGAATACTCATTTAAACATCCTTAAAATATCCATGACTTCCCTTCTTCTCTTTCCATGGTTCTTTTTGCATGTCATAAATCCCTGCATATTTTACATAAACTAAACCTTTCAGTATTCCATCATTACATCCATCAAAACTTATTTACACTGTTGAATTTATCTTAAAGATGCCAACATTTTCAAGTGTACACAATTCCCACCCCCGTATATTCAGTAAACATTTTCCAATCTTTCCTAAAGGTATGTTCTTCTTGTTATCTTCTTCTATATGTTAAGTCCACAAGCTGCACATATTCCATCAGCTTAAGTTGCCATTCTTCTTTAGTTGGGACCTCGCTCGTTTTCCATTTTGGGGCTAACTAAACCTGGGCCGCAGTACATAAATAGCCTTTTGACACCTGGGAATTTCCATCTGAATTATCCCCAACATTTTTTGGGGGAAAGTACTTTTAAACTTTTTTAAAAATTTCATTATGAATTATTTCCCAATACTCTTTTACCTTTTAACAGGTCCACCACATATGAAAGAACGTTCCATCAACCTCCTTGCATCTCCAACACTTATCTGTTTCAGTCTTATAGATCTTAGCAAGTCTGCTCGGAGTTAAATACCATCTGTAAATCATTTTCAAGTAGTTCTCCTTCAAAGAATAACACCAAAGTTCAGTATTACAAGTTGGGTGGGGTATAAGTAATATATTATTATTATTATTATTATTATTATTATTATTATTATTATTATTATTATTATTATTATTACTGACAAAAAATTCAGGATCTGGGGAAAGCTGGTAATACGGACAATGAAACTGTTGTTCTTTGAGAACTACCAAATGTTCTCATTGACATCAAATGCTTACTTGCTTTGGAAAAAGTTGACTTTTTTTTCTTATGCTGATTCTGCCAAAGCATTTTGTAAGAGATGGATGAGACTGAATTCTAATGTAATTTATAAACGTGCGAGGTTCAGTTATATTTATCTGCATAGTCCATGTTTAATTTATGTAAAGTCATCATTTCAGGCTTAAAAAAAATCCTTTCATATTTTGTTATAAGAACATAGGAAGAGCCCTTCAAAAGTCTACTGAGTCCAGCATCTTCTTGCCAACAATGGCCAACTAGATGCCTCCAAGAAACCCTCAAGCAGAACATTGTTACCATTCCTCTCCCATTGTTACCATGCTAGTCACTGAACCTGAAGGTTCCATTTGGCGTTATCATTCTCTCTGCATGCATAGCTCAGAAGCAAGCGTCAATCTCTCTGTAGCCAAAAGCCACAAGAGAGAGAGGTATAAACAGGCTTAGGTGAACCCTAAAGGTGGGAGAACCTCCCCCCCAAAATCCAATGAGAACTGAGCATGCTCACTAGGTATGGAGCATTGAGTCAGCTGCAGATTTTTATTTTATTTTATTTTGTAAGGGTACTCCTCCAAGTCTATAGAAGTTCAATGTTGGTGGAAAGGATTCAGGACCTTGGGTTAAGTACTTAATTCGTTCCGGAGGTCCGTTCTTAACCTGAAACTGTTCTTAACCTGAAGCACCACTTTAGCTAATGGGGCCTCCTGCTGCTGCCGCGCCGCCGGAGCACAATTTCTGTTCTCATCCTGAAGCAAAGTTCTTAACCTGAAGCACTATTTCTGGGTTAGCGGAGTCTGTAACCTGAAGCGTATGTAACCTGAGGTACCACTGTACTATGAAACTAATGAAGCTTAAGCTCCAGGGCCCCTAAACACAGAGGGACCCCAGAAGCAATTTTAGCCCATGTTGCTTAATTAAAAATAGGTCTATTCTAACAACAAACAGCTTCGAAATTAGTGAAAGCCAGGGAATCCAGAGTAAATTACAACAGGGCCTGGGAAGCAGAGAAGAGCTTTCATTAAAGCACAGTGGAGTGGTATGATGGGGGGAGCACCCAGGCAGTGGTTTTTGGAGTGGAAACAGGGACCTTATAAGTCCATACGAGTGTCCCTATATTCAGCTGTGAAATGTTGGAGGGCACACATTCAGCAGAAATTCTTTCTTCAAGCACTTGCTAAGCCTCGATGTGAAAAGCTGGTCAGAAGCTACTCGGAGAAATAACCAGACTGTTTTCTTTTTTTAAAAAAAAGACACCCACACACCAGAGTGTTGCAAGCGCAGAAAGGCCAGAGGTAAAGTATTTTCCCATCCTGCACAGGAATGATAATATCCCAGGCACAGGGAGCGAATGAGCTCTTGGCCTTAATCTCCTCAATGGAGCTTTCTGTGGCTTTGCTCGAAGCACTGGAGGGAGAATGAATCTGGATGAGGGGATATCAGCGACTGAAAGGCTCTGCTCAGTCGAAAGCTGAACAAACCCTTGCCTTGTCTGTTGTTCAACATTTCTGCTACGGCTGTCAGCAGCAACCCTCTAAGCAGGGGCCGTTTTGACTTCTTTATTTTGGCTTTCAATTCCTGGATTGGGTTTGTAGTGGTTGCTTTTGCGGGGGGGGGGGCATGTCCTGCCCTACTATCCTGCCCTACGTAACTACTATCCTGCCCTACTATCCTGCCCTACGTAACTTGTGACCCATGAAGACTATTGCAACCCACTAACCACGTTTTGTGACCTGCCAGGTGACTCCTCAGACCATTACATAAGAGGGCTGGGTGATATCACGTTTACAGCATCACAATGCATTGAGTGTTGAGACCCCGCAGCCACCCCCTCGTTGGAAATAACTCACACAAGGACACAGATATTAGGTTTATGTTATTGGGCAAATTTTGGCCACAACTTTATTGAAATTACAGAATGTGAGCGGTATTGGCTTAGGCATTGATTCGACCTGACTATATCTAACTCCTGCCCATTGTGCAGGAAGTCCAGTAAGGGTAAGCCACCGGTAGAGGGAGCCCTGTCGATGCGAACCAACTCAAGCTCCCCCTGGCATTCCCGTCGGGGTCGTGTCAAGGCCTTAGCCCCCCAGCCGGGCTTCAGACTAGATCAACACCCCTGGGTTCCTTTAACAGAATACCCTTAAGCATGGAAGGGCAGGTGTGGCCACACCTCCCCTCCCCCACACAAGGTCCAACAATGCATAACTGCAACCCTAACAAAGTTGTGACGATTGCTACGAGGTAGGCGAAAACCAAGTGGCCAGTGCCAATTTGCCAAGTGGAAAAATTCCTACCAGTCCCCTCGGACAACCAAGGCGACCAACCGAAGTACATAGCAAGGCCATTGCCTAACGTGCAAAATAGGGAGGGAGGGCGGGTGATTGAGGAAGCGAGCCAAAGAGGAAGTCCTCTGGCTCGCTCCTCCATTTAAATGGCCCTGGCCACTCCCCCCCGGCCAGCGGGTTGGCTGGCCGGGCTCTGACGTGGCCAGGATCCCCCAGGCAATGGGGGACAAAGTCCCCCGCCCCCGGTGGGGAGTGGGTGGCCACCCGGTCCACCGCAACTCCTCCCCACTGGGAAGTGGAGCAGATTTACTGGCTAAACATCGCAATATAGTAATACATCGTGATGGTGAAAAGGAAGGAGCATTGGCACCAGCCCCAGGGTGAAACCGACACCGCTCCCACTGTCGCCAGTGTCCGGCACAGGGAGGGAAAAGGCAAACCACCCACTCAGCCAGAGAAGGTAGGTAAGGGACCGGCCAGCTGGCTAGCCCCACCCACGATATACTACCAGGTGAAAACACCTTTGCGATCTAGCCCTCAAACTGGTCCTGAACAATGTATCAATACATCACCCAGGCCTATTATATACAACTGTCTGTTCTTACAATCCCAATGCAACCTGGGATTATTTATTTCATCTACAATGAATCCAATTTGTCTAATTCTGGGCTTTTGTAATCCTGAAACAAGAGAGGACTGTTAAACTGTGGGTGAACATATCAGGCGACACAGTGATTCTTCAAACAGCTCTTGTTTATTCACAGGCCCAGAACAGAACTGGGCTGAAGGGTTCAGCCAACCTGCTTTTATAGAGCTCAGCTATGAAGCAACAGTAACAACTTTCTGTAGCTATCCAATCACTGAACGTCGCTTTCAATTCCTTATTTGCATATGTGGACCTGAGTGAAAACTATCTACAGTATCCCCCTGCTGGCCCAGGGTGAGAACTTCAGTACATAACAAGGACAGACAGTGAACCCACCAGAGGAGACTTCGAGCTACACAAAAGCCAAATTTTTTTTATTTATCTGGGGCTCTCCCTGAGTGGAGAACAGCATCAAAACAACACATGGTGCATCATCGTTATAATAGGGAAGCAATTTTAAATCACAGAAAATCTAAATCAACTCACAAAATTAAAAACAAAACAAAAATAAGTAATTAAAATATACATCCGGGCAGGCTTGCTGAAACAAAATAAGTTTTCAGCGGGCTTCTCTATATTGAGGGTGCCTTTCTAATATCAGGGAGTTCCACAGCACAGGTACTCCTGCCACACAATAATCTCTCCCCATAAGGAGCAAGAAAAGAACTTGAAGAATGTGCTGGAGAATAGTAAGGGCTTAAAATGTTTGCAGTCTGAGCCACTGGTGGATCTTCAACACGAGAGCTGGTTTGGGGGAAACCAGAGTTGCTCGCTACAGATCCTTAGGCAGCTCTGCTTTATATTTTGAAGACCAAGAACTTAGGGTGAATCGCCACGCCAAATTATGTCCACTAACCCATAAAGAACATATTTTGTACGGTACTGATCTGTATATTGGAAGTCCTAATAACATTTTAACACCTTTGATCACATCCTGTGCTAAAACGTCATTAAAAGTGCGACTATTGGCCTTAACGGAGCCCAGCCCTTTCCATGTGAGCTCGCTAAGCCAGCCAACTCCGTCTTTTGCCCTCCTTGTTTGTCATTCTTCCTAATTAAGTGTGCTTCACAGTGGCTCCAAAATGCACAGAATCCCTTCTCAAAAGGCTTTTATTTTTAATCCTCCATGACAATCCTTATATCATGTTTGATAGAGAACTGGGGGTGCGTCAGGGAGAGAAATGAATATGCCCTGTGACTAGAGGAGAGGAGAGGCAGTATTTGTTGTAAAGGCCTTTAAGCTATCTGTCTAGAAATACAGCTTGTTGATGTGAGCTATTGATTTCCCCCACCTCACCCCAATTCACATAATTCATCTCTTGGCTTCAAAGTTATATAAGCAGCAGGAAAGAGAAGTACCATCCCAGGATGTACATACATCAGCTCACATATACATCTATTGCATGCTCCTTTTCCCAAGCAGCAATAATGAGGTATTTTTGCAAATAGGGGCATAAGGAATATGCAGCTGTTTTGGGTGCACAACAGTCTCTTGAAGAGCCGCAATCAGCGGCGGAGGAAGCCTCTTGGGCACCTGGGGCGGCGTGCCCAGGGGTGGGGCAAACAGCCCAGAGGGGCATGGTGCACAGCACCCATAGGGATAGAACAGGGCACTCGGCGTCCCATGCCATTCCTATGGGCACCGCAGTGCTCCCTGTCCCTACGGACACCATGGCGCACCCTGTGCCATGCCATCCTGTGCCATCCCTATGCCACTGGGCGTATTTTCGCGATTGGATGTTCACGGTTGACGGGTGATGCTAGCACTCCCGGCTGCCCAGCAGGCAGTGCTCACACCCCTGCTGGCAGCACTGCATGTCAGCCGGGGGTGCGAGCACTGCCTGCCGGGAGTGCCAGGCGGCGTCACCCACCGAATGCAAAAATCCGACTGGCAATCACATAAAACCACCCATCGGGAATGCGAGCGCCGCCTGGTAGGGGGTGCCAGGCTGATCGCCAGGCGTATTTGCGCAATCAGTGGGTGGATTTTCACAACAATTGCGCCGATCGCGAAAATCTGCCCGCCAGGGGTGCAAATGCCTCCACGCAGATCGGCCCAGGGGGATTTTGTCACACCCCCCCCCCCAGGAATGACACCCAGGATGGATCGCACCCCCCACACCGCCCTTGCTTGAGTACATGCTTATTTCTTTTGTCCTGTTGTTGTCAAACCAGATTCTCCAAGTGTGCCTCTTTTCCAAGGACAAGTCATGGATTTTCAGAAGGCATCCTGGTTTCTGATTTGATCCCGGAATGTCCTACTTTTCCTTAGGATGTCCCTATTTTCATCGGAGAAATGTTGGAGGGTAGGGTTGCCATATTTCAAGAAGTGGAAATTCAGACACAAATAAATAGTTGAGCTCTCTCTCTCTTTTTGGAAGATTTCAGTTAGGTTGCCAAAGAACCGACCCCCAGACGTCACTTCTGCCATTGAAATCCCAGTAATGTCTGGGAAAATCTGGACGTATAGCAATCCTATTGGGCAATGCAGTCAGATGGGTGAGGAACAATAGTAGTAGTAGTAGTAGCACACAAAAGCTCATACCAATAACAAACTTAGTTGGTCTCTAAGGTGCTACTGGAAGGAATTTTTTTATTTTGTTTTGACTACGGCAGACCAACACAGCTACCTATCTGTAATAATAATAATAATAATAATAATAATAATAATAATAATAATAATAATAATGGAATAACACGTCCCTATTTTCATTGGAGAAATGTTGGAGGTTATGTCTGTCAGTATGCATTTCTTAGTAAATACAGTATTTTTCTGATGTGTAAAGATATTTCCTATTCTACTTAGTTCAAGAGGGTTCTGGAGGCTTCTCTGTGTGAAAGAAACAAGCAGAAGGTTCGTGATGTTTGGGTTATTCTTTCAGAGAAGCTGAGTACAGCTGGTCTAAACTGGTTCTGTTATCTCTTCTGTCAAAGTCATGCTGACTTTAATAAGTGGCCAGAAGGAGCCTGGGTTTCACTGTTTCTTTCTATCTCTCTTTAGTTCTGGTTAGGTGTTCTGTATACAGTATGCTTAGTGTTAGGGTTTAGTCTTATTATAAGTTTGTAAGTTTAAAGTTAAGTCTGCTGCAACCGGATTTCTTATGGACGGTGTCAATCCTGAATGTATTGGATTTGTGACTATTATGCTCATTTGCCTTCAGTAGCAGTAAAGTTCTGTTGGATGAAATGCCTCTGGTCTATTTGGGGGGGGGGAATCCTGCAATGACCGCTCCCCGCTTAAAACGGGGGGCGCCCTTTGCGTGGACGCGTGCAGCCCCTAGATCTGGAGTGGCCCCAACAGCATAGGCTTGGCTTTGCCTTCCCTCAGGTGTGATACCTGGAGGTCTCCGCCTACCTCAGTCAGTTGTCCAATCCTACCTGGGGGAAGCGTTGCCAAGGAGACCAGGCCAGGTAGGGGAGGGATTACCTGCCCACACAATAGAGGGAGGATCTTACCTAGGAATCCTCACTTGGCTCCAGAGCTTCTCCAACCCTACCCACCCTCAGTTAATGTCTTATTTTGCAGGTTAACTTGTCTTCACAGGTTTTGCAGGTTAACTTTTCTTCACAGGTATGCGGGCGCTGCTATGCTAAGGTCGCTGTTAAAGGGCCAGAAAGGAATTTCCCTGCATTGGCAGGTCTCGCCTTTCCCGTAGCAAAACATCACTACTTTGGCGGTATCAGGCCTTGGGCGGAATCCTTTTGTCCATCTTCCTCTTGCGGCGGCGATACCAGGGTTCCCCGTTAAAGGGGTTTTCTGAAGGGAGGCTTTGGCCGTACACCGAAAGGTCGTCATTGCTCTCTCCTGCGGTGGCGGCGTAACGGGGGCGGCTATCTCTGCTTGAACATATGTTCTCCAGAGCCGGCCCATCCCCCACACACACACTGGATAACCCTGATGCTCCCTAGGTCCCCGGCTGGGGACCGGGGAGGGAGAACGCCCAATGCCTGAGCCAAGGTCTACCCACATTTGAAATTTAATAAAGTTGTGGCCAATTTAATCCCATAGCACGTTGTCTTGAGTCGTTATTCCACATGACGGGGGGACCGTGCAGGATCTGGGGACTCCGCCTGTCCGCGCAAAGTGTTTTAAGTTTTACTCTGCTAACTATACATTGGAATCTGCTCTGGATCAATATTGAGTAGAATTTCAATGACAATGTCGAACTGGTTTCATAGGTTTGTAAATCACAACATAAAACTGCAAAACTTGCTTGAGGGGTGTGGGGCCGGGGTAAATGGGAGTTTGCACACCACAAGCAATGATAGCTCTCTCATACTGCCTTCAGTGTCCAAATAATAATAATAATAACAACAACAGCAACAATCCAGGATTTACCAGTGAATGATGACAGTCATGTAAATGGGATTGTCAGCTTTCACTTGCAAATCTTTGAAAAATGAGGAAACACATTTCTATTCTCAAGCATTAAAAAAAATCATCTGGGATCATCAGGATTCATATGTGAATGTCGACAGTGACCACATTCTGGACATTCCCTGTAATATAAATAAATGTGGGATTGACTGAAAACCCAAATTCAGAAAGAGCTGCTAACTTATAGTGAATAAATAAATCTCCCTGTAGGTTTGTAATGATCTCTTCTCCCACTGAAATACGGCTCCTTCTTCAATTTACAGCGGAGGATGTGAAGGGTGGAAAGTGGCTAATCAGTGGAGAGAATAATCAATTCTAGTAAATTATAGGGAACAGCTGTAAGAGATTTATAGAGAGTGTGTTTCAGAGTAACACACATATACCATCCTTCTGATATTGAGAATCTATGTGTCATCCATGTACAAATAAAGATAAATATATCCCCAGGTAGTTGACATTTTGTTGCAGTAGAGGGGAAAAACTCATCCAGTAATTTAAGCACTTGCTTCACAGAAGTGATTTATGAACCTGAATGGTCTGATTGGAGGTACACAGCTTGAGTCTTAATAGAACCCCATTTTGAGAATTCATACATCCTTAAGAAAAGAAAACCCAGGATACACAAGACGTTTTATGTTACCCATCTATACTTTAAAGCATCCTACGTCTCCCACCAGGGTATCCTATGACACCTTGAATATATTTTTATTATCCTCTTATTTTTTAACATTTATTAAATCATTTTTTTCTGCCACAGGCACTGACAGTGATTTGCAATAAGTTAATCCTACAGTTGAAACACTTAAAAATAATTTTGAGAAAACATCAAATTACAGCTAGTGGTTGCAATCAAGCATTAACTCTGGCAACATTATGCTGATAAGTAGATAGATTCGACCAGCGCTGCATATGACCGTGTATCAAAGTGACCAGGATGGGTGCCAGGGGTTTCTCACTTATCTGACATCTAAGCGCAAAGCAAAAGCCCATGGTTCGGTCATGGCCCCACAATCCTAAGTTTGCACATTGTACTGGGGTCATTGTGAAAAGGGTGAGTTCCATGCTAGAAATTGTTAGAAAAGAGATCAAAACTAAAATTGCCAAAATCCCAGCTTTTTATACAAATCTACAGTGAAACCCACAATACTGTGTACAGTTTGTTTGTTTGTTTGTTTGTTTGTTTGCTTGCTTCATAAAATTTATGCACTGCTTGATTGTAAACAAAAAACCAACCTCAAAGCAGTTCACAAAAAGACAAAGCAAGATTCACAATTACAACAATTACAACAATAATTTTAAAAGTACAACAATAATTTAAAACATACTGAAATATACTCGGAGTTGAGAATGGATTTCATGCTATTTATTCTGCTCATAGTGGTGAGGAGGAATGGAAGTTGCCCCACAATATCTGCTTTATATACATTATATACACAAAGGGCTGCACGTGATTGGCTAATTCCAGGATTCTTCTGAGGCCAATCAGGTTGTGGATTCACTTCCACCTGGAGCTGGATTGGGTGGCTCCTGCAGACCAATCATACTTCTGCATTGTTCTAGGACCAATCAGACTGCTGCAGTTTGGATCTTATTGTTCTCAGTTCATAACACATACAAAAACTTAAAATACTACTACAAGTTAAAATTCACATGAGCATCAAGTTCTGGCCATCGCACCTCGTAAAAGATATTGCAGAGCTGTAGAAGATGCAGAAAAAGGAACCAAAATGATCAAGGGACTCGAACAACACCCATACAGGGAACAGTCACAGCGTTCGGGACTTTTTACTTTAGAAAAAATATGGGTAAGGGAGAGACATAATAGGAGTGTAGAAAACAATGCCTAGGTTGCTGAAAGTGAAGTTTCTTTCTGAATACCAGTTGCTGGGGAATGCAAGCAAGAGAATGCTAGCTGGGACTTAAGGGAATTGGAGTCCTCCGCATTTGTAGCATAGCTGTCAAGTGTCCCTTATTTGAAGGGACAGTCCCTTATTCCAGTGCCATGTCCCGCTGCTGTCCCTTATTGATGGATGTTCCTTAAATGTCCCTTAAATGATGTCCCTTAAATTTCAAAGGAAGCAGCTCCTCTCCCTCCCTCCTTGCCGGCCAGGGAGGAGGGAGGCTCCAACTGTGTTGCTTGGCTGTATTGCTCACCCAATAAGAAGTCTAAGAACGACTGGGGGGGTGGAGCTTGCATGCCTTGTGTGTGGCTAGTTAATGCAAGCTGAGGGGGTTTTTGAATGCTGGACGCCATTTTGTTGCATGTGCTGCTCCAAACTTTGCAGTGCAAAGCCAGGCCGGGGAGCCATCTTCAGTTGAGGCTGCATAGGCCTTGTGGTGCATGTGATTCAGATTCTAGTCAGTTGAACCTCTGGTTACAAAGTTGATTGGGCAGTGTTCTCGAAGCTACCAGCATGAGTTTGACCAGACTGCAGGAGGACAGGAAGACCGGAGTGCCTGGAACAGGTGAGGCTGCAGGTCCCTTATTTTGGCTGCTGGTCCCTTATTTTCAAGGCTGCTGGTCCCTTATTTTCAAAGCTGTAAGTTGACAGCTATGATTTGTAGGGCACCACATTGGAAACCCCTGCTGCATGGGATCGGAGCCTCTGGCAAAGAGGTTCCCAATTCAAGCCCCAGAACCCCTGACAGCTTCAATGAAAACACCAGTTTGGAATTTGTCAGAAAAGTCCCCAAATCATGTTGGCTCATAGCTCAGATTCTGATATAAGAGAATGCAGTGAGCCTGTAGTGAAAGATATATAGAAGGAAATATTTCCCACTACCAGCAAATTAATTTTTTCCTGTCAGGAAAAGCAGTATTTCTGCACAAGATTTTTTCATTTATACTTTTTTTGCGGTAGCCTAACTATTCTGACAGAACTTCCCCAAGCAGCACGATTTATAACATCCAGAATCTCTTCCAGGAAACATGAGACAAGGCCTCACTTAATTCTAAATAAAAGGTCTTTTGGTGATGATGCTGTTAAGGGGAAGTAAGTTATAAATGTAGCTACACTTTGACAGTAAACTTATATTCATTTCAGAAGATCAGAAGTTATGAGCTCAGTTACAAGATGAGCTGCAGGGCTATAAAAAAAAGCTAGAAGTGATTGCTCACGCTGACACAGTATTTGAGCTTTTGAAAATGTGTATATTTGAGAATTTCAGAGAGAAAAGAATTTCCGTGAGTCATGAAATTTCCTCATAATGATTTTTTTTAATCCAAGAAAGAAAGTAACATGGAGAATACTCATGTGTATTTAGATACACTGGATTCGAAAGATTTGTATGTTGTGTTTGTAAGGAAGTTGTAAAATACAAGTTGTTCGTTCAAAACATGGTCTGTTTGAGCAGCAGAAATGTTAATAGATTTGGGGGCATGAGTGGGGATTTGGGGCAAGAATCTTACAGAGATATGTGAGTATGTAAATGTGAGCCATGTCAATAGATGATGTTTTTGACGCGTGGCTGAATTGTCTGTTCACTTCTTAGTTTAAACCTAGCTTTCCCACAGAAGTGTGAATGGTCACAGAAGATGCTTCAAAGCACCATTACATGAATATGTTATTTCCCCTCTCATGTACCACATAGGCTTCGTCTACATGTGGTCGTCGTCGTCGTCATCATCATCATTATCAGGGCTTTTTTTCAGACAGAACTCTCCAGAACTCAGTTCCAGCACCTCTCAGGTGGGCGCCATTGCCATAATTTACGGTGAGTTCCGGCACCTTTCTTTCTAGAAAAATTGCACTATTATTGTAAATATTATTGTAAAAATATGTACAATATTTTTGGCAAAGGGTTAAGGGGGTAACAGAAATCACTGACTGAAAGTCCAGAGGTAGTATTATTATCAACTTATGATGGAGTGGAAGGTTCACAGGCAATGAAGGACTTGCTCACAAATTTATTGACAGCTGCACGAATTATAATAGGAAGTGGAAGGGGCAAGCAGAATATAAAATGGAAGAATGGAACAAAGAGGTATGGGATATAGCTATTAATGATAAATTAACACGTGCCATTAAGGTAAAATGGGGAATATGCGGGAGAAATGATTCTGAGGAGATATGGAAGGTGTTTGTAGAATTTGTACTGTTAAAACAGAAGGGGGTCAAACCATCGCAAGAGGTGTTGAAATTTTGGGAGGTTGGATAGTTACAATGGAATGGTCTCAGTGGTGGGGTGCACATTTTTATTCTTATTTATTTATAATTATTACTTTGTCAAAAATAAATAATAAAATTTATTAAATAATAAAATAATTGAAATAACAAAATGCATTTCAAAAAAATTAAAAATTGCACTGCTATACAGCTTTAGATGTTTAAGGGGGGGGATCTTAAAATGGTTTACAACCTATATTAAACCATCAAACAAAACAATCCAGAGTAAAACAAAAGTCAAGCAGACGTTCAAAGCAACAGAATTTACAGGAAACTAAGATATTATCTTCAAGATTTCAAAATAAACATGATTAAAGGAAGCCACGTTTAAAACAGCGAGAGAAGAAAATATTATTATAAGCATGCAACATATCTGCTGCTGTTAATCCTGCCAATGGCAGTTCATGGCAGCCGACTGTGGAAGCTCAGGCTTGATCTCAAGGGTCTGCACTAAGAGATGGTCTCTGGCCTCCTCAGCAGCCTCAGATTTTGTAGTTGGAGTCAATCAGAGCCCCTTCAGGCCAGGCGGAAAAAGGGCTTCCAGGGCTTCCAGCCACAAGGGTGCCATTGGGGGGGGTGAGGGCCAGAGGACTCCCAACAAATTTCAAGAAAGGGGCAAATCCCCTCAATATTCCATGGTCTTCAGCGGACCCTGGCAGGCTTCCCTGCGGCTGCGGCGGGCCTTGTGGCCTCCTTCCGCCGTGTGACATCATATGTGCATGTCGTGCGGGTGATGTCACGCATGTGCTGGGCTCCCCCAAATTTGGGTGGCACCCAGCCCTCTGCCCATTCAAGATGGTCCACTTCCATGTGTCCCTTGGGAAAACCTGCTCTTTACTGCTGAATTGGAGCAAACTTCAAGCGGATTCTCTGCAGACTGAAGTTCGCTCTGATTAAGTGGTAAAAGGGCGGGTCTTCCCTGGGAAAACACAGAACAAGTGGGAAACCACTCGGACCTGTGCTTTGTGGGCACGGGACAATCAGAAGTGTGAACAAGCCAAATATAGCTTTGCTAGATCTTCTGCAATTCCACACTGCAAAATTTCACCGATTGTACTTAGTGCATGATTTATTTATTTATAGATTTCTATTCGCCAAAATGATCCCAGGGCAATTTTCAAAAAGGAAGGTAATAGAAAACAAAATGCATCACTAAAAACATCAAAATGTATTCTCATAAATAACATAGTAAAGGTAAAGGGACCCCTGACCATTAGGTCCAGTCGTGACTGACTCTGGGGTTGCGGCGCTCATCTCGCTTTATTGGCCGAGGGAGCCGGCGTACAGCTTCCGGGTCATGTGGCCAGCATGACTAAGCCGCTTCTGGCGAACCAGAGCAGCACACGGAAACGCCATTTACCTTCCCATCGGAGCAGTACCTATTTATCTATTTGCACTTTGACGTGCTTTTGAACTGCTAGGCTGGCAGGAGCAGGGACTGAGCAATGGGAGCTCACCCCGTCACGGGGATTCGAACCACCGACCTTCTGATCGGCAAGCCCTAGGCTCTTTGGTTTAACCCACAGTGCCACCCGTGTCCCTTCATAAATAACATAGCAGTGTCCTAAAAATGACTTAAGCACCTCATTACAAGATGGCAGTTTCAACCCATTTCCTGTTTTAAAAAATCTCAAGTAGCATGATTAAGATCCTGGAGAGGCATTGACAGGGAGATCAGTCCCCTTATTTTTTTAACTGCTTTCTAATTATTGGACTACTTCGCCTCCACATGGGCACATTTATAGAGCTAATACGACGGTGGGGGAAAATGTCCCTCTTGCAGTCTGAGCCAAATTTTGTCTTGTACTGTTTTCCATCTAAATGGGCGAATGAGAAGGCAGCTTCACACATCCATAATAAGATAGTGACAGAGTACTGGCAAGGCGGGAAAAGCATGAGACAGTCTGAATAAGCAACAGTTATTATTGCAGTCTGAGTAATGGGACAGACTAATGAAATTTAAAAGCTGCAATATTTGTCAACTGTTCACTTTATTTTAGAGCTCCAAGAACAACTGTATCATTAAAGTGAGAATCGTTCAATATTCTTCCACAGCACGGTCTGGAAATTCTGAAGAGCTCCTGTTCATTGTAATATGCTTTCTGAATAAGAACCCGCTGGATTGTTTCCCAAATGGATTGACAAAAAATGGACTACAGATTCTCCTAATGTCTCTATTTTTCAGGGACAGTCCCGGATTTACATAAGCCATCCCAGTTTATGAATAGATCCCAGAATGTCCCGCTTTTCCTTAGGAAGTCCCTATTTTCATCAGAGAAATGTTGGAGGGTATAGAGTTATGCGACCCATGAGCCAAGGAAATAAGTAACTCTGCAACCTTTAAAAAAAATCTGAAGGCAGCCTTTATCATTTCCCATACACAGAAACAAGTGTGCTAGATTTGTGGACAACAATTCTTCACCAGCCTTTGTCCCCGTTTTATTGCCTTTGGGTTCAGTTCCTAAACAGCTTGTTTTTACCAAGGAAGTGCAACAGTCTAAGGACTCAGCTATACAGCTGCAAATAAAACATTTTAAGTGTGTTTTAAGTGCATTATACAAATGTGACACAAGATGGCGATGGTGAGCTTATGGCAAATTCAATATATTTTTCCAAAACGCTTTTTAAAAAAGCATTTTCATGGCATTTTTTATATGTGTCTAGCTTCCACCTGAGCTGTCCCTTTTGCAACTTGAATCAACATCATTCCTGCAGTTTTGGATCTGGAAACCCAAATGCCAGCTTAGAACTTCTTCTTTTCCCCCATTGCACTCTTCAAATCCCTTGCCTTGTTGAACTTGTAATACTGAACTTTGGTGTTATTCTTTGAAGGAGAACTACTTGAAAATGATTTGCAGATGGTATTTAACTCCGAGCAGACTTGCTAAGATGTGTGAGACTGAATCAGATAAGTGCTGGAGATGTAATGAGGTCGAGGGTACGTTTTTTCATATGTGGTGGACCTGTAAAAGGGTAAGAGAGTATTGGGAAATGATCCATAATGAATTGGGGGGGGGGGAAATGTTTAAAAGCATCTTTCAAAAAAAAAAGTCCTTTTAATTAAGATGGAAATTCCCAGGTGTCAAAAAGCCCCCCCAAAAGAAAACGAGCGAGGTCCCAACCAAAGCAGAATGGCAACTTAAACTGATGGTATATGCGCAGCTTGCGGATCTAACTTATAGAATAAGAGAACAAGAAGAACATTTGTTTAAAGAAGATTGGAAAATGTTTATTGAATATATGGGGGGTAATTGTGTACACTTGAAAACGTTGGCAACATTAAAATAAATTCAACAGTGTAAATAAGCTTTGATGGAAGAATGGAATACTGAATGGTTTAGTTTATGTAAAATATGCAGGGATTTTGACATGCAAAATGAACCATGGAAAGAGAAGAAGGGAAATCACTGGTATTTTAAGGTTGTCTAAATGAATGTTCTAAATTGTAAAACAAAAAATTTAATTTTATACACACACACGCATACACAGTGGTACCTCGGGTTACAGACGCTTCAGGTTACAGATGCTTCAGGTTACAGACTCTGCTAACCCAGAAATAGTACCTTAAGAACTTTGCTTCAGGATGAGAACAGAAATTGCACAGCAGCAGCATGGCAGCAGCAGGAGGTCCCATTAGCTAAAGTGGTGCTTCAGGTTAAGAACAGTTTCAGGTTAAGAACGGACCTCCGGAACGAATTAAGTTCTTAACCCGAGGTACCACTGTATATATAAAGTTTGGTGGTCTGGTAACAGCGAGGCAGTTGAGTGAAGCATTTAATTGGCTAAATTTGCAAGGCACTTTGAAAACAAATCTTTGAAAGGCCAGGCAGCCTGCCTGAAGCAGGGCGGGAGGAGGGAGCAAGAGGAAGAGAACGTCAGCATTTGTTACGGAGAAACCTCATTTGAGGAGCAAAGGTGAGCCGAGCCAGGCTCACCTTCCAGCAGCAGAAACTGCGCCAGTCCTTGTTTGCCGGTCGGTCGGAGCGCAGCCTGGCGTCTTCTACTTCTCATCTGTGCTTCGGTTATTTTAATAAATATTTCTGCGATGATGGGTCACAATTGGTTTCACTGAGGAAAGCTTCCAACACTCCTTGGCTTGTTCCCCCAGGGACCGGGATTTGTCTTTCGTTAAACAGCGCTCGGTGCAAGTGAAATAACAGCGGGCCTGACCTCATGGCACAGGGCAAGATAATCCAAATAAACTCGGGTCGGCCTGCCAGGCATCAATATTTTGATTTGTGAAGCTGGCCTAACGAGAACGCCGATCTCGGTGAAAATCAGCGCTCGGGCACGACTTCCCCGAATCAATCCCAACCCCAGTATTTGTGTTGGACAGCTGTGACAAAGAAAGCAGTCATGGAGATGGATGAGATTCAGGCACAGGACCCAAAAGCAACATTCTGTTTGGTAGGTTGCCACGTCACAACTAGGAGGTCCAACCCAGTCAGTTTGACGGGGCGGGGGGGATAGCTAAAAAGAAACTATTTTGCCACTACCTGAAATCGAAGAAACATTCTTTTTTTTCTTTCTCTTTTTTTTCAGGAAGGAGCAAATCAGTGGCCAGGAGACCTGATGGTTTATTAGTTGCAACAAAGGTTTCTTTTCTTTTCTTTTAATTTTTATTTATACTTTTCAAGTTTCACTCATTTTATACATTTCACTTATTTTATTCTATTTCATTTTTAAATATTTTATTTGTTTTTTTATATATATACATCCTTTATGAAATATCTCTCTAACAATTTTGCCCCACTCCCCTGGACTTCCCTCATACTTCCACTTTGTTTTAATTCCAATTTATTCATCCTGCATATTATTTCCCCAATTAATTCCTAATACATTTATATCTCCTTTTTTATTATATACATTGTGAATGTTCACTCAAATATTTCACTGATTTTACAATCATTTTGACATTCCAAAACTTGACCTCCTCCCCCCTCTTTCTGCGGCTCCTTAAATGTACTTTTAATATATTCTGCATATCCAAATTAACTTAATTTGCTCATTTATTCATCTTATTTAAATATATACTCTTATGAAACCACAGGTTATTACAATAATCCTGCCAATGTTTTTATCTGTTTACAATTTATCTGTAAATATTCAACAAACCATTGAGGAAGCATTCTGATCAGGAAACATACCATAAACTCAGGATATCTTGGTCTAAATTGGTGGTTTTCAAACACTTTCCTTGTTATTTCATTTGCCACAGTATCCATGTATGCTGCAGAGAATTATGAACCATATAGTACAGAGGGTCTTTTCAGTGGTGGCTCCCCTTTCAGTGGAATGCACTCCCTAGAGAGGCCTGCCTGGTATCTACAGTTTCATCCTTTTGCTACAAGGCACAAGCTTTTCCATTTAGCCCAGGCTTTTTAACATCTTTTCGTAATTTAAAGCTGCTATTGTTATTCTGGAGTGCAATCCTAATCATGTCCAGTAATCGTATTCCTTTGCATTGTCATTCATTTTATTTTATTTGGATGTGAAACCTTCAGGCCACAGAAACAAGTGTTAAAGCAGACTGGATTTTAGAGCTTCGTTCTCAGATTGGAGGTGGTGTTGTCTTCTGAAATCTTAGCAAATGATTTAAAACTTTTTCTTTTCCTGGTTATGTTTCAGAAAATAAAAGCCATTCCCAGCCCCTAATTTATCACCCAAGCAAGGCTGACATTAATTGCATTCTGTTATTACAAGCAGGGGTCATGTGTGTATTTCATAATAAAGTGCCTTATCTCTTTTTTTATAGATATATCCATGCAGGCTAAACAACATTAAGAAACCTAAGGTCAAAGCCCAGTCAGTTAGAAAGAATAACAGGGGAGGCAATGGGTGGAAGCAATTTATAAAAAAAACACACCAGTGTTTTCCTTCTAAGATTATACCAGGATGTTGTATTTAATTTAATTTATTAGTAGCATTTGTACCCCCACCCTTTAGCCCAAAAGGCTCTCTGAATTGTAAGTCAATGTACCTCCACTGTTCTGTTCGGTCTGCTGAAATCCCTGCCATTCTGTGTTGTCCTAAAATCTATTTATTTTATGACAAATCTGGGTTGCCTGGCTCCCAGGATTCAAACCCCTCTGTCAAGTGGGACACACAGCATTCAGATGTTAGTTCAAAGGCAGAAATCTGCTCTCTACCATGGTTTCCAGGGAGCGTTGCAACTGTATTTGGTCTGTTGAAGTACTTGTAGCCAATGGCTTTGCCTCGGGCAATACCATCTTGATCATGAGTATTCAGAACAAGAATTTCCCCCTTAATTAAAAGTGTACCTAAGACAAATGTGCCAAGCAACAGCAATGAGGCGGGCCAGGAGAGAGAACACTAAATTACCTCAGAAAGAAAAGAGTCCGGAGTCACCGAGTGTGCATTTAGTTTATTACCTTGTCCCTGCAAAATATTTTGAGCACAATTCTCCAGGAAGCTCCATCAGACTAAATGGGAGCACTGCTGTGCAGCTCCTAGTTGTTTCAATGGGGTTTGCTCAAGCTAATCTCCTGCTGCATTATCTCCATTAATAGAGGCTTTGACCAAATAAAGAATTTGAATTGATCACCTGACTTTTAACGAATTCATTACAGTGGTATCTCAGGTTACATACGCTTCAGGTTACAGACTCCGCTAGCCCAGAAATAGTGCTTCAGGTTAAGAACGTTGCTTCAGGATGAGAACAGAAATTGTGCTCCAGCGGTGTGGCAGCAGCGGGAGTCCCCATTAGCTAAAGTGGTGCTTCAGGTTAAGAACAGTTTCAGGTTAAGAACGGACCTCCAGAACGAATTAACCCGAGGTACCACTGTAATTTGTTGCCTATAATCAGATCCTCAGATGCATGACTTTTAAAGATTAGGGCGCAAGAACCTGCAATAATTTAATCACCGATGGAAGTAAAAGCCATTTTTAACATTTACTTTTTCACTGCTTGCTACGCTAACACCCCAGACCTCAGCCTAGCAGATACAGCCGTGCCTTGATTTGCATTGATTAAACTCCCCACAATTAACCCCACTCACCTACAATCATTATCCCACTTCCCTGGGAGTAAGTCCCACTGGATTGTGGTAGAAACACAGATCAGGCAACCTTTGTCCATTCTCATTCATGCTGCCAATACCAAAGTGGCCTATGCAGTTGTCCCATGTAAGGTTATCATCCCCAACTCTGGCACTGAAATCTCCCAGCAGGAATAGGTGTTCCCAGGCTCAGAACCTCCTGGCAGTTTCCTGGTTCCCTCTTCCCCATTAATTCCAGGTACTTGGACCTGAGTGCCTTACAGTATGTCAGGGAGCCGACGAGAAGAACAGGTCATTCACAGATCAGAGAAAGAGGGTGAAACAATTGACTAACTTTGAGTTAGTCTCTTTATTAAGGAAAGCAGGGCCAAAGAGCGAACGGTGACTTCTAGAGGCGGCTCCTGTCTTGATGAAGCGGTTGTATGGACTGGCTTGTAGCTCCCCCTTCACTCCCGAACCCTCTGTGTCAGGCCCCTCGCTCTGTCTACGGCAGGATCCAAGGAACCATCTCTGTGTCTGCGTGGCTCTCTGCTCGGCAGCGTACAATAAATGCCTCGTTCTGGGAGTGGTTGGAGCTGCTGTCAGCAGAGAAGCCATCAGAGTGGCTTTGTGGTAGAATGGCCAATTCTGCCTTGTGCTGGGGCACCTGCCTCTCACCTCCTCTCCATCATCCTTCTAGCTCCCAGCCTCCAGTACTTCCCAGCTCTTCCCCTCCTCTGGGGTGTGGCCAGTTTCCCACCACCAGGATCCCAGATCCAAATCCTCTGTGCTTTCCCTGTGCCGTCCTCATCTAGTCAGTCGCTGACACAGTAGAGAAGCCTTTCCTATTGCATGTCGAGGTCCCCAGGCCACCCCAAATAACTCACACATCACACTGAATATTTTGTTTAAGGTTTTTGGCATAATTTTGGCCACAACTTTATTAAAATACAAAAATGTGAGTGGTTGCTTAGGCATTGGTTGCGACTATCTGCCCCCCAGTGGGGGACAGACTGACATTTCGCAAGCCTGCGAAAGTCAGAAAAGGGGAATGCATGTGGGGGTAGCGACGGAGGAGGGAACCTGCCCTCGTTGTTGTTGTTTAGTCGTTTATCGTGTCCGACTCTTCGTGACCCCATGGACCAGAGCACTCCAGGCACTTCTGTCTTCCACTGTCTCCCGCACTTTGGTCAAACTCATGTTTGTAGCTTCAAGAACACTGTCCAACCATCTCGTCCTCTGCCGTCCCCTTCTCCTTGTGCCCTCAATCTTTCCCAACATTAGGGTCTTTTCCAGGGAGTCTTCTCTTCTCATGAAGTGGCCAAAGTATTGGAGCCTCAGCTTCACGATCTGTCCTTCCAGTGACCACTCAGGGCTAATTTCCTTAAGAATGGATGCATTTGATCTTCTTGCAGTCCATGGGACTCTCAAGAGTCTCCTCCAGCACCATAATTCAAAAGCATCAATTCTTCGGCGATCAGCCTTCTTTATGGTCCAGCTCTCACTTCCATACATCACTACTGGGAAAACCATGGCTTTAACTATACGGACCTGCCCTCAGCCTTCCCCAAATGCAACCAGGGGCTCTTGTGTGGCCCTAGCCCCTTGACAGGGTTCGGACAAAAGCAATAGAGAGCCCCTGTATTCCTTTAACGGAATCCCTTGCAGCACCAGCATTAGAGGGGCAGGCACAGCCAATCCATGCCCCTCAACCAACCAAACCATAAGCCAATGCCTAACCGCAACCTTACAAGTTGTGACGATTTGCTACGCAGTAGGCAAAAACCAAATGGCCCCAGCCAATCAGCCAAATGGACAAAATTCCTACCGGGCCCCTGCCCCAAGAGCAGACGACCCCATGACAGGCATAGCAAGGTCAAAGCGAACAACCCCTAAATATAGGGAGAGGGGGACGGGCAATCCGATGCACTGAGCGAAAAGAGGAAGCTCTACGCATCGTGCAGGGAGTTTTAACATTTCTGGCTGTCAATCATCAAATGGCAACATTAACTTCTTCCCAACAACAAGGGAAGCCCAATCACAACAGTGGCCAATGATCAATTAGCCCGCCCCACAACTTTGGAGTGTCCTGTCGGCCCCCACCACAACACGTGCTTTCCATGGAGGAGAACACGCTTTGTCATGGATCAAAGCCTCTTCTAACTCGAGTCGTGGTACTGAGTTCTCAGACGCTGTCCTATGACTCTCACTCACTCAGATCATTGTTTGTACACTTTCCAATGTGTCTCGTCTCTTTAATGAGAGAGTCTCGTTTCAGTGTTTTCAGTAAACTTCCTGCCTTTCTGAGAAGTCAACGTAGTTCATCAGCAAAAACTCTAATGAGACAGTACACAGCACCATGCTCGTGTTCGCTGTATAATAATTTACATTAAGTCTTCCTGCTAAATACATATTGTTCCCATCAGCGAACAAACAGCTTATCCAAACGTCCAGATAATTTGAACAACATGTTACGGTTGCGGCGTAATGCGACAAAGCAGGCAGTCACAGATGAGTGAGCAATATGCCAATAAAATGGAAAGAAATAAATTAGTATCATGGTAACACATGTGTATTCACAATTAATAAATTCCACTCCATCAGCCCATGATTTAATTATGCATTATGTATAGAGGTACCATGAATCATTCATGAATCCTGTTAACTAAATTGTTATTTGCAAGGCATGTGATTTACATTAAACATATTTACATTAAATTCTCCAAGTGGAAGCAAGAAAAACCTCTTGGCAATTTTTTTATATAGAAAAAAAAGTTGGAGGGGTTGTTGTTGTTTAAAAAACACACACGATAAAGATGAGAAATTGTATCTTATGAATTAGAAAACAACATCTCCATCTACAGAAAACTAAAATGAGGCACACACTTCAGTCTATTCCGACTCATATACAGGGTCTCTTTCAGTGGCAAGCGGGGGGTTTTTATGTCTGTGACATCACACATGTGACATCAAAAACATGATGTCACAAACGTGATGACATCATGAGTGTGAGCATCGTGCCTCCCTCCCTAAGCTGGACAGAAGTTTCCTGGGCTTTGGGGAGGAGGCACCCGGGGAACATTTAGGGGACTAGCCTAGTCCCCCTAGTGATCTAGTTCATTGACCACTTATCACTGGTCTGTTTGGGCTGCTGGTCTGGGGTCAGCAGAGCCTTTTAAACTAAGGCACAATGGTGGGGTTCTGTTGCCATTTTAAATGCACCCAGTCCTCTGGGTCACTACACACACACCCCACACACACACACATAGTGACTCCACAGATGGCAGGGCCAGTGTTGATGTTGGAAGTCTCATAAGCTCTCCTGGTGTTTAATACAAGGTTGAACTAAAGAACCTTTTGCAACCTTTTGTAGAAAACTAGTCTTTGGTTACTACAGCTAAATAATAATAATAGTAACAACAACAACAACAACAACAACAACAACAACAACAACAACAACAACAACCCCATCTGACTGGGTTAGTTGAGGAAACAGTGCTTTGTAGGGAATAGAGTAGCTGCTTTGGAAGTTGATAATCAGGCATCCGCACAACATGGCCAGTCTAACGAAGTTGATGTTGAAGAATCATTGCTTCGACACTTAAAAATGGAAAACATAATGCTGGTGGTCGACAAAAGAGGTTTAAAGACTCTCTCAAGGCAAATCTTTAAAAATGTAGTATAAACACCGACAACTGGGAAACACTGGACTGCAAGCACTCCAATGGGAGAACAGCCTGTGTCATGGGCTTTGAAGACGCTCAAATTCAGGACAAAAGGGAGAAATGAGCTAAGAGGAAGGCATGCTTGACAAACCCTCACTGTGATCAACTCCCACCCAGAAACCTATGTCCCCTCTGTGGAAGGACGTGTGGATCCGGAATTGGCCTCCACAGACACTTACAGACTCACTGTTAAAACCATGTTCATGGGAGACAATCTTACTCGGCTACGAGTGATCGCCAAAGAAGAAGAAGCTTTGTGGAGATCAACCATTCAGTCCAAGCATTCTTAGGTCAATTGAGGGACAATTGCTGAAAGATGGTGAAGATACAGCACTTGGGGAACAATCTGAACAGAAAATTTATATCCCAACATTTCCCCTTGACGTAGTTTTGATGGTCTGGATACCGAAGAATAATATAACTGCCTTTAGCAGATTTTTTTTTTAATGACCATTATAATTTTCATATTTGGATACTCCTGCCTTGGTTAGGTTAATGTTATTTGCCTGCAATCATAGAATTGTGGAGTTGGAATGGGAACCCAAGGGGTCTTCTAGTCCAGCCCCTTGCAAATGTATTGTTTTTTAATTCCTGTTATTATTTATTGAATTTCTATACCGCCCTTCATCTAAAGGTCACAGGGCAGTTTACAATATCAAGTGTATGCTCTGCCAAATGGAGCCCAATAGCTGTAACGTGGTTCACAACGCAGTCAAAGATATTCATTTAAGATAGTGATTTAAAAAACCAAAACCTTAAGGACAAGCTGCACATAAAAAATCTTTACTCTAAAGTAAGGGCTTTTCTATGATGGTAAGGTAAAGGTAAAGGGACCCCTGACCATTATGTGTCCAGTCATGACCGACTCTGGGGTTGCGGCGTTCATCTCGCTTTATTGGCTAAGGGAGCTTCCAGGTCATGTGGCCAGCATGACTAAGCCGCTTCTGGCGAACCAGAGCAGTGCACGGAAATGCCGTTTAACTTCCCACCAGAGCAGTTTACCCATTTATCTACTTGCACTTTGACGTGCTTTCGAACTGCTAGGTTGGCAGGAGCAGGGACCGAGCAACGGGAGCTCACCCCGTCGTGGGGATTCGAACCACCGATCTTCTGATCAGCAAGTCCTAGGCTCTGTGGTTTAACTCACAGCGCTACCCGCGTCCCTTTTCTATGGTGTTAAGAGGGTGCAAAAAAGAGGAAGCCCTCATAATTTATTAATATTATTATATTATATTATATTTTAGATTTGAGCATGTAAAGCAAGTCTCCATGACATCAATAATCTACAGTCATTTCTAAACAGTTTTAGACAATTTGTATTTTAGTTCACGGATGAAAAAAAGGTCTTTTTCTGGACCTGCTCATAAAAAAAGTTGCCAGATTAATCTTTACAGCCCTGATCCCAGTTTGGATGCACGACATCTTGGGCTTCTGGGGATGCCTTGAAGCGCAAGGGCAAGGTGTCTCAGCCAATTAAAGCAGAGGAAAGAGAGGACGAAGCATGACAGCTTCCTAGCTGGTCCTGGACCGCAAGCGTTCTGCCCGATTTAGAAAACCATTATAATAAAAAGGTTGGTTGATGTTCCTCAACTGGCTTGGTTTCATGAAATATTCAGATGCAGCCATTGAAAGGGAGAATGACTCTATGGTAAAACGACATGGCATTAATACTGCACTCTGTTGCATTTGGGTCGCTAGCTTGGCTTTTTGTGTTCTCAGGAGCCCATTTCCTCAGAAGCATCAGCACAAAGGCGGACAATTCCAACAAGAAAGAAAAACTGGAGGCACCTAAAGAAAGCAGCAGGACTGCATAAGGAGCTTGCCGGGTGAGGAAGGGGATGTATAAGAAATGGAAGAAAGGAGAAATCACGAAGGTATTGAGGAGATGCTCATCCATTCTATTAAGTTGTGAGTGGACATAGCAGACGACACAGAGATTTCTCCATGCGGCTCTTTATTGTAAGCTGGAACTGAACTGAACAGCTCAGCCGGCCTGCTTTTATAGGCTGTCAACATTGTAACAACAACCCAGGGTTTCCCGCCTAAATTAACTTACGTGGACCTGAGTGAAAACTTTATACACAATACACCTGGTGGCCAGGGTGAGAACTTCAATACATAACACAATCTGCAGATGACACCAAACTGGGAGAAATAGCCAATGCCATTGAAGAGAGAATTGGTATTCAAGATGACCTCAGCAGATTGGAGGACTGGTCCAAAACTAACAAAATACATTTCAATAGGGCCAGTGCCAGATTTATGTATAGGCTTAGTAGGCTGAAGCCTAGGGCCTCTAAATCTAGGGGACCTCACCAGCCCGCCCGCTCCCCAGTGGGCAGTCTCCCTCTCCCAAAATTGCAAACCCAAGACTTCATGCGATGGCAGGGCAACTCAGACCTCTAAATCTAGGGGGGCTGGGCAGGACGAAGGCCTGTAATATACTCTGGCAGCGGCGTAGCGTGAGTTGTCAGCACCCGGGGCAACGCAAGTAATTTGCGCCCCCTAACCCGGGGCAAGGCACGTAATTTGCGCCCCCCCAACCCCTAACCTGCGAGTTGTCGCTGGCGCTGCTGCCCAAATGACGCCGCTTGCCCGGAGGAGGAGGGGGGCAGAGAGGCGAGGAAAATGCAACGGCCCAGCAGCTGCAGCAGCAGCGGCGGAGGCGGGGCTGTGAGGAGGGGCTGCCTGGCGCGTCCTCCGCGGCGAGCGCTGAGAGCCACTGCCTGCCGGGCGCCTTCAGCCGGGCGCCGCGAGACATGCGGCTCTGCTACAGCCTGCGCCCGAGGCTCTTCGGCGACTCCGGAGGCAGCGAGCGCGCCCCCCCAGATGTTGCGCCCGGTGCGGCTTGCAGCCCTTGCACCCCCCACACTACGCCACTGTACTCTGGGCTTTACGAGCTTTACAAGGCATCTGACCCTCACCTGAGCCTACTTCCCAAGCTATCAACCCCCACCTGGGCTATTTCACTATTCAGGTCAACTTTACAAGGTTTAATTCCATTCCTCTCATCAAACCATTTTTTGGCAGGTCTGCTATAATCCTGATTCTGGAGCAAAGCACACAAGCCACCCCACCCGCAACAGATCCATGATTTTCAAAATTTTGTCTATACAAAACACCATCTTTGGCAACTGCACATTTGCTGTGATTCAAATTTACATTAAAACCACGCTTGGTCAGGGTTGTCACACTCAGCAAACTCTTAATTCGGGCAAGTAAACAACATCTCTCACTTCATTACAAACAGTTTTTCTACTTGCAACACACTTGAGTGAACCTGCTCCTTTTCCTTGCACAGATATTTTGTTGCCATTTGCAACTGTAAATGTCTCTGATGAGTTTTCATGTAACTCTGACATCAACCGATACACTCCATGGCGGCTGCAAACGTCAGCACAAGTCCCACTGCAACGTTTTGCGGTTAAAACAACACGTTTCACAGTGCCCCACAAAATGATCCCCTCGGTGCCCTAATCCACGGTGTCAAGATTTAACCAAAAACCCGACATGGTCTGATTCACACACAAGCGGATCCAAACACCGGCACAAGCCCCCTCCAAGGTTTGTTGGTCAAAACTGCACAGCGTCCCGCAAAGTGTCTCGGTGAACTACCAACTGTGAAGGAGTGGCAGACAAAGATGGTCGAATATGCGAAGTTAGCAAAACTGACCCATAGAATTCGTAGCCAGGAAGAAACAAAGTACCAAAAAGAATGGAGTAAATATATGGTCTATATAAGTGAGAACTGTAGAAACTTGAAGACGTTAGCAGGACTGAAATCAGTCTTATGTCATGGTTTAGATATTACCAAGGAACTGTAGATTAGAGACTGGAATAAGAAAACCTGTGGAAGGGAAGGAGGGAAGTCAACTGCTCCACGGAGCATAAAGTAAGACAGATGTAAAAAGACTTGAAATATTTGTGTATTTTGTTGGTGTTGGTGTACAGTGGTACCTCAGGTTAAGTACTTAATTCATTCCGGTGGTCTTAACCTGAAGCACCACTTTAGCTAATGGGGCCTCCTGCTGCCACCGCGCTGCCGGAGCATGATTTCTGTTCTCATCCTGAAGCAAACTTCTTAACCTGAGGTAATATTTCTGGGTTAGCAGAGTCTGTAACCTGAAGCATATGTAACCTGAGGTACCACTGTATTTGAAATGAAAACTTAATAAAAAGCATTTTTTTAAAAAAGAAGAGAACAGCAGGACTGAAGCAAGGCAGTTTATTTTCCTAAATAAATGCCTTTTTTAAATAAAAAAAAAGCAAAAAACAAAACAAAACAAAAAATGTCTCCTCAGGGCCCTAATCTGCAGGGTCAAGATTTAGCCAAAAACTCAACATTGTACGATTCACTCCAAGGCAGCGCCAAACGTCAGGGCAAGGCTCCCTTTGATATTTGGCGTCAAAAAATCCACATTTCCTGGCGCTCCACAAAATGACCCCTTGGTGCCGTAACCCGTGTGGTGAACCTTTAGCCCCAAACCCAATGTCGTCCAATTCACTCCAAAGCAGTACCAAACACCAGTACAAGTCCCACTGCAATGTTTGGCGGTTTTGAGTGAATCGGACAATATCGGGTTTATGATCCTAAGATGGAGAGAAGTGGAGGGGGGAGCCTGGCCAGGAAGCCTGACTAAAAATTGCTTTAGTCAGTAAAAGAGGTCAGCTGGCCAGTTAAAGAGACCGGAACAACTGGGGAGTTGGCGGCCAGCAAAACTGAATCTGCTGAAAGTGAAAATCAATGCATACAGTAAAAAAAAAAGTCTAAATTTCTCATGCCAGACTCCAAACGAGCACAAGTTGCAAATGATTCGAGAGCCTTCCTTGCTCATTCACTGCAGTTATTCACCTACAACTCATGTAGGTGAACATGCTTTAATCTTCCCTAAGATAAAATTGTAATGTTAGAGATTTTTCAAGAACATTGAGGCTTGTCTTTTTCCTCCAGTTTACTACATTAAAAAGGTAAAGGTACCCCTGCCCGTACGGGCCAGTCTTGCCAGACTCTAGGGTTGTGCGCTCATCTCACTCTAGAGGCCGGGAGCCAGCGCTGTCCGCAGACACTTCCGGGTCACGTGGTCAGCGTGACAAGCTGCATCTGGCGAGCCAGCACAGCACACGGAACGCCGTTTACCTTCCCGCTGGTAAGAGGTCCCTATTTATCTACTTGCACCTGGAGGTGCTTTCGAACTGCTAGGTTGGCAGGCGCTGGGACCGAACGACGGGAGCGCACCCCGCTGCGGGGATTCGAACCGCCGACCATGTGATCGGCAAGTCCTAGGTGCTGAGGTTTTACCCACAGCACCACCCACGTCCCATTTTACTACATTAGTTGTAGTCTAAAACATATTTTGGCAACCTGAAATATATATATATATATATATATATATACACACACACACACACACACACACACACACACGATTTTATATAAATCATATACAGTAGGCACATTATAAAGATGACACAATAGATCATGTGTTGCATTTTGCATTTATTACTGTGTAGCTTATGAATACATAGTTTGTCAACAGAACATTGTAAACATTTATTTCCCAAGAGCTGAAGGAACACTGGTCTGCCCTGTAACTGATAGAGCCTTTGCTTTCAGCAAGTTCTGGGAGCAGAGTATTTCTTAATGTATGGAATGGAGAGCAAACAGAATTCCTTAATTTCAGATTTGTTACCCTAATCACCTTACCAACAAAGGTCCGTGTAGTTAAAGCTATGGTTTTCCTAGTAGTGATGTATGGAAGTGAGAGCTGGACCATAAAAAAGGCTGGTCGCCGAAGAATTGATGCTGTTGAATTATGGTGCTGAAGGAGACTCTTGAGAGTCCCATGGACTGCAAGAAGATCAAACCTATCCATTCTGAAGAATATCAGCCCTGAGTGCTCACTGGAAGGGCAGATCCTGAAGCTGAGGCTCCAATACTTTGGCCACTTCATGAGAAGAGAAGACTCCCTAGAAAAGACCCTGATGCTGGGAAAGATTGAGGGCACAAGGAGAAGGGGATGACAGAGGATGAGATGGTTGGACAGTGTCCTCACAGCTACAAACATGAGTCTGACCAAACTGCGGGAGGCAGTGGAAGACAGGAGTGCCTGGCGTGCTCTTATCCATTGGGTCACAAAGAGTCAGACACGACAAAACTGTTGGTATTAAAGGGTTAAGAAGCTCTAATCAAGACGCTCTAATCACTGAGCAGCTGGAGGTAGTTAGGCTTCCAGGAATGTGAGTTTGTATAAATAGTCAACTCACTCGTGTGTTTGCCCCCCTCCCCCCTTTTCCCTTTCTTTTCTTTTGGGGCGTGTTTGCTGAAATGTGTGATTCTTCACCAGTTTTTTGTTTTGTGTAAATAAACCTTTTATTTGAGTTCCAAACCGCTTGCTCCAAGATTCCTTTATTGAAAAGATGCTGACTCTACAGCCCTTCTTGAGCCGCTGTGCGAAAAGCTCTGCTGTAATGGAACGTTGTCGCATCGGAAGCGCACTGGACATTTGATAAGCATTAAACTAATTAAAGTTTAATGGGTCAGGTTATGGATGTTTGTGCGTCAAGAAGGAGATAAGGAGTGCAGTTAAGAGTGATTTATGCAAGGACTGGAGCGAAGACAGAAGCGGTTGCCGACAACGAAAGCCTTCAAAGCAGCTTGAGTCCTGCAACGTGCCTAGGAAAAGTTTTAAAGAGGCACTGCGCAGTTTGTACTCGCTGGAAGACGCCTTATTCCTCGAGGAGCCACCTCAGAAGCTGGGAGACGGTCTACAGGTCTGTGAGTATCGTTCCTAAGCCCCAGGGAGGATGGCAGAGTCCCAGGAAAGTTTTACTGTCCCCTTTACACGACTCAATGGGAAAAATTGGCAAGATTGGAAGGCTAGAGTAAGGGTTTGGTTGCAAGCAAAAGAGTTGTGGAGTTGTACTGAAGCACCGCCTTTACAGGCAGCTGCAGACGCGTCTGCAGAAGACAAAGCAGCAGCGGCAGTTTCTCAGAAACGCGACAGGAAAGCCCAAGGTCTACTAGTTTTGGCAGTGGGACCAGAGCAAATGCCTTATGTTTCTGAGTTAAAGAACACGCATGAGGTCTGGACGGTTCTGCAGCGGTTAAATTCCAGAAACACTGCGGGGGCCAAGATCCATGCTACAAGATGTTTGTTTGATTTACGTCTCCAACCGGGAGCGTGTGTGAAAGAACATATTGCCAAAATGGTGTCTGCCTTTAATCAACTAAGACAGCTGGGCATTCCTTTCTCTATGGAGCAGCAGTCATACATTTTGTTGTCTTCTCTTGATAAAAGCTGTGAGACTCTAGCTTTAACTTTGGAAGCTATGCCTTCATCTGAATTAACCCTTGAATACATTTCTTCTCGACTTGCTGATGAACAGGATAAAAGGCAAAGAGAAAGAGGTTTGTCTTCAAAGGGGAGTTATGCTGTGCCTAAGAGTGGGGATGCTGAGTTTGAGAACACAGTAAATGCTTTCGCAGCTAGACACTGTTTTCGCTGTGGTTCCTCTTCCCATTTAATCAGGAATTGTACACATGAACCTGGTCAAGATAGCACCAAGGCCGTTGCCCCTAGTTACCAGACAAGGAGTTCCAGGGGACGTCGAAGAAGAGGAGGAGGTCGTGGCTACTCCCACAGCACACAGCACATGGCTTCAGCAATGGCGTTGATGCAAGGGCGTGGCCAAGGCAGCAATCTACGCTGGTTGATCGACAGTGGTGCATCTCACCACCTGGTGGCGCCATCTAGTGTCCGTTTGCAGAATTGCAGGCATTTGCAAACCCTTAAAGTTGTGACAATGGCAGATTCAACTAAACGTTCCTTAGAGACTGTAGGCACAGTGTTTTTGAAGTGTTTGCAAACAGAAATTGATGCCTACGTGCTAAAGGGAATGAAGGGGTGTATTTTGTCTGTGTCAGAACTTGATAGAAATGGGTTTAAAACTGTGTTTGAAAATGGGGTTTGCACTATTTCAAAGAATAACGTATCTCTTTTGCAGGTGGAATGCAGAGATGGGTTATATTATTTTGAGACAAGTCCAGATAAAGTTGAACAGGTTCATGCTGGTTGTGTGAACTCACCTACCCATAATTCTTGTGTTCATTTATGGCATCGCCGTTTGGGACATATTAATTTTCAGTATGTTAAAAGACAACCTGAATTATCAGAAGGGTGCAAATTGAACAAATGTACTAAGTATTTGGATTGTACTGCATGCAAAAGGGCGAAGGTTCATAGATGCAGCTATCCCAGTTCAAATAGGAAATCTGACAAAGAATTCCAACTTGTGCATATGGACCTATGTGGCCCAATGCCTGTTGCTAGCATGGGAGGTTCGAGGTATGCACTGTGTCTCTCAGATGACAAAACAAAGGTTACATGGTTTTTTCCTCTCAAAACAAAAGCAGATACTGCAGAAACAGTTAAAAATTGGGTTCATGCAGTAGAACTTGAATTCGGTACTAGAGTACTTGCTTTTCAAACAGACAGAGGGTCAGAATTTACCGGGTCTGTGTTGCAGAATTTCTTTAAGAAAAAGGGAATTAAGCATCATCTGTCTACACCTTATTCCCCCTAAGAAGGAGGCGTGGCCGAACGGAAAAACAGGGTTCTGCAAGAGTTGGCAAACTCTATGTTGTTTGATGCTAAACTTCCTCAAAGTTACTGGGCGGAAGCCTGGCAGACGGCTACTCATGTTCTGAACCGAGTATATAATTCGGTAATTGATACGACGCCATATTTTGCTTTATATGGGAAGAAGCCCAAAGTTAATTACTTTCGGGTGTTTGGATCTCAAGCCTATGTACTTATCCCAAAAGCGTTAAGGAAAAAGGGAAGTCCAAGGGCTAGGAAACTCATCTTTTGTGGGTACGAACCACATGCCAAATCTTGGAGGTTTGTGAACCCAGATGGGGATACTACAAGAGTGGTCCTCAGTAGGAGCGCTGAATTTTGTGAGCAATCCGGATGGACTCACTTACATGCTAACCCTGACATTTTGAGAGATGATTTAGGCATTTATGCTGAGAAAGAAAGTCCAGAGGGTGATGAGCCAGAAGGGGATGGTGCACATGGTTCAGATGCAGATTCTGACCAGGCACAAGGTTCTTCTCCTAAGGTAGAAAAGCCAGAATCTAAGAGTGTCCCAACATCGCCAGTCATTAGGCCTAGCAGACAGCAAAAGCGAAGCAGGTCACCTGCAACACCAAGCCCAAGGGAGGTATCTAAACGGAGGTCTTTATCCCTAGAGGTAAGTCCAGACATAAAGTCTGAGGCAGATTCTGACAGCCAACGGTCAGAGGGGGCACAAGAGGAGCAATTGCGCAGGTCAAAACGTGCCACAAAGGGCAAGCTGCCAGAGCGGTTTAAGGTGACAAGTGTATACGTAAATATGGCACAGTGTGAGCCAGATAGCTATGTAGAGGTACAACAGCTTCCAAGCTCAGAAGCCGCAAAGTGGCAGGAAGCAATGGAAAAAGAGATGGCTTCAATGAAGTCTCTCGGTGTGTTTACAAGTACAGAGCTTCCAAAAGGGCAACAAGCTGTAGGTTGTCGATGGGTATATCGTTTAAAGCCCACAACTACTGAGGAGTTGCAATATAAAGCCCGACTAGTTGCAAAAGGGTTTTCGCAGCGCAAAGGGGTTCACTATTCTCAAATTTATGCCCCTACTTCAAGATCAGAGTCATTAAGAATGCTTTTAGCCTCTTCAGCTAAGAAGGGAAATAAGCTGTTTCATTTTGATGTCAATGTGGCTTATTTAAATGCAGACTTACAGGAGGAAGTCTATATGACGCCACCACCAGGTTTTGAAGGAGACAAGCCAAACCAGGTCTGGCGCCTACACAAATCCATTTATGGGTTGAAACAGTCCGCCCATAATTGGAATTCCTGCTTAAACGATGCTCTAGAGAGCATGGGGTTCAGAAAGAGCGCAGCAGATGCGTGTCTTTATCTAAAAGGCTCGGGATGTGAACAAGAAGCAGTCTTGATATTTGTTGACGATTTATTATACAGTGGAAAGGACGATAAACTTGCACAACAATTTGCCACAAAGCTTGGAGAAAAGTTTCAGATAAAATCACTAGGCAATGTATCTGTTTATCTAGGAGTAAAAATTCAGCAAGATGAAAATGGGAACTATTGGCTCAGCCAAGAAGCTAAGATCCAGCAGTTGCTGGAAAGGTTTAAAATGGACAACTGTGCTGGTGTTAAAACCCCAATGGAGTTAAGTTACACAAAGGATGCTCAAACTGAGCAACAGGCAGAGTTCAGTAATCCCGGGGTTTACCAGTCAGCGATAGGCAGTCTACTCCACATTGCACAGTGGACTCGGCCCGATATAACATATGCTGTCAACATGCTGTGTAGACAAGCTGAAAAACCATCAATGCATGCTTGGCAAGGAGTAAAAAGAGTTTTAAGGTATCTCCAAACTACCAAAAGGTTTCGCTTAAAGCTATCAGCAGAGGGCAGCACACAACTTGAATGTTGGGCTGACAGCAGTTGGGCTGATGCTGGACCAGATAGAAAATCAGTGTCAGGAATGGCGATAAAATTTGGAAATGCACTAATTGGTTGGAGATCAAGAAAACAATCACTTATAGCTTTAAGTTCAACTGAATCTGAGTTCAATGCATTATCAGATGTATGTAGAGAACTGGAATTTTATAAACAACTGGTACAAGAATTGTTTGGAGAATGTTCCCTACCTATCAGAGTGTGGGAAGACAATCAACCTTGTATTAAACTAGCTAAATCAGGTCAATTCAAGGCACACACAAAACATTTGGATATTCGTTATCAAAATGTATGCCAAAGTGTAAAACAAGGTTTAATTGAACTAAAGTATTGTCCAAGCCAAGAAAATCTCGCAGACGGTTTTACAAAAGCTTTGAGTCCGCAATCTCATAAATGTTTCTGTTCAGGTTTAAATTTGAATTAAGGTTGGTACAGCTCAGTGTTACGAGCGAGAGGGGGTGTTGGTATTAAAGGGTTAAGAAGCTCTAATCAAGACGCTCTAATCACTGAGCAGCTGGAGGTAGTTAGGCTTCCAGGAATGTGAGTTTGTATAAATAGTCAACTCACTCGTGTGTTTGCCCCCCCTTCCCCCCTTTTCCCTTTCTTTTCTTTTGGGGCGTGTTTGCTGAAATGTGTGATTCTTCACCAGTTTTTTGTTTTGTGTAAATAAACCTTTTATTTGAGTTCCAAACCGCTTGCTCCAAGATTCCTTTATTGAAAAGATGCTGACTCTACAGCCCTTCTTGAGCCGCTGTGCGAAAAGCTCTGCTGTAATGGAACGTTGTCGCATCGGAAGCGCACTGGACATTTGATAAGCATTAAACTAATTAAAGTTTAATGGGACGAAAACAACTAAACAACAACAACAAAATGGATTCTGTAATAAACACTGCTCTGGGTGTCTGCTTCTGAGAACTGTAAAGGGTCCATTTAGATTCAAAATTACATGGGTTGGGTTTGGGGTATGGTTGCAGACCCTCCAAGTGTCCCCATTTTCCAAGGACAGTCCTGGATTTACAGAAGCCGTCCCAGTTTCTGATTTGATCCCAGAATGTCGCACTTTTCCTTAAGATGTCCGTATGTTCATCGGAGAAATGTTGGAGGGCATAGTAGGATGTCCCTGTTTTCATCAGAGAAATATTGACAGGTATGTATTTATGCAACCCCTGAGCCAAAGAGAGAAATAACTATTCCTCCTCTGTAGGGAAGTTTTTTTAACGCTTCTTGCTTTATTATGTGCTTATATATGTTAGAAGCCGCCCAGAGTGGCTGGGGCAACCCAGTCAGATGGCCGGGTTACAAATAATAAAATAAAAATATTTTATTTTTATTATTATTGACGTCCTATTTAATAATTTCTATTGGAGAAATGTTGGAGCGTATGCAAAAGCCTACTGGAATAAGAAGGTCTTCATCTGCTGGCAGAAGGAGGGAGCCTGTCTAACTTCTCTAGGGATGGAATTCTAGGGTCTGGGAGCAGCTACCAAGAAGGCTTTGTCGAAGTAATGATTCTTCAACATCAACTTCGTTGGACTGGTCATGTTGTTCGGATGCCTGATTATCGTCTTCCAAAGCAGCTACTCTATTCCAAACTTAAAAATGGTAACCGTAATGCTGGTGGTCAACAAACGCGGTTCAAAGACTGTCTCAAGGCAAATCTTTTAAAATGTGGTATAAACACCGACAACTGGGAAACACTGGCCTGTGAGCACTCCAGTTGGAGAACAGCCTTTATCAAAGGTGTTATAGACTTTGAAGACACTCAAACTCAGGGCGAAAGGGAGAAACACGCCAAGAAGAAGGTACGTTTGGCAAACCCTCACCATGATCAACTCCCACCCAGAAACCTATGTCCCCACTGTGGAAGGATGTGTGGATCCAGAACTGGCCTCCACGGTCACCAATGGACACACTGTTAAAACCGTAGTGATTGCCAGAGGGGGGGGTGGCAGGACTAAAAGAAGGTAGTCTTCACAACCAAGCTGGGCTGACAGAGCCACTAAGTAGATTTGATCTGGTCAATCGGGCAATTGAAGCCAAGATTCTTTGCGCATTCATCCTGGATGAAGACCAGCTAAAAGCTATCATGTTGCCTCCCTTACAATTTCCCATCGTGCCGGACATCTCCCTGCTCCCTGCACACTTTTGCACAGAGACTTATCACAAAATAGATCTCGCGGAGGGCAAGGAAAGTCGTTTGCTGTTGTGGTTAAACATTAAAGACCGCACTGGGCTGTCACTTGCAATTTGCATTTACAAACAGCTGTACTGGAATCTTCTATGTCCAGCAACAAGCTTTCTTCTGCGCACAAAAAATAAATTTGTTCATCCAATTAGCAATAAATTATCTTGACTTAACTTCATTAGTGAGCAGCATTTTTTTCCCAGATCCAGAGGACTAGGAAAGCGGAAAATGAATGCCAGACTGCTATCTATCTATCTATCTATCTATCTATCTATCTATCTATCTATCATCTATCATCTATCTATCATCTATCTATCAATCATCTAGCTATCATCCATCTATGTATCTATCATCTATCTATCTATCATTTATTTATTTCCCTCTCGGTGGGAACAGTTTCAGTCTTGCAGACCCAGCTCAGCACCCTAAGCTGCCACCTTCCTCTCCCACCCTATCTTCTGCCTCAGGGTGGGTGAGTTCAAATCTGCAGGAAGGAAGGTTTGTCCTTCATTTCTTCTCAGTGACTGCACGGCCATGTTTGTTTGTTTGTTTTGTAGGCGACTTCTCAGTGCTCACAGCTATGTTTGATTTGAAACTCCTTTTGTACTTCAGTTTTCACTTTTCCCTCCTCCCAGAGAGAGCATGAGGCAGGGAGGGCATGTTAAAAACAAAACAACAGTGTGAGTAGATAAATAGGTACCACTGCAGTGGGAAGGTAAACGGCATTTTTGTGTGCTCTGGCACTCGTCATGATGTCCTGTTGCACCAGAAGCAGTTTAGTCATGCTGGCCTTGTGACCAGGAAAGCTGTCTGTGGACAAACACTGGCTTCCTCGGCCTGAAAGCGAGATGAACGCTGCAACCCCATAGTCGACTTTGACTGGACTTAACCGTCCAGGGATCCTTTACCTTTACCTACCTTCAACCATGGGCAGCCAGAGGATGATGCTAATGGCCATGGTTAAAGGTGAGGATGTATTTGACAAGGCTGATGATGAACCAGGTGTCTTTACTCTCCTAAATATGGAGCAGCTTGAGAATTTGCCCCTCAAAATATATTGGGAGATATCAGTGCCACTCCTCTCCTCCTCCTCCGCCTCCTCTTCCTCCTCCTCCTCCTCTTCTTCTTCTTCTTCTTCTTCTTCTTCTTCTTCTTCTTCCTCTTCCTTTGGCTGCTTCCCCCCACCAGTCCCACCAAACTGCATCCACATTTATTTATTTTACAGCTTGACAAAGGGAAAGTAGACTACAAAGAAGTGACTGCTTTTTGGGATTCGGGTTTTCAGCCAGTTGAAAGGAAGTGCAGAACACCTGACAACATCCTCAGGTTTCTAAAGCTCACCCATTCTGCAGGGGTAACTGACAGCCCTTTCAAGGGAGAAGCTCCTGAGTACTTAATAACAGAGAATTAACAACCTGACAATAGGCAAGGCACTTGCTCAGGCATTAGTAAGAAAACAGAGTGACACCTTCCATGAAAAGCTCCTTGAATGCCATTTAAACTTGTCACATTGCAGAAAATAGAGCTGCAAATTGATAAAAAGAAAAAGAAATCGGGGCTGTTCATTATGCAAGCTAAATGTCTAATTTTCTTAAATTGCATCCATTTTTCGCATGTTAAAACAAGAGGCCTTCTTTGACGGAAGAAATAGCAGCGAGGGGAAATTCTGGTGGTCTATGCCAGTTAACCCACTTAGGACAAGAAGAACTACAAGGGTTAAGGCCGAAAGACTGGGAGGAGCAGGCGGCGTCGCTGCAACAAACATGTTCCTGCAACAAGGGAAATGATTTGAGCAAGGTGCAGCACAATTAAAAAATATTGTCAATCTAATAACTGGAATATCGATGGCATAAGTAAATATTGTGTGACCAGGCGGCAACAGCCCCAGCCCCCAGGGATCATAAGGAAGGAATAAAAACTCCGAGAACATTATATGGAATTAAAATTAGGCCACAACTTTATTAAACTTCCAAATGTAGGAAGACCTTGGCTTAGGCCTTGGGCGTGTATCCCTCCCAGCCCCCCAGCCGGGGGGAACTGGGGCACATCAGGGTAAATGGGATATGGGGGTGCTCTGCGAGACGTAAGTGTAGCAGGCAGCCCAGCCCATATCTCCGCACGCAGGGTAGTTCACTGACGACCTTTCAGTGGATGACCAGTGACACCCATTATATATAACCCCTTTAAGAGGGGACCCTGGAATCACCGCTGCGGGGGGGGGGGTGAGTCAACACTTCGCATGTGCCCCCCCCCCATTAAAAGGAAGAAAAGACTAAAGGGTTCCACCTAAGGCCATAACCGCCAAAGTTGTGACGAATTGCTACAGGGAAGACAAAACCTGCCAATGCAGGAAAATTTCTTCCCGGTCCTTCAACAGCAACCAGTCCTAGACTGTAGCAGCGCCCGCTAAACAGGAAGAAAAAAGTTAACCTGCAAACAAGAAAACATGAAACTAAGGGAAGGTAGGGAGGGTGAATCTCCAGAGCCGACTGCCTGGATACTGCCGGCTCCACCCCCTTATATATATGGGGCTGGCCCCACCTCCCAGCAACGAAACTTGATTACTGAGTTTGAGCGTGAACCTCCAAAAATTTACACTGAGAGGCAGGCCAGTCCCTGTTTGCCAGTAAGTTCCCTGGGAACTGTAGCACCACACACAATCCCGCAAAGGGCACCCACAATGTAAAGCGTGAGTGCTCATTATTGATACCTTCTATTTCCATTGCAAGCACACTTCAGTGTAGGTCCAGTTTGTACATTCTGCAAAATTATTATTATTATTATTATTATTATTATTATTATTATTATTTATTTGTAACCCGCCCATCTGGCTGGGTTTCCCCAGCCACTCTGGGCGGCTTCCGCAGAAACCAAAAATACACTAAAATGTCGCACATTAAAAACTTCCCTGAAGTTAAGATGTCTTCTGAATGTCAGGTAGTTGTTTATCGCTTTGACATCTGATGGGAGGGCATTCCACAGGGCGGGCACCACTACCGAGAAGGCCCTCTGCCTGGTTCCATGTAGCTTTGCTTCTCACAATGAGGAAACCGCCAGAAGGCCCTCGGTGCTGGACCTCAGCATCCGGGCAGAACGATGGGGGTGGAGACGCTCCTTCAGGTATACTGGGCCGAGGCCGTTTAGGGCTTTAAAGGTCAACACCAACACTTTGAATTGTGCTCGGAAACGTACTGGTAGCCAATGTAGGTCTTTCAAGACCGGTGTTATATGGTCTCGGCGGCCACCCCCAGTCACCAGTCTAGCTGCCGCATTCTGGATTAGTTGTAGTTTCCGGGTCACCTTCAAAGGTAGCCCCATGTAGAGCGCATTGCAGTAGTCCAAGTGGGAGATAACTAGAGCATGCACCACTCTGGCGAGACAGTCCGCGGGCAGGTAGGGTCTCAACCAAAATATAAAGCTATTCCTGTACTGCACCGTGAAAGGTGAGCGTTTGCATGTCTCAGGTTTGCATGAAGCAATTTATCTTGCACATCTTTATGCTCTGCTAAAATTCTCCCCCTGACTCACCAACGGGAGGCCATTCAAACATGCAACGCACACTGCTAGTCTGAAGTGTTCAATCGAGGAAAATCTTTGCCGTTTGGTTCTGCAAAACGCGTCAACTGAGCCTTGGAGCCAAGCGACGCACGGCATTAACCGCTTAAAACTACGGTGCCGCTGTTCTGCTGGAGAAAAACCAAGCTATGGGCCCCAGATCTGTCAAGTGCTCTCAATCTAGACTGTTTTCTACTGAAAAGCATCGCCTGCCTGTCTGCTACTTACCACTGATTGTGATAAACAGAACTTCTGGAGGCAGAAAGCAGCCGGGGAGATGTTTTTCAGCAGAAAACAACCTGACGCCTTGTGAGATGCGCTCTTGGCACAAAGAAGGATGACAATAGATTGGGGGCTTGCTTCAGGGACCTCATGTTGGCTACCCCTATCTATAGAATGGAAAATTCAGACACCACCGAAAACAGATGTGTGCATTTGTCCCCAAAGTGGTTCAGAAATGAAAGCATATGAAATTAAAAGCAAACAAGTGGTATAGCTAAAGTAAATGCAGATTTATTCTCTGGCTCAGTAATTCTCCAACTTCTCGTTTTAATGTGAACCGACATTCACAAAATAATGTCTTTTTCTTCGTTGGGGAATTATAAGGATGGAACTACCGAAACTGTTAAGAAACTTACTCTTGTATGCGACAACAGCGGCAAGAATGTTACTTGCCCCAAAATGGAAAGAAGCAGAAGTCCCAGCAAAGGAAGAATGGATACAAAAACTTAATGGAATATGCAGAAATGGCAAAACTTACCGGAAGAATAAGAAATCAAGACAACAAACTTTTTATAAAAGAATGGAAATGGTTTATTGAATATTTAGAGATAAATTGTAAACAGATAAGAACATTGGCAGGATTGTTGTAATAACCTGCAGTTTTATAAGAGTCTATATTTAGAGTAGATGAATAAATGAGCAAATTAAGTTAATTTGGATATGCAGAAGACGTTAAAAATAAATTTAAGAGAAAGAGGGGGAAGGAAGGCAAGTTCTGAAATGTTAAAATGATTGTAAAATTAGTGAAATGTATAAATCTGAAAAGCATAAATATTTTTTTTTTAAAGTGAACTGACATAATTCACACTTTCAGAACCAATACATAGGCTGCCGTTTTTAATGAGAACTTTTCTGAATTCTGCAATGCAGTTCTCCACCCAAAACAGCCAGTATGGAGTAGCAGCAGGATTTCCTCACTTTCAGAAGAGTCTACCTGTTGCATCTATATGAAAAAACAAGATTGCCTCCTTCCCAGGTATGGGATCCTTTGACAATTTGAAGGGGGCAGAGTTTTCATATCCCTAACGGATAGCTCAGTCAGTAGAGCATGAGACTCTTAATTCCAGGGTTGTGGGTTCAAGTCCCATGTTGGACAAAATTTTCCTGCATTGCAGGGGGGTTGGACTAGATGACCCTCGTGGTCCCTTCCAACTCTACAACTCTATGATTCTATGAACTATGCTCAAGGTCAGCTCTAGGAAGCTGGAGAAACTAGCATCCAGAGATGCAAAGAGGTGGAGGGAACGTTTTTTCATATGTGGTGGACCTGTAAAAGGCTAAAAGAGTATTGGGAAATGATCCATAATGAATTGGAAAAAAGGACTTTCCCCAAAAAACCCCGAGTCCTTTCTGTTGGGGATAATTCAGACTGAAATTCCCATTATTTATGTATGCTACTACAGTGGTACCTCAGGTTACATCTGCTTCAGGTTACATATGCTTCAGGTTACACACTCCACTAACCCAGAAATAGTGGTTCAGGTTAAGAACTTTGCTTCAGGATAAGAACAGAAATTGTGTTCTGGCGACGCGGCGGCAGCAGGAGGCCCCATTAGCTAAAGTGGTACCTCAGGTTAAGAACAGTTTCAGGTTAAGAACGGACCTCCGGAACGAATTAAGTACTTAACCTGAGGTACCATTGTACTGTGCCTTGTTTTTTGATAGCCCCAAAATGGAAAACAAGCAATGTCTCAACCAAAGAAAAATGGCAAGTTACGTTGACAGAATATGCACAACTTGCAGGCTTAACATATAGAATAAGAGAACAAGAAGAACAAACGTTTAAAGAAGATTGGAAAACGTTCATTGAATATATGGGAAATAATTGTGTACAGCTGAAACCGCTGGCCGCATTAAGATAAATGCAACAGTGTAAATAAGTTTTGATGGATGCAATAATGGAATACTGAATGGTATAGCTTTTGTAAAATATGCAGGGATTTATGATATGTAAAATGAATCATGGAAAGAGAAGAAGGGAAGTCATTGATATCATAAGGGCGTAAAATGAGTATTTTAAATTGTAAAACAGAAAATTTAATAAAAATTATATACAAATAAAAGAGAAACTAGCATCTCTCATCTGCCGGCGCCACCTGAAAGCATTCTCAACTTTAGCGTTGAGTGCCATTTTATCTGCCTTATACCACACCAGCACACATAAGTTTGGGATGGGGGGAATATAATCCTTATTTTAAATCTCATTTCAGCACATAATAACACCCACATTCATTTGTACAGTGGTACCTCGGGTTAAGAACTTAATTCGTTCTAGAGGTCTGTTCTTAACTCGAAACTGTTCTTAACCTGAAGCACCACTTTAGCTAATGGGGCCTCCTGGTGCTGCTGTGCTGCTGGAGAACGATTTCTGTTCTCATCCTGAAGCAAAGTTCTTAACCCGAGGTAATATTTCTGGGTTAGCGGAGTCTGTAACCTGAAGCGTCTGTAACCTGAAGTGTACGTAACCCGAGATACCACTGTATTGTCCTTTTGGGCCAGTACTACTGTTACCTGTTGATAACGTGAGGTAGTAGAACAAAAAGCAATCCAATCTAACCTGTGGGACATAACCCACGAAGACTCTCCTGCCTCGGCTCTGTGCATATATCTCGCATTCATTTCAAAAACACAAGGGTGTCCCAGGTTGCGAGCTGAGGTTGAAGGAATCCCAGGTCTGCTACGAAAGTACAGAAATGTTAAGTCTTGCTATTCCAAATACAATCAGACGGTGGCAGCACTGGGCCACGTTAAAACTTCTCTTCCAAAACCTATAATGCGAAGTTATCTGTTGCTGGACTTTGGACCGGAAAAATCATTCTCAGCAAGGCATCCCCACTTCCCTCTCTCCCCCCCTGCAAACAAAAAACAAAAAAACCCTGCTGGTTTCAAAGAGTTAAGGCGTTTGGCTCTCTGTTTAGAGCAGGGGTCAGCAACCTTTTTCAGCCGTGGGCCAGTCCACTGTTCCTCAGACCTTGTGGGGGACCAGACTGTATTTTTTTTTGGGGGGGGGGGGGATGAACGAATTCCTATGCCCCACAACCAACCCAGAGATGCATTTTAAATAAAAGCACACATTCTACTCATGTAAAAACACCAGGCAGGCCCCACAAATAACTCAGGGATGCATTTTAAATAAAAGTACACATTCTACTCATGTAAAAACATGCTGATTCCCAGACCGTCCGGAGGCCGGATTGAGAAGGTGAATGGGCCGCATCCTGCCCCTGGGCCTTAGGTTGCCTACCCCTGGTTTAGAGCCACAGATGCTAAACTCTTTGTCTTAGAAGGAGCAGCACAGCTGACAGGTAAGACTGATGTCTAGGTGCTCCCAATTTGCTTTCTATAGCAGCGCAACGTAGGTGCTTTTTTCCCCCCAACTGGAGAATGTTTTCTCATTCCCTTAACGCGCTTTTTGCATTGTACAAATTGCCACTGCAGGAACAGTTCTATAAATCTCCAGGTGCCTAGGCCTCTACTCGATGTCCCCCTGACCTGAAATCCTTGGCAAGCAGCGGACGGGGTTCATGCATCTCGATGACGCATGACTCCCGACAGTCGAAATGGATGATGTTACAGTAACCCCGCTAGGGCAGGGTGACTGAACATGATGCAGCTGGGAACCCAAAGTGGTCCCTCCACATCCCATCGCCATGCGCAGTGGCAGGAAAAGCATGCCCTATTTTAAAAGTATGGACTTCTGGCTGCAAAGGAAAAATCGGAATATGCTCCTAATTCTCATATTGAAGCTGCAGCTTCTGTTGCATCTACAACTTGAATTTGCACCTTGGAAAGAAGAAAGGAAGAATCATCTCAGCAAAGTCTGGTTTCAGCCACAGACAGGAACATTTGCATTTGTCAAACCTAAATTTAAGTTGAATGGGGCAGTGGGTTTTAATAATGTGGGTAATTTTTCTTTTCTTTTTGGTGTCCCTTCCAGACACTTTAATCACCCAAGTTGTCCGCCGTAGTTTTTCTTAAAGGAACGAAATAGAAGAAAGAAGCTTGATGGAAAAGTCCTGCCTCTTTTCTTCATTTATACCCTGGGTCTGGCTTCAAAAGCATTTCTAAGTTGGACCATAAACTTCTTTTATAAATACCATTTTTCCTTGAAAGCTATATCTTACTGCAATGGCCAAAGTTTTGTCATGTGCTAGATTAAGATGCCTGACAAAAATCAATAATGCTGAGGTAACAACATTGGTTTCTGCGAGGCTCTCAATTACTTTCTCGGTTGTTTGTCACCGGGAGAATATATGATGGGTTGTTTTCCCTGCAGGCTGTAAAACTAGCCTGTTTGCCTTCCATCAACTCTGCATATGTCACTTTTACACTCCTAAGTGTATTACTGATGTGCGTGTGTTTGAAGAGCCACGAAACGTGATCCAGTGGGCAGACCCTCCTGCCCAGGCCTTACTGAAATGAAGGGCACGAGTAGCAGTGGCATCGCAACAGGGGGGCGGTGCGCCCTGGGTTCCATGTCTGTGGGGGTGACAAGAAGTCACCCTGTGGGGGCTCGCGGTGGCATGAGCAGCCATCGTGCTGCCACAGCTGCATGTGGAGGATTCTTCGTTGGCGGCTGCAGCCACGAGCAGAGGATCCCGGCACCGTCCGTATGGCGCTGGAGCAGTGCTGCCAGCAAACCGCTATACAGCATATGTGCGGCGTCACGCGCATGCGCTGTACGTAGCGATGCCCGCCCCGGGTGTCCCTGGTGGGTAGTGCTCTGGTCTAAACCACTGAGCCTCTTGGGTTTGCCAATCAGAAGGTCAGCAGTTCGAATCTGTGCAACGGGATGAGCTCCCATTGCTCTGTCCAAGCTCCTGCCAACCTAGCAGTTCGAAAGCACACCAGTGCAAGTAGATAGATAGGTACAGCTGCGGCGGGAAGGTAAACAGCATTCCCGTGTATTCTGGCTTCTGTCACAGTGTCCCGTTGCATCAGAAGCGGTTTAGTCATGCTGGCCACATAACCCGGAGAGCTGTCCATGGACAAACACCTGAAAGCGAGATGAGCATTGCAACCCCATAGTCGCCTTTGACTGAAGTTAACCATCCAGGGGTCCTTTACCTTTACCTTTACCTACTGAAATGAATGGGAACCAAGTAAGAGCACCCCACTTGCTCTCCCAGGGTAGTGCTCATGGGGTCGCTCAGTTGGTAGAGCATGAGACTCTCAAGATCATGGGTTCAAGTCCTACATTGGGCAAAACGATTTCTGTACTCAGGATCCTTTCCAACTCCACAGTTCTGTGGTTCTTTGGTTTCCATGGAGCTTGCACAATAGACGGCAGGTGAGATGTATCTAAGGAAGGAAGAACAGCTTATTGAAACGAAGGGAGTAGGCAGAACTGGCAAAGCTCACAGCGAAAATTAGAGATCCATATGTGGACTGGAAACTTTCTGCGGAATATCTAAAGAACTATCCTCACGGCATGAAAACATGAGCAGGATTTGAAATATGAGCGACAGCAGAAAGACACGAAGGCTAATAAATTAGGGTGCATATAAGAAGAGTTATAAGTTAAAATATGCAGCGTTGAAGGTAAACACTGAACATCATGGAGACAGGTGGGAAGTCAATGGATAAATGGGCGAAAACATTCCTTTTTAACCAGGCCTTTGGTTTGATCTGTTTGGCATCCTATACCCTTTTAAAATGTGGCTCTTTTCTGGGAGGGTGTTATTGGGTTGTTGATTTTATTCTGATTATATACGTTGTGATCTTTTCTGTAAACTGCCCTGGGACCTCTGGGTATAGGACAGAATACAAACACAATCAATTAATCAATTTAAACATATTGTTGATGGTAAAGTATGTAAACTAAACTTTTTTAAAAAAGAAAAGAAAACAATTCATAGTGATTGTATCTCTATTTAAATTGCAGTAGTTATTTCTAAAATTCTCTTCCTCTCTCTCAATTAGCATATGTGAAAAATTGGCAGCCTCTTTTTCCCCCTCCTTCCCTAATTTTTGGCGGTGCCTTTTGGTGTCCTTCCTGTTTCAAATACGGATCGAGCCCCCTTCGTCCCTGTGTCGATCAAGCCCCATCTTCTATTTTCCTAGCTCGTGAGCATTTCGGCAGCGCCAACCAGCCTGTTGAAAGCCATAACATTCACAAGCAAGCTTTTGGAAAGCACACGGTCATGTTATCATCCTCCAGGGATGTCTCCATCCATCTCAGCAAGGCCCAGCTGGCAAGAGGAGCGTGTTGCTCACACTGAGACCTTTTCTTCTTTTTTTGTCTTTGGTCCTCTTTCACCTGAGCAACGGCAGCAAGAGCCAGAGAACCAGGGGAAGGGTGCCAAGATGCACAGAAGGATGCAGCTGGTCTCCTGTCTCAGAGGACGGGAGGTTTTACTGTGTGCCCATATAACCTTCCTGCCGAACTGCCTCGTTGGCCCATCATTTGGATGGAGGCAGAGGCCATTTCCCCTGTAACCAAATGGGGTCAGTAACATTGTCCTCCTTCTGAGCCAAGCTGCCACCCAATTCACAAATTGATCTTCCGTTTCTTGATCACTACTGGGCATATGTTTGCCACTCCAAGCATGCTATGTTTTTTTTTGGGGGGGGGAGCTGGACCTCCCCATGAACATCTCCTTTTTTTCTCTTATACAGTGGTAAAGGTAAAGGGACCCCTGACCATTAGGTCCAGTCGTGGCCGACTCTGGGGTTGCGGCGCTCATCTCACTTTATTGGCCAAGGGAGCCGGCGTACAGCTTCCGGGTCATGTGGCCAGATGATTAAGCAGCTTCTGGCAAACCAGAGAAGCGCACGGAAATGCCGTTTCCCTTCCCGCTGGAGCGGTACCTATTTATCTGCTTGCACTTTGACGTGCTTTCGAACCCGCCAACCTTCTGATCGGCAAGTCCTAGGCTCTGTGGTTTAACCCACAGCGCCACCCTCGTCCCATTATACAGTGGTACCTTGGGTTAAAAACTTAATTCATCCTGGAGGTCCGTTCTTAACCTGAAACTGTTCTTAACCTGAGGTACCACTTTAGCTAATAGGGCCTCCCACTGCCGCCGCGCCGCCGCTGCCGCGTGATTTCTGTTCACATCCTGAAGCAAAGTTCTTAACCCGAGGTACTATTTCTGGGTTAGCAGAGTCTGTAACCTGAAGCATCTGTAACCTGAAGCGTCTGTAACCCGAGGTACCACTGTAATAGCAATGGTGCCCACCAGAGAGACACCCAACCGAATGGTAGGGATGGGCTCAGAAATGTGTATTTTGGATGAGGTCTTGTTTGTGACCACTGTGTCTTTCTTCGCGCCACCTGTCTTCTTCCCCTTGAACTTTGCTTCTTCTTTCTCAGCGTCCTTCGGGGAGTCCCTGCCCCCCTCTCCCTGCTCCCCAAAGCCTAGCACTCGATTTTGTTCTCGGACAGCAGCTCAGCCAATTGCTGCTCATCTCAAACACCTAATAGAGAGCCAGTGTGGTGTAGTGGTTAAGAGCGGTAGACTCATAATCTGGTGAACCGGGTTCGCTTCCCCACTCCTCCACATGCAGCTGCTGGGTGACCTTGGGCTAGTCACACTTCTTTGAAGTCTCTCAGCCCCACTCACCTCACAGAGTGTTTGTTGTGGGGGAGGAAGGGAAAGGAGAATGTTAGCTGCTTTGAGACTCCTTTGGGTAGTGATAAAGTGGAATATCAAATCCAAACTCTTCTAATAATGCCGGGGTTGCCGGGAACAATATATTTCAGCCACTCAATGTCTGGGCGAACAGGGATTTATTTTTTCCCATTTCTCCTGTTAATAATAAGGGTAATGTCTATGCCTAGCTGCCTTTGGGTGGCTGAGTGCATCAGAGGTACTACACTGTGCAGTGTGCCCAGCTGCCCTATAAGCAAATTAAATGTTTATAGGGGGTGCAGATCTGGGACCCACTGCAAAGAATTTGGAGCTCCCACAACCACCACTTCCTTCTTTTTAAAAATAATGTTTATTAAAGTTTCACAGACAATAAAAATTTCAAGATTTAAACATAAGGAAAACTTCAAGAATAAAAGCATACAAAAACAAAACATATAAAAAATACACAGTAACAAACCATTAGAAAAAGAAAGGAAAGAAGAGAAAAAAGAAAAAAGAGAAAAACCAAAAAACAGAACAGAGAGTAAATTAATATTTTCATCTCTTATCACAACCACCACTTCCTAATAATGCCGCTGGTGGAAGGATTTCCAACCCCCAGTTAAAAATGAAACTCTACTGAGAGGATAAACTCAAAGGATCCCTCGGAATCCGCACACGGACGGGCTCTTCTTCAAGCGTCTCCTTTTAAAAGAAGCAAAACTGGACTTGGATGCTCTCGCTGCCCTTGTAAGAGGTCGCAGCTGAAAGGAAGATGCCGTTTTCCACATCTGCTCTGTTGACAAGAAACCAAATGGGCCCTTTTGGACAGGCAGGAGGCTGTTTTGGCAGCTGCGGCCTTCGTTCTCCGACCCTTCTGAACCCAGGTGGGAAGGGCAGCCCAACGGCGCTTTTTGCTGGCTCGAGCCTATTAACCGAAAGTTATCATTTCAGTTTGTGCTTTTCTCTATAGCATGCCGTTTTTGGATGGGCAACCCGATCTGCCGTCTCGCCTTGCCCTTGGCATAGCCGCCGACAATTTAGCAAGCTGCAATTTGTTTGTGTGAGCTCATCATCTTTAAAGAGCAGGCTGTTGGAGGCGTTGAGAGCGTGGCTGCAAGAGAAATGTAAAGGTTCGAGTGATGCTTTCGGCAGATTGGAATATACATAACGGTCTTAACTAGAGGAGTTTAGGCTCCAGAGTGTCTATTGAACTTAAGTGGTGGCAAACCCCCTTCATCGCTTGCTTGATTGCCCCATTCACAAAGACACTAGAGATAAGTGCTTACGTCAGCCCAATATTTACATCCTCCAAATTGTGGCCAATTCAACATAAAACTGCATACCTTCAACAGAGCTTCCAAATGGCCAAAGCAGCTAAGCGTCTCTGACGATAATACAGTTGACCATTTTAACATCGAGACATGATTTTGTACTACTTTCTTCTTTCCTTGGGGCAACATTTTTGCGACAGCATCTTAGATTTCCAAATGTGCCTGGGGTCCAAAAAAAGGGGGTTGGGGGGCTTGGGTGTCCCAACCAAGGAAGAATGGCAGACCAAGTTAATGCAGAAACAGCAAAAATAATGGGAAGAATAAGGAATCGAGAAGTTGTAAACAACTAAACACATTAGCAGGATTAATCTAAAAGCAAATAGTTAAAAAGTTTATTTAAAAGGAAACTAGAGAGCAGCTAAGTAAAAGGTGTAAAATGGGAGATGCCTTTTTGGAAATGATTTTATACGAAACCACGGAACGGGTTGGGAGTCAAACTGAGTATGTACTGATTTACGTGTGGTTGTTGTCAAACTGAAAAGTGAAAAATAAAATGTATTTTTTTTAATAATAAAAAAGGCTTGGGACTCCTGCTCTAAGGTAAAGCAATATTATTATCCTACACATTGCCTATGGAGGGGAAAGCAAGACTAAGAAAGAGTGGAATACAGAACAGGGATGTGGTACAAACCACAGGCTTTATTTGTTTGTTTTATTTAGGAAATTTTTGTTCCCTCCTTTGTTATTCTCAGCAATAAAGTCAAAGTGTAACATAGCCAGAATACTCAAAAACAGAGGAAACCGGTGCTCAAAAAACAATTTAATTTCATAAAACCGACAATCTCAACACTTAGGGTAGTATTCAGCTACGTTTTGCTCAAGAGTAGACTCGTTGAAATGAATGAATGCCACTCATTAATTTCAATTTGTTTCCTCTTGGTAAAACTAAGCTGAAACCACCCTTAACAGGCTTGGGGGGGGGGGATAAATAAGTTTGAAGCGGATACTGAAACGTTAATCCCGGCAGTAGCTTTCATAACAAAATAAGCTGAAGTAAAACAATGCTTGTTTAATTATCGTGAACTTGATCCATAAAAGCAATGATGCTAAACTTTAGAAAGCATAATAGGAACCACATAATAGGAAGTGGTTACTGAGAGTGACCACTAGATGGAGGCAGATAGTTACTAATCTGATTTATGATATTCAACAGGGCACCTTAAGCTGCGCTCCAACTTTCTTTTTAAATGCTTTTTTAAATCCTACAACGGAACAGAAACGGGATCCATTCTGCAGTTATTTGGACTGGTGCAAATCAAATGTAAAGGCAGTGATCTTTTCATTTGTGGGTTGTAATACTGTTGAGCAGAAGTGGTTGGGTGGTATAGGTCAGTCCTTAGAGCATGAGACTCATAATCTCAGGGTTGTGGGTTTGAGCCCCATGTTGGGCAAAAAGATTCCTGCATTGCAGGGGGTTAGACTAGATGACCCTCGTGGTCCCTTCCAACTGTATGATTCTAGGATTCTGGGAAGCAGTGATTTATTGTAGTAGCTGTGTGAATGGCGGAGTGAGATTGGATGCCTTCAAAGAGTGTCCTTTATGTTAATTGGGGTTATACATTTTACTATCTTTAATGCTTTTAATGTCCCATTGCTCCAGAAGCAGTTTAGTCCTGCTGGCCACATGACCCGGAAAGCTGTCTGTGGACAAACGCTGGCTCCCTCAGCCTGAAAGCGAGATGAGCACCGCAACCCCATAGCTGCCTTTGACCGTCCAGGGGTCCTTTACCTTTTTACCTTTACCTTACCCTCCCAAGCATCCTCCATGGGACAGCCCTTTAGATATTTGAAGGTGGCTATCCTGTCTCCTAGGGACGCGGGTGGCACTGTGGGTTAAACCACAGAGCCTAGGACTTGCTGATCAGAAGGTCAGCGATTTGAATCCCCGCGACGGGGTGAGCTCCCGTTGCTCAGTCCCTGCTCCTGCCAACCTAGCAGTTCAAAAGCACGTCAAAGTTCAAGTAGATAAATAGGTACCCCTCCGGCTGGAAGGTAAACAGCGTTTCCATGCGCTGCTCTGGTTCACCAGAAGCGGCTTGGTCATGCTGGCCACATGACCCGGAAGCTGTCTGCGGACAAACGCCAGCTTCCTCAGCCAATAAAGCGAGATGAGCGCCGCAACCCCAGAGTCAGTCACAACTGGACCTAATGGTCAGGGGTCCCTTTACCTTTACCTTAGCCTACACAGGGCTCTGAGCCAAAGGAGGGCATGATAATAATAATAATAATAATAATAATAATAATAATAATAATAATAATATAGGTACCTACTGAGAAGGTCCATCAGAAGGCAACTGTACCAAAAGGAATTAAAGGAAGAAATATTTGCAGGGGGCACTAATTTTTAGTCCTCGTTCTAGCTGCCATGTTACCAAAGTCCACCCCTGCCCAAGGCAACCCAAAGCAATTTACAACCCTGAAATCCACATAGATACATTAAAACCAGGCTGGGGGTGGGGAGGAATACATTCAAAACATTCCACCCATTTCTGAAAGGCATATACATATATATAGGCATCCGTCTGTGTCGGAAGACAGTGGAGGTGTGTGTCTTCAGAGGTGAGGTCAAACTGTGTAAATTAGGTTCTTAATATTGTACACTGTCCTGTGATCTTTGGATAAAGGGTGGTATATAAATAGAAATAATAATAATAATAATAATAATAATAATAATAATAATAATAATAATAATAACAACAACAGCAGCTAGACCATAAGTTGGGCAACCAAACTGCACTTCTACATCAGACATTATGAGGAAATCTCTATATAGGCCTATAACAAACATAGGCAAACTCGGCCCTCCAGATGTTTTGGGACTACAATTCCCATCATCCCTGACCACTGGTCCTGTTAGCTAGGGATGATGGGAGTTGTAGTCCCAAAACATCTGGAGGGCCGAGTTCGCCTATGCCTGGTGTTACCCCCAGGAGCACTGGGCGGCTTCCAACAAATTAAAACACAGTATCAAGGTATCAAGTTACAAGGTTTCAAGGAGATTCTAACTAAACATCAGGAAGGTCGGATAGTTACAATGAAATGGTCTCGGTGGTGGGGCGCACATTTTTATTGTAACTTATTTATGATTATTACTTTGTCAAAATAAAAAATATTATTACTTTGTCAAAATTAAAAATAGGTTTGTTTTTTTAAAAAAAATTCGACAGCGGAAGAAACACCCTCGTGAGGTTTCGGGCTCTCCTTCCTGGGAGGTTTCGAAGCAGAGGTCGGGTGTCCATCTGTTCTGGATGCATGCGTTCGGAATTCCTGCATCGCAGGGGGGTGGACTAGATGACTCTGGGTAGCCCTCTTCCAACTCTACAATTCGATCGTTCTACGATTGTCCAGGCTTTCAGCCTTTTCGCAGCTGCCGGGGGTCGAGCCTGCGACGCCCCGGTTGCTCTATCCACAAGACTGGTGGGCTTTCCCCCAGTTTCGCCCCTGCGCGCGCCGTCCGCTCAAACCGGGAATTTCCTCTCCCTTCCCGTGACGACAGCAAGAGCATGCAGGCGTCACGTGAGCGCGGCGGGGAGAAAGTGCACTTCGGCGTGCAAAGCTGCAGGAAGCCTCCTCTCTCCCTGACACGCTTTCCAAGAAAAACCCAAGAAATAAAAGCCCCCAAAATGCCCGCTTTCAACCTCTCCAAAGAAGCAGTTGTCGGGACTGCAGCGCTGGGGGTGGCTGCTGTTGCTGGATTCCTAATAGGTAAGATCCTGAGACTAAGATCCCTTTGTCCTCTGAGTCCGCCTTGGAAGCAGGATCCGCGTGGGCGCCGCCCTGTTGCGCGTTCGCCAGCGGCCCCACGGCTTGTTGCGCGCGTGACCCGGCCGAGGGTGGAGTCGTGGGTGGGCTGGGTGGCAGGAGGGGCAACCCAAACCCTAATGAGCTCATGGGTTTAGGGTTGGGTCAAGCCCCAGTCTCCCTTTAACAAGACAAACTGAGGGTGCTGACACTATGTGACACTCAAAAAATATAAAAAAATAAAAGGTAAAGGACCCCTGGATGTTTAAGTCCAGTCAAAGGTGACTATGGGGTATGGCACTCATCTCGCTTTCAGGCCGAAGGAGCCAGCATTTGTCCACAGACAGCTTTCCAGGTCATGTGGCCAGCATGACTAAACCGCTTCTGGCGCAACAGGACACCGTGACGGAAACCAGAGCGCACGGAAACGCCATTTACCTTCCCGCCCCAGCGGTACCTATTTATCTACTTGCACTGGCATGCTTTCTTTTTTTTAATGGATTTTTATTAAAGATTTTCTTGGTTTACAAATGTATGTGCAATCTCTCTTTTTTCAAGTAACATGTTTTACAGATCTGTTTCATTTGTTGAGACATTAGGAAGAAAGGGGGGAAAGAGGTGGAGGGGGGGAAGGTGAGTGGGGGTGGGGTCAGGTGGCAATGTTTCTATTTTACTTAATATATGTGGGGTTTTGTGTTAGGGTCGCTTGTGTGGGTTCTCTGCTGTTCACTTGTGTTCCTTTGTGGTGAGAGAGGTTGGGGTTGGCCTAGGGTGCGGTTGTTTGTTTGTGATTGGCTGTGGTGATCTTTGTTTTCATGTGTGAGTGGGGTGAGTGGGTGTTTTGGATCAGGTTAGCCATATTGATTTGTATGCTGTTGTTGGATTTTTGTCATTGTCTTGTTGGGCTGTGTGTGTGATAAAGGGGAGCCATACCGGGGTGAAGGCCTCTTCTTCTATTTGTCCCCGTGTCAGTTTCAGTTTATTGGTTAATTTTTCTAGTAAGGCTGTTTCCCATACTATTTGGTACCATTGGTCCATGCTTACTCCTGACAGGTCTCTCCAGTGTCTGGTTATGAAGTTCACTGGCATGCTTTCAAACTGCTAGGTTAGCAGGAACTGGGACAGAGCAACGGGAGCTCACCCCATCATGGGGATTTGAACCGCCAATCTTCTGACTGGCAGGTCCAAGAGGCTCAGTGGTTTAGACCACAGCACCACCCATATCCCTTGTATTCTCGAATGAACTTTTTTTTGAAGCCGAACGTCTGACACAGCTTCCAATTGAGTGCAGGAAGCTCCTGCAGCCAATTAGAAGACACTTCTTGGTTTTCAAATGGTTTGGGGAGTCGAACGGACTCCCGGAACAGATTAAGTTCGAGAACCAAGATACCACTGTATAGTGTAACAGCCCTCCTGTTCAAGGCTGGATGGAGCCTGGGAAAAGGACATGATAGCAGAGTTTCACTGTAGTGCTATGGTGCACTGTTCGGTTTGAGGGGCTGTGGAAAATTCACGTGGCAATCTGCATGCTCCCAATCCTGTGATGCCCTTCTATAGGGAAGAGGGTGGGGCACAGCCTTGATCTCTACTACCCCGGTCCTAGGGCTTTTGTGCTTTGATGTACACATTGAGTTTGGGATGAGCTTTACCATTAACTTCCATGAAGAAGACAGGCCTGTAAATAGGCAGATCTGCTTCCACCATTGAAGTGAACGGGGAAAACCCTTAGGTGCAAGGGAGTGATGTGTGCATGCAGCCCCACCAGAAATCTTTGGAAGCTTACGGGTTTGTATGCTTGTCTTATTTCTTTCCCAAAAGGCAGAAGATATTCAGGCCTTCCCTTTGGAACTCCCAAAAGCCGTTTCCGAGGGAAAAACAGCCCATTACTGCAGTACGTGCTGGATCACTCCTTGAGGGAGCACCCGGCTTTGAAGAAGCTAAGATTGGTAAGTATGTCTTTCTACTGGGTCCATCTTCCCGACTTCAGCTCTCACATAAGTGCCCCGTCCAGAGTCCACTTAGGAACTTGCTTGTGCCCAGAACTGGGTTTTGTCTTCTCCATGAGATGATAAGGATAGACATCCCAGAAAAAATATATGGTTGTTTATTTTCTGCAGTGGTTTCATTTGACATCAGAACCTTGTTGTCTCAAGGAAAAGGTATACGGGGCCCACAATGAAACCCACAAGCTCCGCCCCATGTTTCTGTGCTGTTTTCACCAGATAATTTCCATATAGTCTTCTAAAAAACAATAGAATATCAGTAAAGACCAGAACCCGCCTTTCCCCTTGTAGATGTGGCCATTCTGGGTTCCATTGCAAGTGGAGGCGCATGGTGGCTGACTCAAGACGAGAGAGAGAGGTGCTCAGTTAGGTTTCTCCCCAACCTGCTAGTCTTGTTTGTGAAGGAATTTAGCTTTGCTTTCCTGAAAGAACTTTGCAGTGGCGTAGCGTGGGTTGTCAGCACCCAGGGCAAGGCAAGTAATTTGCGCCCCCTAACCCGGTAGGGGCAGAGAGCTGCGAGTGCGAGCGTGCCCCCCCCACAGATGTTGCGGCCGGTGCGGCCGCCCCCCCCCCGCACCCCTACACTATGCCACTGGAACGTTGCATCATGTGAAGACCAGGCTGTGTTCCTCTGAAGTGCTACTGCTAAGCCGCAGTGAGAAGTAGGCCATATCGTGGCGTGGACTCTCCTTTCCCCTTCCCGCTGTGAACTCGCTGTGAACTCAATTCTAAATACCCTTGCAATTCTAAATAGCCCTATTTAATGCAACAAGAGTGCCTGGCGTGCTCTGGTCCACGACTAAACGACTAAACAACAACAAATGCAACAAGGCTGACCTATAGGTACTTTCTAGGAGCTTCTGACAGCTGAACCTTTCATTGTAGTGAATATTAATTCACGTAACCACTGGCGGAGGAAGAGGGGTGTGGGGGGAGCGCACCACCCCAGCAGTGTAATCCCGGTGGGGCGGCATTGCGGCTCCCCCCCCCCGCCTGCGCTGGGCGTGCTACGCCCCCAGGATGCCATGCCGCCGCTGCTCTCCACCCCCTGGTGCCGGAGCATGAAGCTCCGCTACTGCACGTAACAGTTTTGAAAATGTGTATCCCTGTGTTACCTGTCTATTCAGTCGTGGATCAATAGTTTCCCCACTCCCCTGCTATTCAGTGTATAGCCTTTACAATTATTATTGTGGTTATTATTATTATTATTCGTCAGAGTTATCGGTTGCTTTTTCTTTGCTAAAGGCAACTCAAATGACTTACAGCCAAAGACTTTATGCAGAAGCAGGGCTTTTTTCAGCCGGAACTTGCCCAAACTCAGGTGGCCGCCATCGCCATTCTAAGAGAACAGGGGTGGCATTCATGGAGAGTCCCGGCACCTCCTTTTCTTGAAAGAAAAATAGCACTGTGCAGAAGGTTATAGTCATTTCTCTGGTCATGCAGATGGAGAAATCAGCCAAAGGCAAATTGTGTTCACATGCATAAATAGCCCCCACACCCTATAATAACTTATAGCACTGGTTACTGATCAGTAAGTTAGCAACTTGTAATAAGCAGATGTTCTTTTCTAGGTTACTTGGAACCTTCCCAATAAAAATATGATGGTGTCTATTGACGAGGCCCAGCTTTTGGCCAACCTGGCGAGGCTGATCAAAGCAAAGAAGGTCATTGAAGTAGGTAAGTCATTCTGTTTATGCAGGGAAGGCTCCAGAATGATCTGTAGGCTTAATTGCAGGATCTGTGGGTCATGTGGCTGTTGCCTGCTAATCACATCTGGAAGTGAAGTGACCTTATGTCCACTGGAAGTCTGGCATCCAGTCACTTTCTTTCTTTTTTAAAAAAATAATAATTCATTGAATTAAAAAAAAAAAATCCACATAAAAATTCCAGTGCGTTAGAGAGAGAGTGTCAACATCCCATCCTATTTTCCATGACGTTTTTCTTATCTCCCCTGTGCTGTATCCTGTCTTCCCTCTTTTTTAACGTAGTTAAATCTTTCATTCTTTCTGTTGCTCATAGTTTGAAACCTGCTGGCGGGTTCTTCGTGCTATAGTATTTCTTCAAATAATCTGAAAAAGGTTTCCATTCGTCAAAATAAAAAAACACCAGTCATCATTAGATTATCGTATTTTAGCTTGGCTGATTCAACATAGCCCGTTACTTTGCTTAGCATCCAACCACTTTCTAGTTTCTGTTCTTTGGCTTGACTCTAAAGATCCCTGTGTTCTTTTCAGGCTGTGGACTGAGGCATAGGAACAAATGCTCCCAATTCTGCAACAAACGTTTGTTCTTTTATAATTTCTGTGGCTTTCTCAGCATTCAATCCCTGGCCCTCCACCTTAAAACATTGCGTTGGTTTCTCCAAAGAACGCTGTCTCCTGTCTGAACCCTGTCTGAATTATCCTAGCTTCTTGGAGCTGAGCTGGCCAGGTCAATGTTGAATGGAAGCCTAGCATTGAGCAGGCTGCAACCTCTTAGGCCAACCATTCTGAGAAGTTTTATTTTTCCAGGAAGTGGCTTCCGAACTGCGCTGCGTCCTAGACCATATTGTAGTCCCAAACTTGCCACAGCTCCTGCAAATGTACATTGGCTGCGGTTAGATTGCTCTGAGCATTTTGAAGTCGCAAGGGCAAACACTATAAATAAGTAAGCATTGAATAATTGCATTTCAGGGCTTAATCCACGGTCAAGAGCACCAGTCTGAGCTGCTTACAGGAAGGGCACGGCAGGGCCAAATGAGAGACAAGCAAAGTCTTCCGGGCTGCATGGGTGGAAAAAACACTTGGCACACAAGTATCAGTTGGGCCGCCTCTGCCACCATCTCCGCTTCTGCATTAGTTACTAGAGACTGCAAGATAATTCGGGGTGGGGCAGAGAAGAGCAATTTGTGGGTTTTGCAGAGACATCCCAAGCATCCATGCAGGATTGGTCATTGAGCAAAGGACCAAGAGATTTGTGGAGCCTGCTTCTCCCCCCCCCCACCACTGTAGCTGTCTCATGACGCAATGGCATTCTCCAAATAGAACATGAAAATATTCAAAACCCTACCAGAGAAGAATGGCAGATCAAGTTGATGGATTATGCCGAAATGGCCAAAATGATCAGAAGAATCAAAAATCGGGAAGACCAAAATTTCAATAAGGAATGGGGAAATTTTATAATTTATCTTAAAAACCATTGTAAACAGTTAAAATCGTTAGTAGGATTGGAATAACCCACCCAAGAGGCCAGGATATTATTTTTAATATTTTTCTCTCTCTGAAAACAAGTACTGAAGACATCCACAGTCTCTCATGCCTGGACGAGGTTGTGTTAAGATACCAGTTAATGGGATCTAGAACTCGTGGAACTCTCTGTGTCGCAGAAATAGGAACCAGGCTCCGACAACTGCCCGTAATTCCTGGTGTGTTTCAGGTGTCTTTACAGGGTACAATGCCTTAAACATGGCTCTGGTCATACCCGAGGATGGCAGAGTCGTCGCCTGCGATATAAGCGAAGATTATGCCAATTTGGGAAAGCCAGTGTGGAAAGAGGTAAATGAGCTGCGCCGGCACACCTGGGGATTGGGAGACCTGAGAACCGGAGCTAAGCAACATATTACATGGGAGATCTGTCATTTCAGGCATTGGTTGTCTAAGTTTTTAACTCTGAATCAAATGCAGGGAAGCACGGATTTGGTTGGCGCAGCTGGGCTTATAAGAGTATATAAACCTCTCCCCTTGATGCTTTTTCCTTCTATCTAAATCAGTGGTTCCCAGCCTTTTTTTGGCCATGTCCCATCTAAGCATCTCTAAAATCCTGATTCTGCCCCCCCCCCGTGACATATACTGTATTTTTCGCTCTATAAGACGCACCAGATCACAAGACGCACCTAGTTTTGGGAGGAGTAAAACAAGAAAAAAAATATTCTGAATCTCAGAAGCCAGAAGAGCAAGAGGGATCGCTGCACAGTGAAAGCAGCAATCCCTCTTGCTGTTCTGGCTTCTGGGATAGCTGCACAGCCTGCATTCGCTCCATAAGACGCACACACATTTCCCCTTACTTTTTAGGAGGGACAAAGTGAGTCCTATGGAGCAAAAAATACGTTAATTCTTACTATGGATAAATCACGAATTTCCTGAGGTATCTGAATTCCTGCCGATCACCAGTGCTCAGAGCAGGGGGAAATTCCACAACTGTTGACTGAGTGCTCCCAGAGCACTACTCCCCCTGAATGCGCCCAATGTGTTTTCTGTTTAGATAACCTTTTCTGTTTAGATAACCTCTCCATTGCCACCAGCTGACTGCCGTGTACATGCCAATTTTAATTTTAAAAATGTTTATGTCACAAAATACATTTATATACCTTCTATGAGGCCCCTAGGACCATAAGAAATGCAAAAAAATCACTGCTAATAACTCATTCTTGAATTGCCCCCCTTAAAAATCAAATTGCCCCCCTGTGGGGCATGTTCCCCACGTTGTGAACAACAGAGCTAAATCTTCTCCTCCCCACCCCCCAGCAATCTGCTATTGGCCCTGTAGAAATACAGCCGCAGATGTGTTGTTTGGCACTTACTCAGGTAACTGCTTGGGAAATAATGTTGCAGCCACTCCCTAGCAATAATGGCTACATTACCAGTAACTGATGCTGGCACCATTAGCGTCCCACAAAGTACAGAATGTCTGCGGTCACCATTTTGCAAGTGCCAAAGCATCTTTATGCTCCATAAGTGATGCCGCTGTGACACATTGTTTTGAAATCTTTGCTCTAGCTAGTAAAGGTAAAGGACCCCTGGACGGTTAAGTCCACTCAAAGGCGACTATGGGGTTGTGGCGCTCATCTCGCTTTCAGGCCAAGGGAGCCAGTATTTGTCCATAGACAGCTTTCCGGGTCATGTGGCCAGCATGACTAAACTGCTTCTGGTGCAACGGGACACTGTGACAGAAACCAGAGCGCACAGAAATGCCGTTTATCTTCCCACCGCAGCAGTATCTATTTATCTACTTGCACTGACATGCATTCAAATTGCTAAGTTGGCAGGAACTGGGACAGAGCAACAGGAGCTCACTCCATTGCAGGGATTCGAACCGCCGACTTTCTGATCAGCTAGCCCAAGAGGCTCAGTGGTTTAGACCACAGCGCCACCCGCGTCCAAATGTTGCATTCCATCTTAGGGCATTGGACACGATCTTGCCAGATGTCAAATCCTGTTTTAAATCCTCCCTCTTAACTTCAATGAAGAGATTGAAATATATGCTTGATGCTTTTCTCGAAATATGAGGACTTTCTCCCCTTTTCTGCACGTACATAGCGCAATATTTTTTATCTGAAACTGGTTCTCACCCACTGCCAAGTGTATCCACGGCATATGGTTGCATGGCATGGGTGCCTAAGAGGGCAGGAGTGGCTGAGCTGGCGCCGCTCAGATGTTGTTAAACTCCAGCACCTTCAGCCATGAGGGCAATTCTCATGGCTGCTGGGACTTGTAGTTCAGCAATATCTGCCACAGGGCATTGCCTCTGACGTGGCGCTATTTTTGTAGATTTTCTTGTGTTCTGAAAGCTGAGCATTCCCATCCTGTAACAGGCAAAGAAATAAAAAAACCTGCTTATCTCATCAGAGGAGTTAGTGGCCTCTTCCTCCTCCTCCTCCTCCTCCAATAATTAAATAAGTAGAAATTAAAAAGCAAAGAAAAAAGGGTGCGCCATTTCCTTGCCCAGTCATGCCCCACAAATTTTTTTGTAAGGGGAAATGTAGATATGACTTATATCAACTATCAGCCAACTGGCTTCCATTTGGCAGCGTCCTCTGTGTTTTCACGTTCAGCCCTGAAACAAAGGGATTTCAGAATTTGTGACTTTGGCAGTTTGCCGGAGAAAGGATCCAGGAGGTAATGGTTTGTAGCCTCCAGCTAAGCCACAGCTGAACCACTCAGCTTTTAATTCCACCACCTCTCTGTTTTTCCTCTCAACTCTGATTTCCCAAATCCAGGGATTTAGTGTATTCTGTAAACAACCACCCACCTGGTCAGTTGTGGCAAAAAGGAAACTTTGCAGAAGTTGGGTTTTTTAGGCCACAAGCAATGTACAGTATTTTTTGCTCTATAAGACTCACTTTTTCCCTCCTAAAAAGTAAGGGGAAATGTGTGTGCGTCTTATGGAGCGAATGCAGGCTGCGCAGCTATCCCAGAAGCCAGAAAAAGAAAGAGGGATTGCTGCTTTCACTGCGCAGCGATCCCTCTTGCTGTTCTGGCTTCTGAGATTCAGATTATTTTTTTTTCTTATTTTCCTCCTCCAAAAACTAGGTGCATCTTATGGTCTTGTGTGTCTTATAGAGCGAAAAATACGGTATACAGGTGGCCCATAAAGCTTGCTTTGGGCTAATAACTCTTGTGGAGAGTGGTTTAATGTTCCACGTAATCTTCCCAGTACTCCAATTCACAGACCAGATGAAGACCTCTTAACCTTGGCCTTCAAGCAGAGCAAATGATATCCAATGAAATGGAGAAATTACATATGAAAAGACATTGATTTTATCAGGCCCTTCTCAAAATCACCTACAGTACAGTCATACCTTGGATCCCGAATGCCCTGGAACTCGAGACGTTTTGGCTCCCAAATGTCACAAACCCGGAAGTCATTGTTCCAGTTTGCGAATGTTCTTTTGGAACCCAAACATCTGATGGGACTTCCGTGGCTTCTGATTGGCTGCAAGAGCTTCCTGCAGCCAATCAGAAGCCACGATTTGGTTTTCAAACGTTTTGGAAGTTAAACTGACTTCTGGAACGGATTCCGTTCGACTTCCAGTGTACGACTGTATGCCTTTCCTAGGAAATAACCTTTTACCCCTCTCTCACTTCAGGCAAGAGTGGATCACAAAATTGACCTAAGGATAAAGCCAGCCAACCAAACACTAGGTATGTCAATAATGCCTGGAAATTATAGAATGTGCAGCTGAATTGTGACGTGCCATACTGGTTGAAAAGAGTAGATAACAAAATGGCTTCACCGGTTTAGTGGTGTGGCAGGAGAGTGGCTTAAAAAGTGTTGTTTTTTTCATAAAGGATGGTTTGCTTTTTGGTAGGCCCCTCACCTCTGAAATGTCAACTTACACAAAATCAAACTCCTATGAATATTATGGCACAGCGCTATTGTACATTAGGCAATGCTAATGGGAGGAGTCTGCTAATTTCACTGAAACTGAACTGTCCTACAGATGTTTCCTATTTGAAATGAAATAGTCCTTTTTTTAATGTCTAGATGAACTTCTGGCAAATGGGGAAGCTGGGACATTTGACTTTGCTTTCATAGATGCTAACAAAGATGGATACAACGACTACTATGAAAGATGCTTACAGCTCGTGAGAAAAGGAGGAATAATAGCAATTGATAATGTAAGCACAGCATGCTTCCTCAAGAAAGTCTCGTGGCAAATTAAAAGTTCTTAACAAATTCATTGGAGCCATAGGTATTGGTGGAGCCTGTTTGACAATCAAATACTAAATCATTTCAAAGAATTCCAACAGATAATTTGATTATACGAACACTATAGAATCATTGAATTGTAGAGTTTTCGAAGAGGGGCACCCAGGGTCATCTAGTCCAACCCCCTGTGATGCAGGAATCTCAGCTAAAACATCCATGACAGAGGGCCTTCCATCCTCTGCTTAGATACCTCCAAGGAAGAAGAGTCCACAACCTCGTAGAAGTCCGCTCAATTGTCAAAACAGCTCTTAATGTCAGAAAGCTCTTCCTGGTGTTTAGTCCAAACCTCCTTTCTTGTAACTTTAAGCCATTGCTACAGGCCCTAGCCTCCAGAGCACAAGGAAGCTAGCTTGTTCCATCTTCCATGTAACAGCCCTTTAGATATTTGGAGATGGCTGTCATATCTTTTCTAAGTTTCCTCTTCACCAAGCTGGAACATTCCTAATTCCTTCAACCGTTCCTCATAAGGCTTCTCTTCCAGACCCTTCATCACCTTGGTCACCTTCCTCTGCACACGTTCCAGCTTGTCAATATTCTTACATTGTGGTGCCCAGAACTGGACACATTATTCCAGGTATGGCCTGGATCCAGGCGTGGCAGAGTAGAGCAGGACTATGACTTCCCTTGATCTGGACACTCGACTTTTGTTGATGCATAGCGTCCAGATCAAGGGAAGTCATAGAAGCCACTCCTTTATTTTTGGGTGACAGCTTTAAAGTGATAGGCCCTCAGTCACATGAGTATGTTTTATGGGGAAAATACTGGTGGTGGTGGACAGAGGGCACATATTATGCCTTTACTAACAGGAAGGAAAGGAGGAGAAGGGGGGAAGCATTTTGAACTTTGTTGGGAAGGGAATTATCTCTTGTATCTTAAAAAAATCTCAGTTACTAATTAGTCAATTTGTACTGGGGGGAAAAGACTAAAGTACAGTCCCTTGTTTGGGAGTAAGACTGCTTGACTCAACTTATGAGCAAAGATTGAAATATAGAGGGCCTTCTCAGTGGTGGCGCCCGCCCTGTGGAACGCCCTCCCATCAGATGTCAAGGAAATAAACAACTATCTGGCTTTTAGAAGACATCTGATGGCAGCCCTGTTCAGGGAAGTTTTTAATGTTTGATGTTTTATCGTGTTTTAATATTCTGTTGGGAGCCGCCCAGAGTGGCTGGGGAAACCCAGTCTGATGGGTGGGATATAAATATATCGTCGTCGTCATTAGATGGCTTAAATCTGATTTTCAGAGCTGCAGACTACACTTTTCAAGGAGTATTTTGGTAAATGGGCTGTTTGTTTCAAATCTGGTGGTACATTGGTCAGACTCCAATGTCAGGCCCTAGGCATATATGGAAATAAATATTGATAAAACAGAATGAAATATATGTAAATATAAAAGGTGCGCTGTGCTGTGTTTTTCTTGTAAAAATAAGTATACAATTTCTCTCCCCTGCCCTCCCCACCCTTTCTAATAGGTTTTGTGGTCGGGGAGAGTCCTTAAGCCAGCCAAAGATGACCTAGATGGCCAGCACCTCCATCAGTTGAATGAGAAGATCTTCCGTGATCCGCGAGTGAATATTAGCATGCTCACCATTGGCGATGGGGTGACGTTGGCATTTAAGCTGTAGAAGAGAAGCCCAGATGCTGTTGATGGGCTGGGCCCTCTAATCATGGGAACATTGAAGATAAAATGATGTATATTTCTGAACTTGTCTCAATAAAATAGCCTAGACTTGAAATCAGCAACTGACATAGACAAGTTCCTTCTTTTCTCTATTGCAGTCATGGCTGAAAATCATGGAGGGCGCAGGAAAACTGTATTTTGCATGTTCTCAATGGAGGGAAAACCAAAAACTCTTATTTTCACATGCAAAATCATACAATGAAAATAAGCTTCAAAATACCCAAGGTATTTCCAGGACACCAGTTGCTTAAATGAGAAATTCATGTTGGGAAGGGGTTCTAGACTAGTCTCCCCAATATGATGATGATGATGTTGTTGTTTAAATTATTTATTTGGTTCTTCAACTTAAAATTTTACAGAGATATATCAAACATAAATCATAAAAACAAGATTCCAAGGAATCTCTTGGACTTCCATCCTCCCCTTTGTGGGTCCTATTATTCATTTCCTTCCACATATTTTATGTTAATCCAAACCCTTTACCTCTTCCATTATATCCAGAATCAACCTTAAACTACAAGTGATATTCCAATCCTACTAACGATTTTAACTGTTCATAAATTTTCCCCTTTCCTTATTCAAATTTTGATCTTCCTGATTTCTAACTCTTCCAGTCATTTTAGCCATTTCAGCATAGTCCATTAACTTCATCTGCCATTCTTCTCTGGTAGGGACTTTATCTTCTTTCTATCTCTGGGCCGGTGACATCCGTGCAGCTGTGGGTCGCATACATAAATAGTCTTTTCTTTGGGATTTTGGCACCTCATTTTTTATTTTCTTTGTGTGGTGGATTTTATATACGTAAGATTGACCATGGTTTACTGCATTCACAAGAAAACCACTCCTTCACTGCCCTCCTCCTCCTGGCTCGCCGAAGAGGAAACAAACCAGGCTTTCTGCTTTAGTGTTGTGTCTGAACTAGCTTCTCTCCAATGCTGTCCATGGCTGAGGACCCACAGCGATCCCCAACATGCGCTTGGCAGGCTGCCTCACGGCAGACGAACCCTTACCCATGGATAGCATTGGGATAAAAGGTAAAAGTAAAGGACCCCTGGATGGTTAAGTCCAGTCAAAGGCAACCATGGCGTTGCAGCACTCATCTCGCTTTTAGGCTGAGGGAGCCAGCGTTTGTCTGCAGACAGCTTTCCAGGTCATGTGGCCAGCATGACTAAACCGCTTCTGCCGCAACAGGACACTGTGATGAGTGCCAGAGCGCATGGAAATGCTATTTACCTTCTTGCCGCAGCTGTACCTATTTATCTACTTGCACTGGTGTGCTTTCGAACTGCTAGGTTGGCAGGAGCTGGGACAGAGCAACGGGAGTTCACTCCATCGCAGGGATTCAAACTGCTGACCTTCTGATCAGCAAGCCCAAGAGGCTCAGTGGTTTAGACCACAGCGCCACCAGTGTGGGGACACTTCTCTCCTACAATGATCCTTGCTTGTCTTCTACATTAAAGACGCAGAGAGAGCACGTTCATGAAAGGTGCCTCTTTACTGATCCCATAGCTGCCATCAGGAAAGACCCGCAATGCCCGGCTAGGCCACCAATCGATGAACCATCTGTAAACTTGCTGCAAAAGTTAAGAAGGAAGCAGGGTGGAACTGAATACCGAGAATATATTACGCCGCCTCCCATTTCCTCAAAGCGTGGGTGAACCTTGAGCAACTTGTCCCGGGTTGCCTTGCATTCATGACTACTAAATAATCCTTGATTCTTTCTTTGATGCTAACGACATTTTAATCTGCTCTCCATACCAACCCACTCCAGATATCATGGTTGTGAGTCAGCCTGAGGAGTTTCAGGAAAGCTGTGGCAGGCATGTTTGGATATGTTTTCTGCCGACTCTTCACCAGTAATATAATCACACTTCTCCATCATGAAGGCTTTATGCCTACCTACTCTAGGTATTTTTGTGTGTGTGTGTGTGTGGAATTTGATCTATGCTGCAAAACCGATTTTGGAGGTGCAAAAACATGGAACTCTCTTGTGCATTCTTCCCTGCCTCTTCGCAAACAGTGGTGTGTCGTCCCCGTCCCCCTTCTGTGTTGGAAGCAGGAGAAAGAGAGCTCAACCCTGGTAGAAAAGTTGAATTGTTTCAATGCCCAAGAGGAAGTCCCAACAGAATGGCTACAGAAATTAATGGACCATGCAGAAATGGCAAAACATGTCAGAAGAATAAGAAATCAAGACAGCAAGCATTTTCTTAAGGAATGGAAATGGTTCGTTGAATATCTACAAACTGCAAACAGATTAGGACATTGGCAGGATTAGTGTAGAAACCTGCAGTTTCAAAAACATCTATGAAAACAGACGAATAAAGGAATAAGTAGAGATGGTTGGGATAAGTGGGGAAAGATGTAAATAAATCTAAGGAAGCACAGAAAAAGAGGGAGGGAAGTCCAAGTTTGAAATGTGAGAATTAGAGTTGAAATGTTTGTTATAAATGAAAATTCGTATAATAATTATTTTTTAAGAGAATTGCCTCAATGCCCTGCTCTTCATTTGGGCAGTGCCTGCCACCAGATGCAATGTGGGGCCCAGGAACTCCATTCGCACTTAAATGAATATCCCAATACAAAGGTACATTTCCTGGTTGCCTCAGCAGCAATGCCCTGTACTGTATTTTTCACTCCATAAGACGCACTTTTTTCCTCTTAAAATCTAAGGGGAAATGTCTGTGCATCTTATGGAGCGAATGTGTGCTCCCTGGGGCTGGGGGGGGACCCGGGCATCCCCCACTGCCAGCCCCACAAACTCTGGGAGCAGCGGGAAGGCTGCGTGCAGCCTTTCCGCTGCTCCCCGAGCTGCTTTTTGGGGCTGGGGGGGGGGGACCCGAGCTTCCCCGCCAGCCCCACAAGCACCTGAGCAGCTCTGGGGTAGGCCGCGAAGCCTCTGCAGGGCAGTGGGGAGCCTTCATCCCGCTGCCCTGGGGAGGCTTCACACGGCTATCCCTGGCTTTTGCGGGAGGTGGGGGAAGGGACACCCCCCACCTCCCACAAAAGCCCCCAAGAGCCACGCTCCCTTTAAAGAGCTGTGCAGAGTGTGTGTGGGGCTCTTGGGGGCTTTTCCCCGAGAAGGGGAGAAGCCCGCAAGTGCTGCACACACGCTCCACGCGGCTCATGAAAGGGAGCGCTGAACAGAGCCTGGGATGCATTCAGGCTCTGCCCCCCCCCCCCAAAGTATGGTTAGGTGCGCCTTGTGGAGTGAAAAATACGGTCCATGGCAAGCTAACTTAGGAAACCCAGGAAATTTGGGGCAGCGAGGGTGGGAGAAGAGTTTGCAACACACTGCAGCTGCCTCACACTGTGAGCACTGTCAGTGCTGTAGGGTAACCAGTAAAAGAGAGGACAGCGTTCTTGCAGCTTGAACATTTGCATAGAAGAGGGAACTGGCACGTTTGGGCAAGAGGGGGCCATTCCAGCGCATGGTGTTGCCGCTTGTCTGCCCCGGGGCAGAGAAGGTGAGCACCAAGTCCCCCTCTCTCACCAAGTTTAACCCTGCTGATGTGAGGGTTGCCCCCATCGGAAGGCCCCATCGACACACAAGCATGGCTGTCACACAGTGACCCTTTGCAGGTGCTCACAGCCTCTGTCATCTATTGCATTAATATAATAATACAATAAGAGTAACTTCTATAAAGCTGGGCTTCAGAAAGAAGGGATTCAGCTAGACTGCTAAAGAAAAAGCAATTTATGCGCATTGTATGTGTGATATAACGTTGTGTGCCACCAGATGGCAACGTGGAGTCCCGTTTTTCCCTACCAGATTTCCCTGTTTAAATTTACAGTGCTTTAGACTGAAACACTTCTTTGATGCGTCTAGATCCAGCCAAGGAATGCACAGTTGTAAAACAGTTGGAAAGAATAAATGAACAATTGTGGTGGTGAGAAACATGCCAAAGGGGGGGATTAATGCACAGTTCTGAACAATGTATTTATTTCTCTCTCTTTTCCATAACAGCGAGTACATAAACTGGCTGCTGTAATATTTATTCCTATTATTGGGAAGTTAAATATGGCCAATAACTCACTGGTTTCGCTCTGCATTAGGTTTCATATTATAGAGGTTGATTTAAGTTTGTGGAACGCAAACATTTATCTCTTCCTCTCGTTCATATTACCCTCCTGAGTTCCAAGCAAATTGTGCCTACTTATATTTTATGATTTTGAGATAATTAAAATATTTTATGAAGGCAACTAAAAAAATAAAATAAAAACCCTCCCCAGAGTTAGCGGCAAGACTATTGATTGACTAGCGCTTTACTGCAAAGGGGGTGCGGTGGCGATGAATCATTCTTTAAAGGCTTCTAAGTTTCCTTTCATTGACACGCTAAACACAGCAACCTCCTCCACTGCTAAGGCTCCTGGGGGAAGCTGAATATTCACAACATTTACTGATAGCACCACACCAGAGTTACTAAAAATAATTCATGTTCGGGCCTCGCTGTCAGTTTTGGAAATAAATGCCAAACAGCTGCAAACATTTATACTGTAGTGGGGGTTTTGACCCATAAAATAATACAGCAAAGAAGAAACGAATGAAAGAAAATTTGTGAAGTTTTCTGTATTTTTGTACCCGATAAAATATTTAATAGAAACAATTTTTTAAAAATGAATGACATGACATGAGCGGGGAGCAGGGGCCAGACTGTAAAAACTTAAGAGTCAAAGAATTGGAAGGGGCCCAAGGGTCTTCTAGTCCAACCCCATATTCTGCCTGGCTTGGGACTCGAACCCACAACCGTGAGATTAAAAGTTTCACAATCTACCAACTGAGCTATATGTTCCTACTAAGTGGAATAGAGTCTCTTACCACGGAATGGGTTCGCTTTGACTCTTTTAATACAAAAAACGTTGAATGGAACAAGGTTTGCTTCATAGGGGAGGGGTAAAATTGGCAGTGCCATTTCTCACATCTGTATCAATTTCCACATCTTCCCGTTTTTTCACAGTATTCCCTGTTGTTCCGTTGCTTGCCATCCACACCCATAAATGTAGCTAGGGTGTGGTTTGTTTTTTTAATATTCTTATGTCTCTCACCTGCCTTTCCCCATTCTGAGCACATGTGCAGGTATTTCTGCATTCAGTCATTCATGGATCTCTACAAATCTTTATTCTGACACTCTAATTTTAAATCAATTTCCCTGGAAGGGGAAGGGAGGCTGTGCGGTCTGAGCCACATAAACGCCAGCGCAAGGAGAGAAGAGGCCAGGAAACTTAAAGCTGGGTTGGGGTTTCAGCCCAAGCTGGCGTCCTGGCTCTCTGTGAACGCCACATGGTGTCAGAAGTGGGAAGAGTCACGCTGCAGTGCTCGTCCTCCTTTCAAAGAAGAAAATAATTCAGGGGCGGGGTGCAAATCCCAGGAAAATGAACTGCATAAGCTGCCTATGCAGAACTGCAAGTTCACAAGTCCAGCTGTCAATTCTAAACCAAGCACGTGAAATGCAGTCTGATAGCTACCATTGGGGTAGGGAAGGGCAGGGAGAGAGAAACAACTTTTCTGGTGCAGTGCTGGGAAACAGGCAGCCCATCCAAGTGCAGAGAAAACCTCGTGACAACCAGTATGTTCTGAGCACAATTCAAAGTGTTGGCACTGACCATTAAAGCCCTAAACAGCCTCGGCCCAGTATACCTGAAGGAGCGTCTCCCTCCCCATCATTCAACATGGACATTGAGGTCCAGCTCCGAGGGCCTTCTGGCAGTTCCCTCACTGCGAAAAGCAAAGTTACAGAGAACCAGGCAGAGGGCCTTCTCGGTGGTGGTGCCCACTCTGTGGAAAGCCCTCCCATCAGATGTCAAGGAGATAAACAACTACCTGACTTTTAGAAGACATCTAAAGGCAGCCCTGTTTAGGGAAGTTTTAATGACTGACGTTTTGATGTATTTTTAATCTTTTGTTGGAAGCCGCCCAGCCAGATGGGCGGGGTATATATAAATAATAAATTATTATTATTATTATTACCACAACTCAGGGGGCTAAGCCCATTTCAGATGGGGTTTTAGACCTATTCATGCATCACCACAGCAGTATTGGGGGCTAATTCGCTTCAGCTCCTCTCTTAGGTCCCATCAGTGCTATGCCCTGAAAGCAGTATGGCGCTGCTTTAAATAATCACGGCTCCCCCCCCCCCCCGAGAATCCTGTGAAGTGTAGTTTGTTAAGGGTGCTGAGAGTTGCTAGGAGACCTTTGTTCCCCTTGCATAGCTAGAATTCCCATGGAGGTTTAACAGTCAATCCCTCTCCCTGGGGAACTCTGAGAAATCTAGCTCTGTGAGGGGAATAGGAGCCTCCTAACCACTCTCAACAACTGTCTGCTCCATCTTCTGGGTGACAACCCTTCAGGTATTTGAAGACCCACAACATGTCCCCTCCCACCCCATACTTTATATCCTCCTAACTAAACATACCCAACTATGTCAGCTGTTCTTGAGTCCTCATGGGGCTCAGGGCTTGTTGCATGGGTAGCAGCATTGCCCAGTAGAACTTGACCTGGACTGTCCTATATCAGGCAGATAATAGGCGGTGATAATAGATAATAGGTGGTGAAACGTCCTGTGTGAGTGCCTGGAGGCGGTTGGAGGATGGATGGTGGCTAATGGGTTGGGGTTGCATCCTGACAAGACAGAAGTACTGTTCTTGGGGCACAGGGGGCGGGCGGGTGTGGAGGATTCCCTGGTCCTGAATGGGGTAACTGTGCCCCTGAAGGACCAGGTGCGCAGCCTGGGAGTCATTTTGGACTCACAGCTGTCCATGGAGGTGCAGGTCGATTCTGTATCCAGGGCAGCTGTCTACCAGCTCCATCTGGTACACAGGCTAAGACCCTACCTGCCCGCAGACTGTCTCACCAGAGTGGGGCATGCTCTAGTTATCTCCCGCTTGGACTACTGCAATGCGTTCTACGTGGGGCTACCTTTGAAGGTGACCCAGAAACTACAGCTAATCCAGAATGCGGCAGCTAGACTGGTGACTGGGAGCGGCCACCGAGACCATATAACACCGGTCTTGAAAGACCTACATTGGCTCCCAGTACATTTCCGAGCACAATTCAAAGTGTTAGTGCTGACCTTTAAAGCCCTAAACAGCCTCATACCTGAAGGAGCGTCTCCCTCCCCATCATTCAACACGGACATTGAGGTCTAGCGCCGAGGGCCTTCTGGCAGTTCCCTCACCGCAAGAAGCAAAGTTACAGAGAACCAGGCAGAGGGCCTTCTCGGTGGTGGTGCCCACTCTGTGGAACGCCCTCCCATCAGATGTCAAGGAGATAAACAACTACCTGACTTTTAGAAGACATCTGAAGGCAGCCCTGTTTAGGGAAGTTTTTAATGACTGATGTTTTAATGTATTTTTAATCTTTTGTTGGAAGCTGCCCAGAGTGACTGGCGAAATCCAGCCGGATGGGCAGGATATATATAAATAATATATTCATTATTTGTATTTTTATTTGTACACTGCCTATCTGGTTGGGTTGCCCCAGCAACTCTGGGTGACTTCCAACATATATAAAAAAATCACAAAACCTTAAACCTTAAAACCTATACAGGGCTGCCTTCGGATATATTCTAAAGGTTATAGAATTACTTATCTCCTTGACATCTGGTGGGAGGGCGTTCCACAGGGCAGGTGCCACTACCGAGAAGGCCCTCTGCCTGGTTCCCTGTAACAGCAAGGGAACCGCCAGAAGGCCCACAGTGCTGGACCTCAGTGTCTGGGCAGAACGATGGGGGTGGAGACACTCCTTCAGGTGTTTTGCCGAAGGTGGTTGTTTTACCGATGATTTGCAATTGCTACTGGCAATTTGTTCGTTTTTCTATATGATTTAAGTTGTAACTGTGATGTGCTGTTCTGTTATCGTTATTTATCGCTTGCGAACTGCTTTGTGATACATGTGAGTGAAAAGAAGCATGGAAATATATTAAACAAGATGAAATGAAATGTGAGAGGGTTATGTGTTGAGTGCATCATTTAAAAAAACCAACCCCACATATTCCTTTACTTAGAAAGCTAGCACATCATGGAGAAGGGTGAACTTCCCTTCTGACATGCTGGTTTTCTACATGCAAGGATTGTGGGGTGAGGAAGTACGAAGCCAGGCTTCCTCAACCTCGGCCCTCCAGATGTTTTGAGACCACAGTTCCCATCATCCCTGACCACTGGTCCTGCTAGCTAGGCCAAAAACATCTGGAGGGCCAAGGTTGATGAGGAAGCCTGTACTAAGCATTCACATACAACCCCCCCACCTCTCTCTCCAGTGTGGTGTAGTGGTTAAGAGCGGGGGACTCGTAATCTGGTGAACTGGGTTCGTGTCTCTGTTCCTCCACATGCAGCTGCTGGGTGACCTTGGGCCAGTCACACTTCTTTGAAGTCTCTCAGCCCCACTCACCTCACAGAGTGTTTGTTGTGGGGGAGGAAGGGAAAGGAGAATGTTAGCCACTTTGAGACTCCTTAAAGGGAGTGAAAGGCGGGATATCAAATCCAAACACTTCTTCTTCTTCTTCTTCTCTCTCTCTCTCTCTCTCTCTCTCTCTCTCTCTCTCTCTCTCTCACACACACACACACACACACACACACAGTATTAAGTCAAAGGAAAGCTTACCATGTGAAACTGCAACTCCAAACCCTCCAACATTTCTCTGATGAAAAGTGGGACATCTTACTGTAACCTCCAAAATTTCTCCCATGAAAATTGGGACGTCCTAAGGAAAAGCAGGACATTCCTGGATCAAATCAGAAACCGGAACCGCTTCTCTAAATCAGGAACGTCCTTGGGAAATAGGGACACTTGGAGACTCTGCAACTATATATTTATATAGTTATAGATTTAGTTATAGATTTAGCCAGACCACCAGCGGTTAGGGTTTAGGCTCCAGCTATTCATTAAGTAGCATTCCATAAATCTCTCCTCCGTAGTTTGGTTTTGTTTTGTTTTGCTCTGGATTGCCAGCAGATGGTGCAATTGCTCCACATCAGACTGGCCTTCTCCCATTTCTAAACTCTACCATCTCAGCCCTGCAAGCTACTGGCGACTCTTCTTCAGCAGGCAACGCGATGGAAAAAGCAGTGGAAACAGCTCAGAAAGCTTAAAACAACTATTTGGGGTGTGGAGTTTTCCCCAAAAATGCTCAACAGTTTGGGTTTGTTCCTCAGAAAGAAAGTTCAACAATTATGTGGGTGTCAGGAATTTTACTTTTTTGAAATATGGCAACCCTATGTGCAGGGAACTTTTTGCCTGCTGAAGAAGAGTCGCCAGTAGCTTGCGGGGCTGAGATGGTAGAGTTTAGAAACGGGAGAAGGCTCTGACTCTCTCTCACACAGAGAGAGAAACATCTTGTAGGTGTCTCTCTCATCTGCTGGCTATGCCTCCTACATGACAGCATGGGACGTGGGTGGCACTGTGGTCTAAACCACTGAGCCTCTTGGGCTTGCCAATTTAGGTCAGCGGTTCGACTCCCCGCAACGGGGTGAGCTCCTGTTGCTCTGTCCCAGCTCCTGCCAACCTAGCAGTTCGAAAGCACGCCTGTGCAAGTAGGTACTGCTGCGGCGGGAAGGTAAACGGTGTTTTCGTGCGCTCTGGTTTCCGTCACAGTGTCCCGTTGCACCAGAAGTGGTTTAGTCATGCTGGCCACATGACCCAGAAAGCTGTCTGTAGACAAATGCCGGCTCCCTCGGCCCGAATGCGAGATGAGCGCTGTACCCCATATTCGCCTTTGACTGGACTTTACCTTTATCTTTTACCATACTTGACAGAAGACAGTCTTCTATCCAAAGCAGGGACGGCATGATACGTTTGGCCATTGGAGGTGAAGAGGGAAGAGGCCTTGCCTCCCTGAAGCCTTGCGGATCGGGGCAGTGTGGCAGCAATTCCCAAGTTCCAGCGAGATCCCGTTTGAGAGATCTCGCTGGAAGCCGCCAGCACTTCACCTCTCTTTTCTAGCAGGAGGGATGGAAAGCCATCCCGGGGATTTCGCCACCCGAGGCGTCTGCCTCATGGATGGGCCAGACCTAATCTGAAGGGCTGTCCTGTCCAAGTCCAATTTAAAGATTAAGAAACCCCCCCCAAAGAGGAGTGTTGCTGGTGGTTTGAAGCTGCCCATCCATAGTTTGTATCTGGGCAGCAGAACTGAGGAGGCAGACACAGATTACCAGAGCAGCTTTTCCGTATTGTATTTCTGTTTAAATTATAGCAATCGAGTCTATATATTTGCACACATATATGTATGGTAACATATGAAGACTATATGTGAATCTGAATCCTCTTTTTTTGGTGGCTGTTTCCCCTTATTTTGGCAATATGCAAGTTGCATCCCATGTGCACACAGTTCCTCACTCCAGAGAGGTCAAAGTTCACATGCCCTGTCTCCCATTCAAGGCTATTTGCATGAAACTCTGGAGACGGAAAGTTGCTTAAACCTTTCTCCCAAGTTACTCCAACTTATTAGCTCAACCTTATTTTGCTTGTTTTTTCAGCCACTCGGTTCTAGCTCTGATCAGTGCTTGGCATGAACTAAATCAGACAAATTAATTCACTATAAACAGATTCAAAAATGGCACTGAATGGCACCTGAAAGCCATTCCTTATAATTTTTGGGGGAACTGAAAAGCAAATGAAGTTCCTTTTGCAGTGGGGCTTGGGGCAATTTTAATTCAATTTAATTGCATTTCAATCATTTGTATATGCATAGGAGCTTCGTCACACTTAATTCTGGGTTTGTGGCCACTAAAAAGTAATGCTGCTGTGTTAAGTTTGAAGGTCCTAATTGTTGGGGGAAATAAATGAAACAGTTGTTCACATTACACTGTGTGTTTTGATGGTTTCTTATGTCTATTTTATACTCCAGCAGAGCAGCTTGTAAAATTCTGAAGGCTGGAGGGGAGCGGAAGCCAAGGACCACGTGAATCAATTACATAATGAGCTGCAAATCGAACTGGAAACAGAGTTAGTTCTCTTCTGGAGGGGGTGCATGTGAACTGCAACTAATTCCTTTCTAAAATGAACTTCCCAAGCACTGACTCCAGGATGTTCTAAATCAATTTCTCTCTCCATCTCTACAGACTTTAATTTACACATGAGAAACACTTGGTAAACCTTTGTGACCCACTTGCGAATCACTTTGCAGATAATCTCGCTCGTATCTCAGCTTTAACTTGGGTGTCACATTACTTGCTGTGCTATGAACGTCCTTGCAGTCTCCTCATTGCCACATTTGCTTGGGGTTATGGCAGCCCAAGGACATTGGTAAGTTACTTGGAAGACCCGAAGTCTGCATATCATTTGCACACTCGAGCTTTGCCTTGCTGAGCTAAATAGAGCCACCAGAACAAAGGGGGCTCAACTGCTGGGTAAAGCTAAAGGGACCCCTGACCATTAGGTCCACTCTGGGGTTGCGGTACTCATCTCGCTTTATTGGCCGAGGGAGCCGACGTACAGCTTCCAGGTCATGTGGCCAGCATGACGAAGCTGCTTCTGGCGAACCAGAGCAGTGCACGGAAACACCCTTTACCTTCCCGCCGGAGCGGTACCTATTTATCTACTTGCACTTTGACGTGCTTTCGAACTGCTAGGTTAGCAGGAGCAGGGACCGAGCAACGGGAGCTCACCCCGTTGCGGGGATTTGAACCGGCGACCTTCTGATCGGCAAGTCCTAGGCTCTGTGGTTTAACCCACAGCACCATCCGCCAACTGCTGGGTAAAGGAGACAGTAAATGCTTCCTGGATGGAAAGAACAGTCCCTGTAATCTTGAAGGCTAGGCGAGTCCAGTCCTGTAGAAAACCTTTTCTAGATCCCACATATTTCAATATTAGTAAGTCTCCAATGTCCTGTTGAGCAAGATTGGGGCTTTTTAAATGATTGCTTTGCATCCATCTGTCTCAGGAAACAATACAGTGAACCTCCGGGGGTGAAGTCAAATCAATGAAGTGACCTCCCCGGGGCACAAGCCTGGGTAGTGTCTATGCAGTGGCGTAGCGTGGGTTGTCAGCACCCGGGGCAAGGCAAGTAATTTGTGCCCCCTAACCCTAACCCCCAGATGTTGCGCCCGGTGTGGCCGGCCCCTCCTGCACCCCCCACGCTACGCCACTGTGTCTATGGAGGTCCTGGGCTGCCCAGACCACAAGACCCACCCCCTCGGCCTCGCTGACATGGTCCAAAGGAAAGCAGAGCAGTAAGTTTGGCACCAGCTGGGTTGCAGGTGTTGCCAGGAGGCAGACAAGGAAGCATCCAACCACTTTAGCGACTCCACTCCAGATCTGTGTAGGGCTTAACTCCTTATCCTTTTCTTCTCCCGAAGATATCTGCAAGGCAGTGGAGCTTTAGGATCAGAATGCTCCTTCTCCCAGATGGGCTGCCTTCCCAGGTTGACAAGCCCCATTTGCCCCTTTTCAATAATCCCAATGATCTAAATCAGGAAGGGGGCATCCATTGCCCCTCCAGGTCTGGAGAGTAGCAATATGAGAATGGGCCTGTTCTGCAGTGGCTCCATCTGTGGAATGCTTTCCCCAGGGAGGTTTGGCTGGTGCCTTCATTATACACCTTTAGGCACTAGGCAAAAAGGTTCCTCTTCAACCAGGCCTTTGCCTGGTTAACATCCAATATCCTTTTAAATGTGTTTGTGGGAGGTAGGGGGGGCTATTGGTTTGTTTTTCTTGTATTTTTTTTTACCTCTTATTTTTATGTTGTGAACCGCCCCGAGATCTATGGATGAAGAGCAGTACACAAATTTAATAAATAACCATTTAAAAAAAAACACGCAGAGGAACAGACCTTTTACTATCTCTTGTAGATCCACCATTTAGGGGTAATACAGGGCAAGGATGTGTAGCAAGCTATGCTCAACATCTGGGAGAAAGCAATTGATGGAGGTGCTTTAAAAAAACCCAGACACTGCAACCAATAGCTCCCGAAGCCAACAGGCACCGAGAAGTTTCACGCATGAACCAAGCATGGGCGCATTCTACAATGTGTCAAAATAAATGTTTGTACCCAATGCAGCTATGAAACACTATTCAGGAATGTCTTTCCCTCATGTAATTAGGACTGTATGAGGCAGGGTGCAGGCAAGCACGCTAGCTCTGGCACTTTCATTGTCTTGGGGTTTCTAAATTTTGTGGGGAGCCTATGCAAGTAGAGCAGACTCCCCACGGCAGACGTTTGCCCTCCAACATGTAGAGGGGGGCAGGGACAGAGCTAATACATCTCCACTCTTCCAATCTCCATGTTGAGGGGCACAGCACCTAAGGAGGGCAAGCGAGGGGGCAATCTCTGTACCTCTTCCTCCCAAAGCCGCTTCCATTTCATATTGCTGGCATATTTTGTTAATAGGCAAGAAGAGAAGCAGCCCTTGGGTGGTTCAACAGGTCCATGCACACGGCTGCTAACCAGAAGGTTGGTGGTTCGAGCCCACCCATGGACAGCTGAAGGCATGATTCCTGCATTTCAGCGGCTTGGATGACCCTCGAGGTCCCTTCCAACTCTACAATTCTATGATTCCTTAAAGGTAAAGGGACCCCTGACCAGTCGTGGCCGACTCTGGGGTTGCGGCGCTCATCTCGCTTTATTGGCCAAGGGAGCCGGCATACAGCTTCCGGGTCGTGGCCAGCATGACTAAGCCGCTTCTGGCGAACCAGAGCAGCACACGGAAATGCCGTTTACCTTCCCACCGGAGTGGTACCTATTTATCTACTTGCACTCTGACGTGCTTTCGAACTGCTAGGTTGGCAGGAGCAGGGACCAAGCAACGGGAGCTCACCCCGTTGAGCGGATTCAAACCGCCAACCTTCTGATCGGCAAGTCCTAGGCTCTGTGGCAGCACTAAAAGACTGCCCCAAGAGTAGTACTCCACTCAAAAGATCTCGCTAAGCCATGGCCAAACTCAAGAAATCCCCAGATTGGACATTTAACTGCTTCGGCAAACTGGAGTCATAGCAAATGCTCCAGAACGCCGAAGAGAAAGGGCACCTGGAACAACAGGCAGCTTTTTTTAAAGCAAAATTAAGGCGGACCTCAGCCCTCCCTATCAATAACTTCAACATATCTGGAGGCACAAGTATGTGTGTGTATTTGTTTTATTCATAATTTTCGAATTGCCTTGGGATACCAAAAGTATTTCTAGTTAAGGTGATTTTAACAAAACCGTTGACCTTACTTTTCAGAACATCCACTGATCCATTCTGTTATTTCAATGGCTATTATCACGTGTTAAAAGAAACATAACATGCACACATGTGTACAGGTTTTCATAAAGTCTATTTCATTATTTGTGGGTAGCGCATTCAACAGTTAAATACATTTAAATAATGTATTATGTAGTGACTGCACTAATGCAGAATTGAGAACTAGATAGGTAACCAATTTAACTAAAAACCAGCTAACAAGTAACTGCCTAAATACTCTGAATACAGCTCTTGTTCTAGGCCATCCGTCTGAGTAGGAAAAAAAGCCCCCCGGTCACACTGGAAATACATTTTTAAGGCCATATTCTTCTGATATCCCATTTCCTGCGGCAGCTTTCTTCACACCTCTTAAGCCTCCAATTCTAGGCCAAGACCAAGTTTGTGTCCACCAGCATTGATGTTCTTCCCATCGATTAGGGCAGACAGAGTGAGCTTCACACCTGCAGATCAATAGAACCAAAGGGTTTTAGAGAAAGCAAGGTCCACTGGACACATCAGTTGCTGCTAACATTTTTCAGTGCTCAAAGGTGGTAAATTATATTGAAACACACATGGATGCCGACGCCAGTGGGATTAGAAGCATCATGCTTCGCACAAAGGTGCCTACGTACCAGTTAAGTTGCAGAGACACTTAAAAAGGAATGTTTCAAACTAAATCCTTTTTGAAGAGGCAAGTTCTGCTACTCTGAGAACTGCCAACTTTTTTTTTTGCAATTCATCTTTATTGTTTTTAACAGAAATGCTTTCTTAACGTAAAATCACAGTACTGTATAAAGTTTCAGTTTCCTGTTAATGTGCATGTGTTTCTAAATCATAATAAAGAAAAACAAAGATATAGTCTTACTCATTCAACACATTAATATTCTAATTACTTCTGACTTCCCTCCCCTTCTTACTTGGGTCCTTTAAGAGTTCTTGGTTGAATGCATATCAAAATAAATCTAGTTTATTGGTAACCATTTTTTTCACTACTTTTTGATGATTCTCATTACAAGAGTTAATCTAAACCAGTCAAAAAATTTAATTCTCTGCAGTGGTCTTTCAGGTATTGTTTAAATATATTCCAGTCTTTATTAAATTTTTGTTTCACTTGATCCCTTATCTGTCCTGTCAGTTTATCCATCTTGGTGCATTCCATTAGTTTAATCAGCCAATCTTTTTTTGATGGTATCATCTCACTTTTCCAATTCTGTGCAATCAAAACTCTCGCTGCCGTGGTGGCATACATAATTTCTTTAAATTTCTAGGAATCTCCCTCCCGATAATCCCTAAAAGAAATGCCTCAGGGTTTTTGGGAAATGAAATTTTGAAGATCTTTTTCAACTCGTTATAGACTGAATCCCAAAATTCCCTCATTCTTTTACAAGTCCAACAGACATGGTACATTGATTCCACTGCCTTGGTGTTATATACCAACGATAGATAGCCTTCATGTAATTTTCCTTAATAGAATAACACATGCTGTGAACTTAATTTTTGCCATTCTGAGAGTTGTATGTTATGATCTAGATCTCTTGCCCATTTTACCATGGCTGATTTTACCTCCTTGTCCTTCACTGACCAGTCTAATAAGATTTTATACATTTTGGAGAGTGTTTTCTCATCGTTATATATTAAGTCTCTTTCGAACCTTGAATGGAGAACTACCAACTTCCAAGAACATGTTAACAACAGACTCCAGCCACCATTAACCTACATATTAATCAAAAGCTTCAATATCTCTTACATTCTTATCAAAATTATTTACCTGGCCTCAGGGTCTGGGTGTACCCAACTCCAACTAGACTAGAGTTGTTCACTTTTGCCTGCAAAACAACGAGAAGCAAGATGACATTTTTATCAATCCTTTGTGTGTCACAATATGTTGTGCCCTAATTTTAACATCCCTTTGCCCTGCTCCAAAGAATATAGTGCCCAACTAGAGCAAGAAGGCAGCACTCGCAACCGGAGTGTAATCTAGGATAAGCTTTCTTCAAACTGCTTTTTCAACTTATGATGACCAGGCTTCAAATAATCTCTCTCTCATCCCCTCGCCATGGCAACACCAAACCCGGGGCTTCCTCCTAAAGGATGAGCGAGGTGGGCAAGATGAGTACCAGCCCCAAAAGCTCACAAATTGGCTTTAGCAATGCAATTTCCGTGTGCAAGTAATGATGAATGCAACTCCGCTTCCTCACTCTGGCACCAAGCTGGAGTGAGACCACAAGAGCACAGAGCCTTGTCTTTGTACACAACTGGGCTGCTGGAGTTGCAACGGCCCAGTCGCAGCAGACAAACACCCCTGCTGCCCCTCTCCAGAGGAGAATGAAGAAGTCGTGTTGCATTGTCTCTGTTTCTGCCAAGTGGTTAAAACTTCCGCTGTCCAGCAGGTACAGAGGAAGAGAGAGGCAGCATGTTTCTGCAGCCCTTCTCTAGCTCAGAGCTGGGTGACAGAGTCACACTTCTGCTTGTCCCTGACCTTCTCCTGCATTCCAGTGATGTTATCATGAGACCAGGGACATGACGCACGGGAGTAGGAGCATGTCCTGACAACCATACATTTTTTGTTGGCTACCAAGGGCTCCCAGAATTTGTAGGCAGAAGATAATCATTAGTACTCAGGACTGTTCCAACCAGGAGATCTATGAAACTTGGGTTTTCTTCCCTTCGCTTTGCTTTAAAGCCTGTTTCTACTATGACACAGCTTCCTATCTTGTCATGCACAATGAAAATCAGAGATGGGTTAGTATTTATATACTGCCATCTATGCACGTGAGTCGTAGCAAAGAATGAGGCCACAGGTCAAAGGAACCCATTACCGCCATACCAGGCAAAAGCCTCAGAAGCAGTTCTACTCACTACAATATTGGACTGTTATAATCTCCATCAAATATCTGTAAAGCACTTTAAACATGCAGTAGGAGGCTTTATACTGTTTTATCTTAACTTTACAACCGTTTCCTTCAGGTCGTTTATTCCTAATTTTACTGATGGGGGTAAAAGATAATGGCACACCTACAGTTAAATTTACAGCTCAAAGCACAGCTGTGGGAAACCTTACCCCAATGCAATCAAGTCCCTGCTATGTAATTAGACCTCATTTCCATTCATGAGTGAACCTTACCAGAATTCTTAGAAAATACAGTCATACCTTGGAAGTTGAACAGAATCCATTCTGGAAGTCCGTTCGACTTCTGAAACATTCGACTTCCAAAGCGCAGCTTCTGATTGGCTGCAGGAAGCTCCTGCAGCCAGTCGGAAGCTACGGAAGCTCCGTTGGATGTTGGGAGTCCAAAAGAACGTTTGAAAACTATAACATTCATTTCTGGTTTTCGATCGTTCGGGAGTCAGAACATTTGACTCCCAAGGCGTTCAGGAGCCGAGGTACGACTGTACACAGCTTTTTCTGCTACACACAAAGCAATTCATATGTGTAAACTTACGAAACAGGGGTGGGAATGACCCTGCCCCCTCAGAAACTCAAATAGATGCTGCCCATCAATGTGAATGATACTGAGGTAGACAAATTATCTGTCCTTGCACAAGGCGGCTTCGGTTATGTTCTTAATCATTTTGCCGGGCTAGTTCTCACTTGGAGAATATGGTGCTACTACACTGTTTCATTCAGACTACGAAGCCATTAAGAAAAGTTGTCCATGCCAAAGTTGGAGTTAGGCAGCTCACAAAGGTAAACTCAGGCATGAACAAAGGCCAGTTGGGACATGCTCATTCAAGCTATGATGGGGAGGGGGACTTCTCGTGGTAAGGGATATAGAAGTTTCCTGTGTATAGTTTTGTGGACCAAGATAACTATGACATTTTTTTCTATAGTTCGACTTACGGAAATAGAAGCGGTAGGATCCAACAGGTACTTTGCTGCAATTCCAAAACGAGTGCTATTGCTGCCCGCTGCCCAGTTAAGGTTTACAGCAGTCTCAAGGTTGTCGCTGACTTTTTGGTAAATTGAGCCACCGAACTCCGACCCATCGTTGCTGAAAAATAGTTTTGAAATGGTTTTTTTTATTCAAATGATAAAATAAAGAAAAGCTTCAGATGAAGAAGAGCATTGAGGGTTCCCCGTGACATAGGAAGTGACTGCATTTGAGGGTGGTGGTGGGAGATAAAAACCCTGGCTCACTCTACAGAAAGTGCAAACATAATACAAAATGCAAACATTTAGGCAGTCTTTCATTTCCCTCTGAAAGGCATGATAGTAACTTGTGACCCTGAAGTCACACTGGCAAGAATAATAGATTTCGTCAAGTTTGTCCTTTGCAGTTGTTATGTTTATGAAAGTGCTGTGAGAAGTGGCTTAAGACACTGCTGGTAAGCAAAAGGCTACAACGATGGTAAGCCACAACAGATTTTTTTGCTCTGTTCATGAATATTCAGTTCTCCTCCACCTCACCAAATACCCTGTAGTACATTAGCGTTCCAGGCCCGATTGATCTATGCACTAACTGCCAACTGAACTAAAAGGTAAAAAAGGTAAAGGACCCCTGGATGGTTAAGTCCACTCAAAGGTAACTATGGGGTTGCAACGTTCATCTTGCTTTCAGGCTGAGGGAGCCGGCATTTGTCCACAGACAGCTTTCCAGGCCATGTGGCCAGAATGACTAAACTGCTTCTGGCGCAATGGGACACAGTGACGAGTGCCAGAGCGCATGGAAATACCATTTACCTTCCCGCCGGAGTGGTACCTATTTATCTAATTGCACTCTGACGTGCTTTTAAACTGCTAGGTTGGCAGGAGCTGGGACAGAGCAACAGGTTGTTGCGGGGATTTGAACCGCCAACCTTCTGATCGGCTTAACTAAACACTATTAATATATAACATAACTGCAAGTACTTGGCAATGATTTTTATGCAATTTTACACATTTTACTTACCTAGCAAAACTAAATTATATTAATTTAACCAAAATATATTTTGAATTTATAAGCCATGTTACAAAATTTTTTTAGCATCCCTCATTTTGGAAATAGGAAGTTGAAAACTCCAACACACTCTAATGCAGTATTTATCAATGAGAAACTGCAAGTTCTCATACCAATTTGTACTAGATCATATCCAGTTGAAGTTGTGTGAAATAAAACTACTCACTGGAGTTGGGAAGGTAGCCCGTTTTTTTTTAAAAATGCATGCATGAACTTTTTTAAAACAACCAATATACTTTAGAATAATGCTTTAAAAGTACTTCTGCTATTCTAGACCTTCAAAATTTATTTTGATAATTAATCGCCCAACAAAAAATCTACTCAGAATGTAGGCATATTCAGTGCTACTACAGCTGCAACAATGAAATTATTTCCCCTAGTTTTCAAGATTTCTGGATACCTTCATTAACTGCAATCGTGTTAGCTTCTGATACTTACACATTGGTGTGCAACTGGAAGTCTCCAGTCTTGTATCCCACAGAGAAGTTATTCCTTGTCAACTTGGATTTGGCACTATCAAAGGTCATTTGGTAGCCGGCAAGCCAGCCCTCATAACCCAAGACAACTGTACCATGGATGGCAGGTCCAGCAAAATCAAAGTCAACATCACAACCGAGGTTTATACATTCACGCTTATAAGCAGATTTGATTTTGCCACTTTTCTTCCTGGAAAAAGAAATATGTAAGAAAAAAACCCGCTCTTCCCCTAGAATGCACAAGTTATACTGATTCTCATCTTAAGCAGATAAATTAAAGATGTCCACGTAGTCCAAAATGTGAGTATTCACTAGATCAAGAGCCACAGAGCCGACCTGTGGCTACAAGAAGGAGATCTGTATGTTTAAGGGGCAAGAGAGTTTGTAGAATGACTTTACTTGAAATTAGTAACTCAACTCTACAGTAGGAAACTTGTTCAGTATCAAATTCCTGGCACCTCTAGGTAGGGCAGGAAAATCATGGGGAGCTGCTGGTAGTTTGACCTATGGCCTCACTTGGTGTTAAGTGGTTCCACATTTTCTCAAATGACATAACTAGAAGCATATCATGGGGTAAAGGGAAATCAGTAAGTTTATTATATGCCACTCAAGTATACAAATATTTACCTATCATTCTTCCCCATGAGTCAGGCAGAAGCCAAGCCTAAAAGAATCAATAACTCCTGCCCTTGCAGTGTAGATAAACCGATTCAGCAGTTTAAGTTGTTTTATTCAGAATTTAGGAATCAAGGCAGTTCAAACACAAGTCAATGGAGGCTTTCCCCACTTACCACTATCTAGTTGATAACAATATCTGCTACTACATTTTATGAAAAGTCTGGATTCTGTGACACCAAGAACTAAAAAACAGCTTCACACTGTCTGCTCTGGTTATAACTGGCATTTGGAGACAGAAAAGTGTCTTTTGCCAGGTCAGATGAATAGCCATTACTGTACGTTTGGCTGGTTTTTCTCTGTCACATGTTTTTGGGATCATCTGCTTGAATTCACTGAGATTTTATAGAATTATTCCTTGAACCATGGGCATGAGGCACCATGTATCTGCCTGAGATGCATTATAAAATTAAGACATATTAAAATAAGTATTATGTGTGGTGTGAATTCATTTTGTATATTTGTGTTTTTTTGTTTTTAAAGACCACAGTATGTGTCCAGCCACTGAAGTCTTCTTCAGTAGCATTCATTAACCCATCTCTCACTTTCAGTGTAATCTACGTGGAACGTGCCAAGACTTAAGAGGGAAAGAACTTACCCGGTGTTTGGTGAGAAAGTTGTGTCAAATGTCAACTTCAAACCTTTGGCAAGCTAGTTTAGAGAGGGGGAAAAAAGTTATGAATTAGCAGATGTAAAAAGTGACTTCCACTTAACTTTTCAGCAAATCGAAATTCAATTACCTGATCTTCAATTGCCATTTCTGTTCCCAGAGTGTTATCCGTGTTCCATTTTTCTGTGAAAGTGACACCATACTCAGACCACTTGTATTTTGTCTCCAAGCTCCCATTCACTTTTCCTGTGTCTGTGTTTGATGAACCAGCTGTTGCGAACTCCTAGCAGGACAATGCAGGTGGGAAGAAAAGGTTTAACAAACCGAAGGGGAATACAGAGAGGAGCAATTACTACTACGACTATTATAATATCCATTCTTTTTTCTTGAGAGGACTCAAGGCAGCTTACAGATAAAAATAAGAACTTGTTTTACCAAAAAACCCTGCAGCTTTCTGTAAGTTTCTGACGTAACTAATTGGACGGACCTTTGAGTTTCAATGCCATTGACAATGACTTACTGAAATTCTGAAGAATCGGACAATCTGTATATCTCTGCTACAATTGTGATTATGCTCAAAGTGTCACTGCAACTTGTGTTAGAAAAACCTCAAACAACACTCAGAGCAACCAGAAACTCCTGGTCCATTTATGACAAACTGGTCTGTAGCAAACTATGTGTTACTTCTTTAGGCAAAATTTGAAGAAAGCTCCACAAGTTCCAAATTTTATTATGAATACAGGGAAGAGGAAGGGTGAGGACAAAGTACACAAACCTGGTCATTCTTGTTTAACACGTTATGCCTGAAAGACCCTGGTGATCAAGCTACTTAATTATGGGGCCTGAGGTATTATTAACCTGTACTTTAAAAGGAATCACACAATGACCAAAAAGAAATGTAATTTCTCAGTTCAGGCAATCGTACAAACCATGATTTGGAAGATCAGAAAAAAATGCTCCCTCCTTCATTACAGGGATCCAAATTGAGCATCTATGCTAATACTGTTAATATTGAAATTGTGGCTTGCAAACCCATCTGAAACTATAGCTTTGAGATTAGCATTAGTTTGCCCAGCTTGGACTTCAGAACAAACAATGATTATTACAGATGAGAAAAGGGTGAGGAGGGAAAGGAGATTGCAAAGGAAGGAAGAGAAATGAGTCCATGGCAGATTCCCCATTCAGCTGTCACATCAGAACACTGCATGTTAAACAAGGTCAACTTAGTTTGCAATCAGACTAGAAAGATTCCCTTAAAAGAAAAGAGAAAGAGGAAAGGAAAGGAAATAAAATCACTTTCTCCTTCATTTCTATGTGCTTGAAATCTTATGGGGGGAAAGCATGCAACATAATAATTTGGAATTGAATTTGTTTTGAACTGTTTTTAATGTTGCATTTTAAATTGCTGAGACCTTCCCTGGGACCTTAAGATGAAGGGAGGGTAAATAATAATAATGCCTCATGGAGACAAGTTTACCCCATGGCCTTTTGCTTGTTAAGATGTTTTCAATGATTTTAATATTCTTGTCAACTTGGCACCATGTGATGAAGGGCAGATTACTACTACTACTACTACTACTACTACTACTACTACTACTGCTGCTGCTGCTGCTGCTGCCTGGGGAGGGGAGAAAGGGAGTGTGGGAAGGCTGAGAAGGGTCTGGAGCCCTCCCCACCACATTTCAGAGGTTATGAGCTACTGTTTAATATTACACCAAAATGCACTTACCACGCCACTTGCAGATTTCGTTTTCACATCCAATTTCACCAGACCAAAACCTTGACAGACAGAACTGAAATTACTACTGCCCTTTTATACAACATACCAGTGTTTCAAGCAGTTAACACTATAGCCAAGCTTGAATACAATTCCAGGCAGAGTCATAAGAAAACATTACGCTGCTCTCTTCCTGGTTGCATCGCTGTAACTGTAACAAAATTCTGATCTTAGGACATCTACATCTCTGATGAATGAGCAAGGGCTCTTTCACTAAAGCATTGCTTTTATTTAACTACAGTGATAGTAAAGCATTCTACAACTGAAATGACCATCTACATGGATCTAATCAATTTCTCTAGCAACATCAAGAAAAAAGTTCATTTCTTGCATATACTGCACATGCTAGTTCCCAGAACAGATGGGGGAAAGGCTTTTAAAAACTGAAATATTAGAACAAGGACCCACCCCCAAAAGAATTCACACCAAGCTTTTAGTGGGAGCAAAAGCATTTTACAGAGGAGGCCCAGGACATGCTACTTTCCGATGGGTTCCTAACCAACTCTAAAGCGTCTTTGCCTACCTTAGGGAGCCAGGGACTGCATCTATCTCACCCCACACCCTTCTGAAAGATTCACTGTTGGACCAAAGAAAACTCAACAGACCTTTGCTAGACCAAAAGCAATCTAAAAATCCATTTATGGCTTCCATGTCCCCTTGAAGTTTTGGCAATGCGGAATGAAATCATTTTGTTCTTTGCCAAAGCTCAGCAGAGCAGAACCCAATATTTACCTGGGAGATATTTACTTAGATGCACCCCACAGTAGTTAGTATGGAATATGAATATGTAAATGGTTTCATGAAAGCAGTCACTGCTCAATTTAGAACCCAGAAACAAGAAATCAATTCTCCTTGCATTCCCCCAGCAAGGCTCTCTCCTAGCAAGCTGCTTTGCCCTGGGGGGGGGGGTATGCCCCATTTGCATTATACATTTAAAGCAGTATCATAGCACTTTAAATAGTTAAGTGTGCTAAGAGCTGATAGGAGTCCCCATTCCTCTTCTGAGGAAGTATACACAGAGTTCTATGGGAAGGGGACTATAGTTAAGCCCCGCTGGGAACTGTAGCTCCTTGAGAAGACTGGGATTATCCTACTGTACCCAGGATTCTTTGGGGAATCCCTAACTGTTTCAAATGGTTCATTCATTCATTTGGTTAATAAAACTTACTGTACAGCTTGATTATAACAAAATAAAGTAAAACCAGCAACCTCAAAGTGGTTTTAAGTGTTTCTTCTAATGTCAGTGAACATGCAATTCTGCGCTGACATTAGAAGAGAAACAGAGCAGAATCTTTGACACCGTTATAAAACGATACACAAATTAACACAAGGAAAAAAGCAGCAGCTCTTTCAGAATACCCCTTTTCCCAGTACATTGTTTATTTCCACAAACGCAAAAATGCATCAATCAGTGCTTTCTGTTCAGGGGCATTCAACCCATCAGGTTCTCAGCTGCTGGTGAGTGAAATTTTTAACTGCCTCAGGACCTTATCCCTCCCAATAACCTCATAAACTCCCACCCTGCTCCTGGTGCCCTGCAACCCCCAAGGAAGAACCATCCCACAGTTTGAAAACTAAGGTTTCCCTCGCTGGAATCAGCTACCAGCACTAGTAGGGGGGAATTTTGTTAATTCAACTCCCACCTCTTGCTCCTGTCAGGAAAAAAGAACAGCACCCAGGGTAGACGGGTGAGTTCTCACTTTGCTATAACCATAGTAAATTCCCTTTGTGACATCTACGCCTGTTTGAAAATCGTAGTGCTAAGGCCTATCGTAAGAAACTTTTGATCTGAGCTACCTTCCAAGTGTTCCCTAAGAAGTATATTTAATACTTTTACTAGTCTCCCGATACAGTAGGCTCCACTGTACTAGGAAGTGCCAATCTTTATATGTCCAAAGAGAAACTAAACAGTGAAAATATTCAGCAGCAAGTTACAGTTATGTCTAATGACACACCAAACATTCTGGTGATAAACATTCCACTTCTAGCAATAATTTGCCCAATAAAGTGGGGGAAAGGTGGAAGACAGCAACTATGTAGCATAGTTTGGGTTTGCTGAGAGCAGCAGTAAATGTTGTGTCCGCCTCCAAACAATACTATATTCTTTACAAATGTTTTCATACCAAATCCTTTGTTGAAGACGTCTCTGGCAGACTTGCCAAGGTCCGCATATGGTGGCGGGATAGCCATTGGAGCTAGGGAGACAAAATAACGGGAATGTTAGTACTGCAAGAACAAAACGTAAGCAGTAATTAGTTCTGTCTGCTGTGAAGTCAAATAACAATTCATAATGAGGTGGTTAGCCAGTACTGCTGCATCATATTTTTTTAAAGTAATTTGACAAAAGGCGATATATTTAGTCTGGCAATGCAGTACTGTACTAAAAGGAATTGCAAAGTTAAGATGACAGACTAACGTACCTCTAGATGATTTTAAGGGGGAATCCAGGTGCACTTTTACAACAGCAAGGGCGAATATTTCAAATATATACCAATATTTAAAATACATTATAACATGCAGACAATTGTTGATGCATTTTACAAAATGCCTCCTCCCCCATTCCATGCATGAAAGTCCTACAAAGCAGATGTTCACATCCAATAATGCCAGGAGCCACTCAGTAACAGCTGCAAATCTATTCACATAGTGGAAGTAAAACCCAATATCCTCTTTACTTATTAAACTGTTCTGCCACAAATCTGTTTAAATCTGTAATACAGCTTTGCTCATGCAGAATATGGAGAATCCTGTGACAACTGAGGACAGACACACGCACACCCCATAGAATACAAACTGCATGTAACGTGTAAAAAAGGTAAAGGACCCCTGAACGGTTAAGTCCAGTCAAAGGCGACTCTGGGGTTGCGGTGCTCATCTCCCTTCAGGCCGAGGGAGCCGGTGTTTGTCCACAGACAGCTTTCCGGCTCATGTGGCCAGCATGACTAAACCGCTACTGGCGCATGGAGGACTGTGATGGAAGTCAGAGCACACGGAAACACTGTTTACCTTCCCGCCACAGCGGTACCTATTTACTCACACTGGTGTGCTTTAGAACTGCTAGGTTGGCAGAAGCTGGGACAGAGCAACAGCAGCTTGCCACAATGCACGGATTCGAACCGCCAACTTTCCAATCGGCAAAACGTGTACCATGAATCAGACACCACATTTAACTTGCATATCACTGAACAAAATACTTGTTAAAACTTGGTTAACAGCATTTGTTATTAATATGTTCAAAATATTGACAGGCAGATATAATGTTGTGAAGAGCTTCGGTTTCAGATTTCTGCATCTTTCATTTTGGGAGAAAGTTAGAATTCAATGAGTGGTTTGAACCAAACATCAATATGTAATATTTCCAAGTCAAAATGTATTAGTGCACATTTGAGGCATGAAGGATAACATTAGTACATTTTTTCATGTACTAATGTATAAAGAAATGTTTATCCTACAACAAAGGCCTGTGTTTCCATCTCTCTGCTGTGCTGGGTATAAAAATATGACAAGAATGCAATAGTAATTATGTTTCACTTGCATATTAGAGAAATGCAGTTGTGTGGGTTTGTACTATCTAGTTTTGTCAACTGGGATAGCATGGGCTCAATGAAAGCCAACTTCTCCTTTCCTATCCAGTAGGATCAGCAATTGAACCCCCGCCGCAGACCACCCATTTCTTCACCTCCCCTCAGCTGCCAATTCAGCTGGTGGTAGCTGAAGCAACTCACTTTGGGGGATAGGCAAGGTCCACTACCCTGCACTCTCAATGGGGCACTTCTGGGTAGCTCAGTCGGTAGAGCACGAGGCAAAGTTTTAATAGGCATTCTAAATATCACTTTCTCCCAATTTCAAAAAATGTTGACAATTTTATCAGAACATACATTTGCAAAGAAAAAGCACAAGGCCTGCCAATTTGAACAGTTAAGTGTTTAAGTCCCATTGAAACCAATGGGGGGGAATTCCAAGTCAATACCATTAAGAATAAGTTGCCAACCATGTAACAATTTCTTAATAATGAATTTTAGCAAGTAATTGCACTTCCTAATTCCAGTTATGTACTGAGCCCTAGGGACAGACGATCAAGGAGAGAAAATATTTGCAAAACCCTTGCTAAGAGCAGCCCAATGTATGATGATTAAACCACAACTTATGAAGATTACATAATTATGCTGCACCTTTCCCTCAAGTTATTATTTCAAACACCTCCACACCCTTATCACAAAGCACATCCCCAAGGCTTTGCAAATATCTGCAACTCCCAACATATTAACATATTAAGCAGTCCAGGCAGACACACCCATAACAGACAGTAGAAATATTTCATTTAAACACATATTTAAGCAGCTTAGCCACCTAGATTCCAAATACTTATTTTGACTTTTTCTGACTGTGGATTATATGGTGAGTTAGGTATTAGTCTCATCGTCAAAGCTCACTCTTACTGTAACTTATAAATCTGTTAGTTAGGTTACTTCAACATCCTTACTTCATCTCCCTACTTACGTCTTGGACGCTGACATGCTGGATTAAAAGACATAGCTATCTAGTCCAATTTAGAGAATCTATAAAATGGAAAATTACATTAAAAATAAATTACACAGATTTTAGAATTAAGAACTCTCGTGGTATTCAGATAACTCTCATGTCATGACTTTGGGGAGGGATGCTGCACACAAAGATAACAGAAAATTTCTGCAGTTTCCCTTCTGAACGGAAGTGTCCCTTTACTCATGGAGGCTGCCTCTGTCCCACATAAAGGAGACGACTTTGGGTGTGGCAGCTATTGGGGATAAAGGAGGGGTGGTGGTGGTGAGAGAGAAGATAAAATAACTTTTCCCCTGCTACTGCAATGTGAATTCTTCCTTGCGGCCATCTTAGGGAGCAAGTCCTGACCCCTTCCCTGCATCGGCAGCCTAAGTACAGCCCACCAGAAAAGCACATCCTCCTCTCCTCTTTGCAAACGTCACAAAGCTACAAATAAAGGAAGAAGCAGATCTGAACCCGAAAACTAGGATCGAAAAGGGGAGTATAGGAGAATGCCAGCTCCTTTTTTGCAAAGGGGACAGTTTGCAAACGGGAGCCAAGCCAAAAACTTGCAAGGGTGAGCCATCCAGAAACTGCAGAGGAAAGGGAGAGGGAGCCACCTTGATGCTCAACTTAACTAGACGCCAAGGGTACTTGACCCCCAAACAATAAAGCAAGTGACATGTTGTTCGTATCTTTATTTTGGAATTATGTGGAAACTGTTAGATTTGGTTGTGTACTTTTTGAAGTTTTGTTTATTATTTACAATTGCTTTTATGTTTGTAGTTATGTGCTTTTCTTATATACGTTGTAAGCCGCCTTGAGGATAGTTTAAACTTCGGAAAGGCGGCATACAAACAAAATGAATTGATTGATTGATTGATTGATTGATTGAAAAAGCAAGCGAAGAGGAAAGCACCAACAGGAAACTGGGGATAGTAGGGCCTGCGCCAAATACCTCACAAGGGGGAAAGGGAGGAGGAAGGGAAAGGGGGGACGGGGGGGGGAACACCCCACTCGGGATCCCCCCACCCACCCACGGAAAACCTTGGCGCAAAGAGCGCGTGGAGAAACACCCCGAACAGAATAAATTCCCTATTAAGCCCCGCAGGAGGGATTTGAGGCCGAGCCAACCTCGCCGGGCTGTTGTTGCGGGGAAACGAGAGAGGGGAGAGATGCTTCCTTTTCAACTCCTTTCCTCTCCCGCGCCATCACCCCCGGGCAAAAGGAACCCCCCACCCCGCGTTGTCATGGTAACCCCGCCACGGCCCTTACCTGCCCAGTCGGGGGGGAAAGGGACGTGCTTCTTTCCGAGACCCAGAGAGACCCGCGCGCGCCTCCGTCGCCCCTCCCTCTTCTACCCGCGTGAAGGCCGCGCTGGAGGGCGAAGTGAAGGAGACACCTCGCGCTCGCCGCCCGCCTGCGCGCAAGGACCCCCTCCGCGACTCGGGCGCGCAACGACAGACGGGCTGCCCTAGGCGAGCGCCTAAGTTGGAGCGGCCCCGGGGACGCTTACGGAGACGGGCCGGCGGCGAGCAAGCGAGCGCCGAGGAGACACTTGACCGAAAAATGCAGAGGGAGGGATGCAGAGAGAGCGGGGACGGGCGCGGGGAGTCTCGCGGCCCACGCAGGCACTGGAGTAGACAGCCCTGCCGAGGAGATGCCGCGGGCCGGCAGGGTCCTCGGCTCGAGGAGGGAGGGGCGGGGCTCCGGAGGGAGGAGAAGAGGGGCGGGCTGCGACGGGGCAGCCGAGCAGACATGCGCAGTGCGAGCGAACGAGAATCGCGGGTTTCGATGGTGCTGGGAGGCCGCGCCTGCGCTTTGTCGGGCAAGAAGCCGCGGGGAGCTCAGGGCGGAGTTGCTTTTGAGCTGAGCATGCGCGGAATTGGAGCCTGAACCGCGCCTTCCGAACAAGAATAGAAGCGCTTAAGTTTATTCTACTAGCAATTCCGTTTTTTTCACTGCAACAAATGCTGTATCCAGACACAGTGGGTTGTGTGTCTGAATATAGCATTTGTTGCAGTGAAAAAAAAGTATTCCCGGTTTTTAATATATACATATGTTTAGATATAGATAAGGAGAGATCTATAAACAAACACACAAAATATTTTTTTTTACGATATATTCTATAAATATAAAATCACAGAAATGTTGGAAGGGGCTGTGAGACGAAACACCTCATGGTCTGCTGGCTGAGGGGAGATATATGGTAAATGCAATTGCATATAATGCAACATATAGATTATTTGGTTCTCTCTATATATAATTTATGTTTCTCAGATGTATACCCTGATTTTGCCATCATTTTAACATTTCGAAACTTGACTTCCATCCCCCTCTTTCTGCAGTCACTTAATTTTTTTTTATTTCTTTGCATATTCAAATTAATTTGCTCATTTAGTCATCTGCTTTAAATATATACTCTTATAAAACTGCAGGTTATTGTAATGATCTTGCCAATGTTCTTATCTGTTTACAATTTATCTGTAAATATTCAATAAATCATTTCCATTCTTTTATAAAAAAAGTTTGTTGTCTTGATTTGGGTCTGCATAAAAGGCGGATCTACACGGATCCTCATGGATCCTCCACTTTTTTAAAAATAATTCCAACAAATGCAGTGTCAAATCACACCTAGAAGGCACGCCTACAAACTGGACTATAAAAAACGTGGATCCAACACTTTGCCGCGCTGCAGTACCATAAAAACATGGATCCGAGGCACGGATCCTCATGAATTCATATGATTTTTATATTGAAACAAAATAAAAACACCATGCTACTGTAGACCACATCTTAGTCTGTAGGAGGAACCAAAAAAATCACGCATCCACTGTTTCGTGGTGCCGCAATGGCGCAAAAACATGGTTAAAAAACACGGATCCTCATGAATCATCATGATTTTTGCACTAGATCAGCCCCACCTCACTTTCAAATTACACATCATGTCCAGGGGCACAACATCCACCACAGAAATCACGGATCCACGGCTTCCTGGCCATACCATGGCCCAAAAAAGTGGTTTTCAAGAACAGATCCTCATGGATCCTCACACTTTCTGCATTGGACCAACCCAAACTCACTGTCAAATCACACATCATAGCCAGGGGCACAACCTACACCACAAAAAACTCAGATCCACGCCTGCCTGACCACGCCCTGGCCCAAAAACGTGGTTCCGAAGCACGGATCCTCATGAATCCTTATGATTTTTGCACTAGATCAACCCAAAGTCACCATCAGATCAAACATCATGGCCATGGGCACAGCATCCACCACAAAAATCACGGATCCACGGCTTCCTGGCGAAACCGTGGCCCAAAAACGTGGTTTTCAAGAACGGATCTTCATGGATCCTCACGCTTTTTGCATCGGGCCACCCCAAACTCACCATCAAATCACACATCATGTCCAGGGGCACAGCCTGCACCACAAAAATCACGGATCCACGGCTTCCTGACCATACCGTGGCCCAAAAACGTGGTTTTGAAGCACGGATCCTCATGGATCCTCACGCTTTTTGCATCGGGCCACCCCAAACTCACCGTCAAATCACACATCATGTCCAGAGGCACAGCCTGCACCACAAAAATCACGGATCCACGGCTTCCTGACCATACCGTGGCCCAAAAACGTGGTTTTGAAGCACGGATCCTCATGGATCCTCGCGCTTTTTGCATCGGGCCACCCCAAACTCACCGTCAAATCACACATCATGTCCAGAGGCACAGCCTGCACCACAAAAATCACAGATCCACGGCTTCCTGGCCATACCGTGGCCCAAAAACGTGGTTTTGAAGCACGGATCCTCATGGATCCTCACGCTTTTTGCATTGGGCCAGCCCAAACTCACTGTCAAATCACACATCATTCCCAGGGATACAACTTGCACCAAAGAAATCTAGGATCCACAGCTTCCTGTTCATACCACTGCCCAAAAACGTGGTTTTGAAGCACGGATCCTCATGGGTCCTCATGCTTTTTGCATTTGGCCAACCCAAACTCACCGTCAAATCACACATCATGTCCAGGGGCAGCGCCTGCACCACAGAAAACTCGGATCCATGGCTTCCTGACCATACCGTGGCCCAAAAACGTGGTTTTGAAGCACGGATCCTCATGGATCCTCACGCTTTTTGCATCGGGCCACCCCAAACTCACCGTCAAATCACACATCATGTCCAGAGGCACAGCCTGCACCACAAAAATCACGGATCCACGGCTTCCTGACCATACCGTGGCCCAAAAACGTGGTTTTGAAGCACGGATCCTCATGGATCCTCACGCTTTTTGCATCGGGCCACCCCAAACTCACCGTCAAATCACACATCATGTCCAGAGGCACAGCCTGCACCACAAAAATCACAGATCCACGGCTTCCTGGCCATACCGTGGCCCAAAAACGTGGTTTTGAAGCACGGATCCTCATGGATCCTCACGCTTTTTGCATTGGGCCAGCCCAAACTCACTGTCAAATCACACATCATTCCCAGGGATACAACTTGCACCAAAGAAATCTAGGATCCACAGCTTCCTGTTCATACCACTGCCCAAAAACGTGGTTTTGAAGCACGGATCCTCATGGGTCCTCATGCTTTTTGCATTTGGCCAACCCAAACTCACCGTCAAATCACACATCATGTCCAGGGGCAGCGCCTGCACCACAGAAAACTCGGATCCACGGCTTTCTGGCCACTCCAAGGCCCAAAAACGTGGTTCCGAAGCACGGATCCTCATGGATCCTCACGCTTTTTGCATTGGGCCACCCCAAACTCACCGTCAAATCACACATCATGTCCAGGGGCACAGCCTGCACCACAAAAAACTCGGATCCACGGCTTCCTGGCCACTCCATGGCCCAAAAACGTGGTTTTAAAGCACGGATCCTCATGGATCCTCACTCTTTTTGCATTGGGCCAACCCAAAATCACTGTCAAATCACACATCATGTCCAGGGGCACAGCCTGCACCACAAAAAACTCGGATCCACGGCTTCCTGGCCACTCCATGGCCCAAAAACGTGGTTTTAAAGCACGGATCCTCATGGATCCTCACTCTTTTTGCATTGGGCCAACCCAAAATCACCGTCAAATCACACATCATGTCCAGGGGCACAGCCTGCACCACAAAAAACTCGGATCCATGGCTTCCTGACCATACCATGGCCCAAAAACGTGGTTTTGAAGCACGGATCCTCACGGATCCTCACGCTTTTTGCATTGGGCCAACCCAAACTCACCGTCAAATCACACATCATGTCCAGAGGCAGCGCCTGCACCACAGAAAACTCGGATCCACGGCTTCCTGGCCACTCCATGGCCCAAAAACGTGGTTCCGAAGCACGGATCCTCATGGATCCTCACGCTTTTTGCATTGGGCCAACCCAAACTCACTGTCAAATCACACATCATGTCCAGGGGCACAGCCTGCACCACAAAAAACTCGGATCCATGGCTTCCTGGCCACTCCATGGCCCAAAAACGTGGTTCCGAAGCACGGATCCTCATGGATCCTCACGCTTTTTGCATTGGGCCACCCCAAACTCACCGTCAAATCACACATCATTCCCAGGGGCACAGCCTGCACCACAAAAAACTTGGATCCACTGCTTCCTGGCCACTCCATGGCCCAAAAATGTGGTTTTGAAGCACGGATCCTCATAGATCCTCACGCTTTTTGAATTGGGACAACCCAAACTCACTGTCAAATCACACGTCATAGCCAGGAGCACAGCCTGCACCATAAAAATTATGGATCCACGGCTTCCTGGCGCGCCATGGCCCAAAAAGGTAGTTTTGAAGCACGGATCCTCAAGGATCCTCACTCTTTTCGCATTGGGGCTCCCCAACCTCACCATCAAATCACACATCATAGCCACGGGCACAACTCACAAATCATGAGTTGCACTACAAAAATCACAAAAATCCCCTTACCTGCACTGTTAATGTCACCACTGCAATATTATTATTAGAGCCGATAGGAGAATATATGACTACCGTATTTTTCGCTCTATAGGACAACTTTTTACCCTCCAAAAATTAAGGGGAAATGTGTGTGCGTCCTATGGAGTGAATGCAGGCTCCTTGGCTTCAGCGATAGCAACACGAAGCCTCCGAAGCGCAGAGGGAGCGCTCCCTCCACGCTCCAGAGGCTACGCGTTGCTTTCGCTGAAGCCTGGAGAGCGAGAGGGGTCGGTGCGCACCAACCCCTCTCGCTGTCCAGGCTTCAGGGATAGCCGCCTGAAGCCTTTGGAGCACAGCGCAAGTTCCTGCTGATCTCCGAAGGCTTGTGGTAAGCCGCCTGAAGCCTGGAGAACGAGAGGGGTCGGTGCACACCGATCCCTCTTGCTCTCCAGGCTTTGCTTCTCTGGAGAGGCACTGCACAATGTTTCCTCTCTGTGCAGCGCCCCTTCAGTGAAGCTGGAGGAGAAATGGAAGGGGCTCCGTTTCTCATCCCGCTTCGCTGAAGGGGCGCTGAGCGGAGAGGGGGAGATTTTTTTCCCCCTTGTTCTCCCCCTCCTATGGTTCGGTGCATCCTATAGAGTGAAAAATACGGTATATATTGTACCAAGATATGGTTCATCTTCAAGAACAGATCAAATACATGCCAAAGTATTAAAGAGGAGAAAAAATATGAAACTGCTTACATACTGTCAACTAATATCCAGATTCAAGAAAGACTGTATGGCAAACATGCAGTGAAAATCAGTGAAAAGATAGAATCTGAGTCCATCATAACAGAGTTCTACCTTCTGGGTAAAATTTATAAACTATTACTCAAATATGACACCAAGCCCGAACAAGCAAAACCTTATATGACAAAATGGATGCAAAAATTTTAAGAGCAGTTCACAGTAGAACAGTGAGAACAATTATGAATAAAGGAATAAAATTTACTGCAAATTAAGCCCTAAAACAAAATTGGTACAGTGGAACCTCGGGTTGCAGACATAACCCGTGACTGAGGCACGTCCGCAACCCACAGCATTCGCATCCTGAAGCGCCACGTCTGCACAGGCACTGGTGCAATTTGGCGCTTCTGCGCATATGAAAGACCCAGTTCTCTGAGTGCATGTTCTGGGAGCTGGGCAATAGGGGCAGTACAGGATTCCTTTTGGTGTACTGACCTCCCTGCTGCACCAAGGATTCCCTGCCCGAGCTGCTTCAGGTCGTGGCAGATGTTCTCCTGGAGATACCTAGTTTGGTTGTCCTAGGGGATTTTAACATCCATGCCAACATGACCTTACAAGGGGCTGCTTGGGACTTCGTGGAAAGCATGGCCTCCATGGGGCTGTCCCTGAATAAGTTTGGCCCAACTCATAGTCACGGACATGCCTTAGACCTAGTGTTCACCAATAGTGACATGGGTGATATGACACTAGGTAAAAGTGAAACCAAAGAAGTGCCATGGTCAGATCACTTCCTGGTGCAACTGGACTTCTCCGTGACCCTTCTCCTCTGCAGGGAGGTGGGACCAATGCGGATGGTCTGCCCCCGCCACTTAATGAATCCAAATGGTTTCCAGAGAGTGGTAGGGCATGCTTTATCCCATGTTGATGGCCTTTCAGCTGATTCCCTGGTGGCCCGCTGGAATGTGGAGTTGACCAGGGCTATCGACTGTCTGGCTCCGAAGCGCCCTCTCCGACTGCATGGAGCCCTGACAGCCCCGTGGTTTTCTTTGGAGCTGCGGGTGAGGAAACAATCGCTGAGACGGCTCGAGTGCCAGTGGCAGAAAACTCATTCTGAATTGGACCGGACACAGGTTAGAGCTCAATGTCGAGCCTACCAAGTGGCGATAGCAATGGCGAAGAAGACTTTCTTCACCGCCTCTATAGCATCTACAGAAAATAGTAGCAGGAGACTCTTTCAGCCCTTGTATATCAACGGGGAACGGGTGGAGAGGGTGGCGGAATTCAGGTTTTTGGGAGTAGCTATCGATCAGGGCATGACTTGGAGCGCACATACCACTGCTCTGGTGAAGAAGGCCCAGCAGAGAATTTATTTCCTCAGACTTTTAAAGAAGAACAATCTGAGTGAGAGACTGCTGGTGTGCTTCTACCGAGGCTCCATAGAGAGCATTCTTACATACTGTATTTGTGCTTGGTTCTCCAGTTGTACAGCTAGGGAGAGGAAGGTGCTCCAGAAGGTCATAACCACAGCCCAAAGGATTATTGGTCATCCTCTCCCATCTTTGGAAGAACTGTATGGTTCCCGTTGTCTTAGGAAAGCAAATAACATCCTGCAGGATTCATCTCACCCGGGACACGGTCTGTTTGCACTACTGCCTTCTGGCAGGAGATATAGAAACATCAAGTCAAAGACAAATAGACTGAAAAACAGTTTCTATCCAAGAGCTGTGGCCTTTTTGAATGCTGTAACTCGATAGTGTGACCTGGGAGTTTGATGGGTGTGGTGTGGGTGTGGCTGGAATGTGGTTTGTTTGGCTGTTGTTGTTGTTTTGCTTTTGATGTTTTAAGGGATGGCATCCAATTTCATTGCACTTTGTACAATGTTGCACTTGTGTAATGACAATAAAGAATCTATTCTATTCAGGTGGTTTGCAATTTAATGGAACCACCTTTACCACCGGGGCCTTGTAAAGACCCCAAGACCTCCTGCAACGATTTTTCAAATTTTTATGCAGATAAAGTTGCTCATATACGGAAGGAGGTAGACACCACTGTGGGAGCAGGGTCGGGGCGAGAGAGTGCTAGAGCCCTGTCTGGTCAAGTTGCATGGAATCAATTTCAATCCGTTACCCCCGAGAATGTGGACAGGCTGCTTGGATGCGTGAAACCAACCACCTGTCTCCTTGATCCTTGCCCATCCTGGCTAATAAAAGCAAGCCGGGAAGGGCTGGGCAATGGGCTCTGCGGGGTGGTGAATGCTTCCCTCTGTGAGGGGGCATTCCCAGACCAGCTGAAAGAGGCGGTCATTAAACCGCTTCTTAAAAAAACATCTTCAGACCCGGCCAGTATGGCCAACTATCGCCCAGCCTCAAATCTTCCATTCTTGGGCAAGGTGATTGAGCGGGTGGTTGCTGAACAACTCCAGGCACGCCTGGAGGATGCAGACCATTTGGATCCCTTCCAATTGGGATTCAGGTCTCCTCATGGGACTGAAACTGCCTTGGTCGCGACAATCGATCATAACATCCTTCTGGACCGTCTAGAGGAGCTGGGAGCTGAGGGCACTGTTATACAGTGGTTCTGCTCCTTCCTCCTGGGCTGTGTCCAGAAAGTTGTGGTGGGGGATGAGTGTTCAGACTTACTTGTGGGGTGCCTCGGGGTTCCGTCCTCCCCTCCATGCTTTTTAACATCTACAGGAAGCTGCTGGGAGAGATCATCAGGGGGTTTGGGCTTGGTGTCCATCAATATGCGGATGATACCCAACTCTACCTCTCTTTCAACTCAGAACCAGTGAAGGTGGTGAAGGTCCTGTGTGAGTGCTTGGAGGCGGTTGGAGGATGGATGGCAGCTAGTGGATTGAGGTTGAATCCTGACAATAATGAAGTTCTGTTCTTGGGGGACAGGGGGTGGGCTGGTGTGAAGGACTCCCTGGTCCAGAATGGGGTAACTGTGCCCCTGAAGGGCCAGGTGCACAGCCTGGGAGTCATTTTGGACTCACAGCTGTCCATGGAGGCGCAGGTCAATTCTGTATCCAGGGCAGCTGTCTACCAGCTCCATCTGGTACGCAGGCTGAGACCCTACCTGCCCAGAGACTGCCTCACTAGAGTGGTGCATGCTCTTGTTATCTTCCGCTTGGACTACTGCAATGTCCTCTACGTGGGGATACCTTTGAAGGTGACCCAGAAACTACAACTAATCCAGAACGCAGCAGCTAGTCTGGTGACTGGGAGTGGCCACCAAGACCATATAACACATGTCCTGAAAGACTTACATTGGCTCCCAGTACATTTCTGAGCACAATTCAAAGTGTTGGTGCTGACCTTTAAAGCCCTAAACGGCCTCGATGCAGTATACCTGAAGGAGCATCTCCACGCCCATCATTCTGCCCAGACACTGATGTCCAGCACCAAGGGCCTTCTGGTGGTTCCCTCACTGTGAGAAGCAAAGTGACAAGGAACCAGGCAGAGGGCCTTCTTGGTTGTGGCGCCCGCCCTGTGGAATGTCCTCCCATTAGATGTCAAAGAGATAAACAACTACCTGACATTTAGAAGACATCTGACGACAGCCCTGTTTAGGGACGTTTTTAATGTGTGACTTTTTAATGTATTTTTATTTCATTTTTTGGGAAGCCACCCAGAGTGGCTGGGGAAACCCAGCCAGATGGGCAGGGTACAAATATATTTGTAGTAGTAGTAGTAGTAGTAGTAGTAGTAGTAGTAGTAGTAGTACTTTGTAGGATTTGATAATCTTTATAGGTCTTTTAAATTTCTAATCTATCTATCTATCTATCTATCTATCTATCTATCTATCTATCCCCTCCCCCGTTTCCCTTTCTGTACTTCCTTATCCTTATAAAATTGAATATATATATATTTTTAAAATTTACGGCTCCACAGTTTTCTGGGTCGCCCCATATTCATTACCCAACCACCTATGCTGCTCATGGCCAGATCACTTTGGGGCACTGCCATGCTGTAAAAAGATTCTCATGAAGCACAGATCCCCATGGATCCTTAGGTTTTTTTATGTTTGGTCACCCTGAAATCACTATCAAATCACACATGATGTATATGACCACAGAACGAACCACAAAAACCACAGAGCACAGCCAAGGAACAAACACTATATTAAATACTTTAATCCTCATGGATCGGCATGATTGTTAAATGGACTCCACCAAATTATATTGTAAGATCACACCAATGTCCATGGAATGACCGAAATACAAACGCTATCTGAAATGGTTCTGCATTAGCAAGAACATTGAAATAAAATGACATTCATATTCATAGCTTCCACTGTGAAGAACTGCACCTGGAAATTTTTGACACTGCTAAACCTCAAGAATGTCCAAGGCAGAGATTGTGATGATCTTACCTGTGAATGTAAATTATCAAACCAACTAGATGGAGACCACCAAAGTAACCATGAAAAACAATCACCTGTCTTGCGTCAATTCAGCTACAAATGGTTTTGGGACAAAAGTTGGTTGCTTTGCAGGGGTAGTAATTATAAATGGAGGTTTAACTGCAAGTTTTTTTGAGAACTGATTTTGTCAGTGCAAACTTTGAAATAGGGGGTTTCCAACGTGGTGCCCATGGGAATCATGTTGCCTGCTGACAGCTTTCCTGGAGTCCACCACGTGTTTTTAGAAAAAGAACAGGATTCGTGGTGAATTGTGCCCAGCATGACTTCAGATTGTTCATAGTACATTTGATTGACTACAGGGGCATATGAAGGGGCAGCGGGGTGATGGTGCCCCAGGGTGCCATGCTGGGGGGAGAGTGACAGTAAGGTCGCTGTACTGGCTGCCGCTCTTGCGGCAACTGTACAGGCAGCCCCTCTCGCAGCGACCGTATGGCTCATACGGGCAGCTGCTCTCGCGGCGACTGTACAGGCTGCTGCTCGCGTAGCGTCCGTACAGGCAGCTCCTCTCATGGCGGTCGTACAGGCTGTATGGGCAGCCGCTCTCCTGGCGACCATACGGGCTGCCACACGCACGGCGTCCATACGGGCTGCCATGCATGCACAGTCCGTACAGGACATTGTGTGCGCACCCATCAGCCAGGACTTGTTACCATATTATAGCTGCCACAAAATCTATCGGCATGCCACCAGAACCAGGGAAGCCTTGCCAGTTGCAGCTCACACAGTTGAAGTGAAATAAAAGACAGAAGAGTAGATCGGGAAGAAAGTTCCCCAGACTGCAGGAAAAGATAACAGTAGCTCCAGCAGCTGATTCAGTGCAGGCTGCTGAGGGGTTTGACTCCTTAAGATCACCAACTGACTATGAGACACCTGGAAAGCACTCAGCCTCAGATGACCTCCACTCCAAAAGGTGGGAAAGAGGATTTGACAGTGACCGATATTGATTATAGCAGCCCCATATTCTCAACACAAAGTGAGAAGTGTTTGGACAAATCACTGATTTGTACATCAGTTCCCCCATTGCACAACTGTACCTTCCCCACACTCAGTCTACAAACCATGGGACTTTGGTTCAGTTGGCAACATCTGTGTGTATGACTATGACATAAACACACTGAAAGGATCAAACTGGATAAATGATCGCATAATAGATGCCTTTCTTGCCTCCAGGGTGATCATGGCCAAAGAGCTAGGTCACAATGGAACAATTTTTCCACTTACCGTACTTGCCACTTCATGCAGATATGTCAAAGATTGCCAGTGCAAGCTCTGAAGAACTGTTTGAGATTTGGAGTGCTAAAGAAAGATGTTTTGATTATTCCAGTAAATGACAGAGAAGTCCACTGGAAACTGATAGTAATCATTTTTAAAAGGAAGACCATGCTCTATCTAGATTCCAAACATGGATTGAACCACTCTGTGATTGATGCAATAATATCCTTCTTAGCATGTATGTATGAGATGGATTCAAAATATCCCTATAGTTTTGCGGCTGATCATTTTTTGCACCAACTGATATACCCAGGCAAGGTACCGTAATTCCAGTGACTACGGTCCTTTCACATGTACCATTGCCCATCTGATTGCTTCTGCTGCCCAATTACAGTTCATACAAAAGGATATGGCTGCCATTAGACCCTGGATTGCAAAAGAAATAATACAGTACTGTGGGAAAACCTATTTTGAAGGACAAGACAAATATTTTCAAGTGGAAATTGATGCTGTTCCTCCCAAGAAGAGACAAATCTTGAACGAGAGTTACATTACTGTGTCTCGATCATGCCCAGAGGGATGGAAGGATACACTAACCTATTGCTCAGATATCCTTGTTTGAAGGCTGCTGGTCACTATGTTTCTTGAAGGAAGGGTGCAGGAGGCCCAGTGGTGACCTAACTATGGCTTCCTGTGAAGGAAACTGCAAGGACTGGTACCACTGCTTTCGCATAGGCATTGATTCAAAAGATCTTCCAGAGGTTTTTGTGTGTCCAGACTGTCAATCCACTGTGGCCAAATAGATTTTGAAACTGCGAACTGTCATATTCCACAGGTTGGTATAATACAGCAAAATCCAAACATATAGTTTTCATCATCATGGCAGGGATGGTCCTTTTCCATAGAATTCTTATTTATGGAGGTAGTTTTTATATCCTGCTTTTCTCTACTTGAAGGAGTCTCAAAGTGGTTAAAAATCTCCTTTCCCTTCCACCCCCACAACAGACACCTTGTGAGGTAGGTGGGGCTGAGAGAGTTCAGAGAGAAGTGTGACTGGCCCAAGGTCACCCAGCAGCTGCATGTGGAGGAGCGGGGAAGCGAACCCAGCTCACCAGATTAGAGTCCACCGCTCTTAACTACTACACCACAGAAACGTATCTCTTAAAACTCTGGAGCAAGCTGTTCAGTTCAGCCTCATAGTGATACTGATTTGTGGAGGGAAGGTTGGTGATGAGCAAGATCTGTTCTCATTTCCCAACACAGAGACCATAGAGCAGTTTCTTTTGGGGGCTGAACCTGCAGAGTGTTTCTGTTCAGAATTTCCGTGGCAGAAACTGGCTAAGTGCCTTTATAAACATTCAGCTTCTCAAATCGAACCCCATCATGAAACTTTCAGGTGTAGCTGTTGGAGGTGGAGGTCAGAGAAGGTGCTAGTCCTTACCTCCCTCCTCCCAGCCTATCATTGCCCAATGGGCTGAATTTCAGGGCTTTTGCATGTAAAGGGCAAGCTTGTTCTTTACTTGTTTAGACTCTTTAAACTTGGAAACAGATATTTGGCTCCATGACCAAAATGACCAAAAGGGTCAGCTTCTAGAAGACTGGAAAGATCATGATTGTACTTCCCCTACCCTCAGCCCTAACTCCGTTGAGTATTTTTTGTTATGAGACTGAGTGTTTGGGGCTGATGCTGTAGCATTCTTGTCTGGGGGCTTGATGGAAAAACAGAAAAGTGACCCTCACCTAACTCTCCAATGCCCTTCAACAAGAATGCTGTAGGAAATATTGCTAAGCCCAAAGGGAGGCAAGAATTTGCTTCAGCTCACCTTGTTAATGGCAGAGCAAAAGCTATGCGTGTGTCATTCTCAATCAGTCTACTTTCAGGACTGATTTTAGAACCCTCTTATATCAGGCCACATGGTCACTGGAGGTGGCCCCATCATGCAAACATGACTATCCACACAGGGACCATCTATTTTTGTTTTTTCCCCTGATACTGGATTTTAAGTTACAGTTACATCTTTTAAAACAGCTGTCAGTATATCACACTGTATTCCACTTGCCTTCCAAAGGAACACGTGGCTCTCCCCACATATCGGGTTAGGTTGAGACTGCTGATCCAAAGTAATCAGTAATTTTTACGGTAATTACAATCCTGCTTTCCCTTGTACCAGCTTACCTTGACTTCAGTAAGGCCTTTGAAAAGGTCCCCCATGATATTATTGCAAAACAACAAGTAAAATGTGGGCTAGACAAAGCTACTGTTAGGTGGATTTGTAATTGGTTGATGGGCTGAACCCAAAGAGTGCTCATCAGTGGCCCACCTTCATCCTGGAAAAAAATGACTACTGGGGTTCCACAAGGTTCTGTCCTGGGCCTGGTGCTATTCAATATTTTTATAAATGATTTGGATGATGGAATAGAGGGTGTGCTAATCAAATTTGCAAATGACTGCAAACTGGGAGGGGTTGCTAATACACCAGAGGACAGGGTCAGAATTCAAAATGACCCGAATAGCCTAGAGAGCTGGGCCAAAACCAACAATATGGAGTTCAAAAGGGAGAAATGTAAGGTACTGCACCTGGATAGAAAAAATGAAATGCACAGGTGGGGGACACTTGGCTTGACAACAGTACCTGTGAAAGGGATCTGGGAGTCTTAGTCGACCACAAGCTGAATATGAGTCAACAGTGTGATGTGGCAGCTAAGAATGCCAATGCAATTCTGGGCTACATCAATAGGAGTATAGTGTCTAGATCAAGTGAAGGAATGCTACCACACTATTCTGGTTGGTTGGTCAGACCACACCTGAAATACTGTGTCCAGTTGAAGAAGGATATTGTCAAGTTGGAGCATGTCCAGAGGAGGGTGACCAAAATGTAAAAGGTCTGGAATCCAAGCCCTATGAGGAGAGACTTAGGGAGCTGGATTTGTTTAATCTAGAGAAGAGAAGATTAAGGAGTGACATGATAGCCATGTTTAAATATTTGAAGGGATGTCATGTTGAAGAGGGAGCAAGCTTGTTTTCTGCTGTTCTAGAGACTAGGATGCAGAATAATGGATTCAAACTATAGGAAAAGAGATTCCACCTGGGCGTGGTAATCCAGTCAGGGAAAAAGGGAGGCATACTATGTTTAGGGCACCGTTTCCAGCCCCTTCCCCTTTTCGGGGTGAGCATAGTGGATCCTAAAAAGGGCTGCTCAGTCATGGATACAGCTGCTGAGCTGCTCAATGGCCTCATTCCTTGAGTCAGAACGACTGACCGCCCATGTGTCGGTTCATGACTAGGGGCTTCACATTCCTGCCACAGTAGCCATTTAGTGATGGCCATGGGGGGAGGGTTTGGGGGGGTTGGGTTGGGTTTTTGGAAGATGCCTGTGCGTGAATTTGTTTTATGTGTGTAGATTAGTGCACGCTGACCAACGCACAGTCTTCGCAGTAGGGCTCTGTTCTGATGGCATGAGTAGTCACGACAAACTGGTGGATCCTATCTGCTGCAGCCTTCATCCGCCTTCAGAGCCATTGTAACACACTGCTTGTTATCACCCGCCTGTTCTGCCGTTGAGGACTTCTTGGATCATTCTTTGTCTAACTCCTTCCCTGTTATGTACTAAGCTTGGATCCTAGAACAATAGGCAAGTAGGATCCTAGAATGCAAGAACTGATTGGCTTGCAGGAAAAGACCATTCAGGCTCCAGGAGGGAAGCAGAATCAGCTAGTCAGACGGGACTCATTGTGTAAATAATGTATATAAAAGCCTGAGGTTTGGGGGGGGGGAATTCAATCACTGTTTTACAAGCTGCAATAAAGAGCATGAAATCACTACAGGACTCTGAGCATATTTAATTTTCTTTGACCTTACCACCTTGGGTGACCCTGCTGGGAGTACGAGATTCCCAATGGCTTCACTCACAAGGGTCATAGGAATGTGCAAGCCCACTCACCATGACAAGTGAGAGAACTGAGATAGATTGCACCGAGCCCTGGTTCTCATTAGACAAAGCGTTCCACCAAAAAGGCTCTGGCTCTGGTTGAGGACAGCTGGATATGTTTTGGGCCAGGGACCACCAGTAGGTTGCTGTTAGATGAGCGTCACACTCATGGGGGGTGTATTGGAAGATAATTCCCACAGATAAGAAAGGTCACAGACTGTTTAGGGCTTTAAAGATTAGCACCAAAACATTGAACCTGATTCGATACTCCACCTGGAGCCAATCCAGCTGATGAACAACCAACTGAATGTGGGCTCCCCACAAAGTCCAAGTAAGAACTCATGCATCTGCATTTTAGACCATTTGGAGTTTCTGGAGCAGTCTCAAGGGTAGCCCTGCATATCTATCTCTCTCACTCTCACTCTCTCTCTCTCTATCACATTTATACCCTGCACTCCCTGGCTCAGGTGTACAGCAAGTTAAAGTAGTCTAGTCTGCAGGTGACTACTGCATGGATCACCATGGCTAGGTTGGAAAGGGACAGGTACGGTACCAATCTCCTAACCTGACATAGATTCAAAAATTCCAGTTTGGCTACATTTGTGACCAATGCCTCCATAGAGACAGAAGCATCCAGGATCACACCGGGACTCCTGATAGCGGCTACAGGTGACTATTCCGCCCCATTAAGAGCTGGGAGCTGGCAAACCAAACTGAAATTATTCTGGCCCAGCCATTGGACGCCCATCTTTAATGGATAGAGATTCAGCCGACTCCGTTTCCTCCATCCCAGCACACCCACCTAAAAATTGGCCAATATATCCACGGTAGCATCTGGCAGTAGATCCATGATGTTTGTGGTCAGATCTGTGGTTATGTACAAGATATTTGAATAAAGGGTGAATTTGGGGTTCCCCAATGCAAAAAGTGTGATGATCCATGAGGATCCGTGCTTCAAAACCACGTTTTTGAGCCATGGAGTGGCCAGGAAGCTGTGGATCCGTGTTTTTTGTGGTGCAGGCTGTGCCCATGGCCATGATGTGTGATTTGACGGTGAGTTTGGGTTGGCCAATGGAAAATGCGTGAGGATCCATAAGGATCCATGCTTTGAAATCACATTTTTGGGCCACTGTATGGCCAGGAACCCGTGGATCCGAGTTTTTTGTGGTGCAAGCTGTGTCCCATGGCATGAAGTGTGATTTGACAGTGATTTAGGGGTGGCCCAGTGCAAAAAGTGTGAGGATCCACAAGGATCCGTGCTTCAAAACTACATTTTTGGGCTACGGTGTCGCCAGGAAGCCATGGATCCGTGACTTTTGTGGTGCAGGTTGTGCCCCTGGCCATGATGTGTGATTTGATGGTGAGTTTGGGCTGATCTAGTGCAAAAAGCGTGAGAATCAATGAGGATCCGTGCTTCAAAACCATGTTTTTGGTCCACGGTGTTGCCAGGAAGCCGTGGATCCGAGTTTTTTGTTGTGCAGGCTGTGCCCCTTGGTATGATATGTGATTTGACAGTGAGTTTGGGCTGATCTAGTGCAAAAAGCGTGAGAATCAATGAGGATCCGTGCTTCAAAACCATGTTTTTGGTCCACGGTGTTGCCAGGAAGCCGTGGATCCGAGTTTTTTGTTGTGCAGGCTGTGCCCCTTGGTATGATATGTGATTTGACAGTGAGTTTGGGTTGGCCCAATGCAAAAAGCATGAGGATCCATGAGGATCCGTGCTTCAAAACCACGTTTTTGGGCCATGGTGTTGCCAGGAAGCCGTGGATCTCGGTTTTTGTGGTGCAGGCTGTGCCCCTGGCCATGATGTGTGATTTGACGGTGAATTTGGGCTGATCTAGTGCAAAAAGCATGAGGATCCATGAGGATCCATGGTTCAAAACCATGTTTTTGGGCCACGGTATGACCAGGAAGCCGTGGATCCGTGATTTTTGTGGTGGATTCTGTGCCCCTGGCCATGATGCTTGATCTGATGGTGATTTGGGGCTGGTCTTGTGCAAAAATCAACAGGATCCTTGAGGATCCATGCTTCGGAACCACGTTTTTGGGCCACGGTAGGGCCAGGCAGGCGTGGATCCGAGTTTTTTGTGGTGTAGGCTGTGCCCCTTGGTATGATATGTGATTTGACAGTGGGTTTGGTTTGGCCCAATGCAAAAAGCATTAGGACCCATGAGGATCCGTGCTTCAAAACCATGTTTTTGGGCCACGGTATGGCCAGGAAGCCGTGGATCCGTGATTTTTGTGGTGGATTCTGTGCCCCTGGCCATGATGCTTGATCTGATGGTGATTTGGGGCTGGTCTTGTGCAAAAATCAACAGGATCCTTGAGGATCCATGCTTCGGAACCACGTTTTTGGGCCACGGTAGGGCCAGGCAGGCGTGGATCCGAGTTTTTTGTGGTGTAGGCTGTGCCCCTTGGTATGATATGTGATTTGACAGTGGGTTTGGTTTGGCCCAATGCAAAAAGCATTAGGACCCATGAGGATCCGTGCTTCAAAACCATGTTTTTGGGCCACGGTATGGCCAGGAAGCCGTGGATCCTATTTTTTTGTGGTGCAAGTTGTATCCCTGGCCATGATGTGTGATTTGACGGTGAATTTGGGCTGATCTAGTGCAAAAAGCGTGAGGATCCATGAGGATCCGTGCTTCAAAACCACATTTTTGGGCCACAGTATGACCAGGAAGCCATGGATCCATGATTTTTGTGGTGCAGGCTGTGCCCCTGGACATGATGTGTGATTTAACGGTGTGTTTGGGTTGGCCCAATGCGAAAAGTGTGAGGATCCATGAGGATCCGTGCTTCAAAACCACGTTTTTGGGCAGTGGTATGAACAGGAAGCTGTGGATCCTAGATTTCTTTGGTGCAAGTTGTATCCCTGGGAATGATGTGTGATTTGACAGTGAGTTTGGGGTGGCCCAATGCAAAAAGCGTGAGGATCCATGAGGATCCGTGCTTCGGAACCAAGTTTTGGGCCATGGAGTGGCCAGGAAGCCGTGGATCCGAGTTTTATGTGGTGTAAGCTATGCCCCTGGGAATGATGTGTGATTTGACAGTGAGTTTGGGTTGGCCCAATGCAAAAAGCGTGAGGATCCATGAGGATCCGTGCTTCAAAACCACGTTTTTGGGCCATGGAGTGACCAGGAAGCCGTGGATCCGAGTTTTCTGTGGTGCAGGCTGTGCCTCTGGACATGATGTGTGATTTGACAGCGAGTTTGGGTTGGCCCAAAGCAAAAAGCGTGAGGATCCATGAGGATCCGTGCTTCAAAACCACGTTTTTGGGCATTGGAGTGGCCAGGAAGCCGTGGATCCGAGTTTTTTGTGGTGCAGGCAGTGCCCCTGGACATGATGTGTGATTTGACAGTGAGTTTGGGTTGGCCCAATGCAAAAAGAGTGAGGATCCATGAGGATCCGTGCTTTAAAACCACGTTTTTGGGCCATGGAGTGGCCAGGCAGGCGTGGATCTGAGTTTTTTGTGGTGCAGGCTGTGCCCCTGGGAATGATGTGTGATTTGACGGTGAGTTTGGGGTGGCCCAATGCAAAAAGCGTGAGGATCCATGAGGATCCGTGCTTCGGAACCACGTTTTTGGGCCATGGAGTGGCCAGGAAGCCGTGGATCCGAGTTTTTTGTGGTGCAGGCAGTGCCCCTGGACATGATGTGTGATTTGATGGTGAGTTTGGGGTGGCCCAATGCAAAAAGCGTGAGGATCCATGAGGATCCGTGCTTCGGAACCACGTTTTTGGGCAGTGGTATGAACAGGAAGCTGTGGATCCTAGATTTCTTTGGTGCAAGTTGTATCCCTGGACATGATGTGTGATTTGACAGTGAGTTTGGGCTGGCCCAATGCAAAAAGCGTGAGGATCCATGAGGATCCGTGCTTCAAAACCACGTTTTTGGGCCACGGTATGGTCAGGAAGCCGTGGATCCGTGATTTTTGTGGTGCAGGCTGTGCCCCTGGACATGATGTGTGATTTGATGGTGAGTTTGGGGTGGCCCGATGCAAAAAGCGTGAGGATCCATGAAGATCCGTTCTTGAAAACCACGTTTTTGGGCCACGGTTTCGCCAGGAAGTCGTGGATCTGTGATTTTTGTGTTGCATGCTGTGCCCATGGCCATGATGTTTGATCTGATGGTGACTTTGGGCTGATCTAGTGCAAAAATCATGAGGATTCATGAGGATTCGTGCTTCGGAACCACGTTTTTGGGCCAGGGCGTGGCCAGGCAGGTGTGGATCCGAGTTTTTTGTGGTGAAGGCTGTGCCCCTTACTATGATATGTGATTTGACGGTGAGTTTGGGTTGGCCCGATGCAGAAAGCGTGTGGATCCATGAAGATCTGTTCTTGAAAACCACGTTTTTGGGCCACGGTTTCGCCAGGAAGCCGTGGATCTGTGATTTTTGTGGTGGATGCTGTGCCCATGGCCATGATCTTTGATCTGATGGTGACTTTGGGCTGATCTAGTGGAAAAATCATGAGGATCCATGAGGATCCGTGTTTTTTAACCATGTTTTTGCGCCCCTGCGCCCCCCCCCCGAAACAGTGGATGCGTGATTTTTTTGATGCTTTCTACAGAGTAAGACATGGTCTACAATATCATGGTGGTTTTATTTAATTTGAATGAAAAAATCATATGAATTCATGAGGATCCGTGTAGATCCGCCTTTTACCTTTTTCCTCTTGATTTCTTATTCTTCTGTTAAGTTTTGCCATTTCTGCATATTCCATAAGTTTTTGTATCCATTCTTCCTTTGCTGGGACTTCTGCTTCTTTCCATTTGAGGCGAGTATTTTTCAAAACGTTTTTTTTAAAATAGCATTTTCACAGCGTTTTTTATATGTGTGTAGATTCCGCCTTAGTGGGCTGTTCCCAGGCTGTCCTAGTTAGTCCAACAATTGAATCCATGCTGGATCCAGGAATTAGGAAATTGTTTGCCTAAGATCACCTAATCAGTGCACAGCAGAGAAGAGTTTGAAAATGGATTTCTGGATTCTTAGCTCAGCAGCAGCCTGCTACACACTGATTCTCAGAAGCAAATCCCACTTTTCTCAACGATGCTATGGGATTTTGCAGCCCTAACCACACTGTAACCATATGCTTCTGGGATTGGTTCCTTTTTTTCCTGGTACCTGTCCAAAGCAAACAATGAAGCAATTTTGCCCACATTATCTGCCTTTTGGTGCATATCATTATTTGGTTAAGCCACATCGCAAAGGATAGCTTAAAAATAGGCAAAATTGTTAAGAATAGCCACTGTCCAAATCTGAACAAATACAGTACTTAAAACACAGTTTCCAAGGGGAACAACTTAGCAACCAAAAGCTAATAAAGACTTTCTTTTTTCTTTTCCTTCTCCTCCTGCGATGAGAGTACATTTTAATGTTTCATTATTTTAATGTTGTATTTTAATGTTGTTTTTAAGTTGTAATCATTCAACTTGTTTTTATTATTGCTTGTAAGCTGCCCTGAGCCCGGCCTTGGCTGGGCAGGGAAGGGTATAAATAAAAATTATTATTATTATTATTATTATTATTATTATTATTATTATTATTATTATTATTATTATTATTATTAGCTGGATCAAATTCCACCCAATGTTTATGTGAAAAGGAGAGGATAGTCATGTTGTATTGAGGCATAGCATATTAACTGTGGACTGTCTCTTATGTACAGGCCATCCTCCATTTCCCCCTTCCAGTTCTGAAATAAAATATTTAGTGTTGCGTACTTCTGCAATAAAGTTGCTATACCCAAGGCTTTACATGCCCCCCATGCCCCTAGAAGTAGTTTGTAAAAAAAATAGATACGTTTTTATCTTAGCATTTATTTGTCAGAATAATTTATATCCCACGTTTCCAAACAAATGGTCGGCGTGTTCAATACAATATGGTAAGGTTAAAAAAGGTAAAGGACCCCTGGATGGTTAAGTCCAGTCAAAGGTGCCCATGGGTTGTGGCGCTCATCTTGCTTTCAGGTCGAGGGAGACGGCGCTTGTCCACAGACAGCTTTCCGGGTCATGTGGCCAGCATGACTAAACTGCTTCTGGTGCAATGGGACACCGTGATGGAAACCAGAGCGCACGGAAACACCGTTTACCTTCCCGTCGCAGCGGTACCTATTTACTTGCATTGGCATGCTTTCGAATTGCTAGGTTGGCAGGAGCTGGGACAGAGCAATGGGAGCTCACCCTGTCACAGGGATTCGAACCGCCAACCTTCTGATCGGCAAGCCCAAGAGGCTCAGTGGTTTAGACAATTAATTCACTCAATGCTTTCCACCACCCCCCCAAAAAAATGTTAAGGGGTACTCTCATTTTCCGACTCATATTGAAATACTGCCCTTCAGTGAAGCCAAACTTAGATTCACAAAATCTAGGGGTGCGCATACCCCTGCGTCCCCCCAGAAAAACCCCCCACTGAATTCACCTGCATGAATCTCACTTCTGTCGAGTTTGCATGGACACTAAAGCACAACGGGACTGTACAACTGCCACTTCCCAAATCACAACCGCTGGAATTCATTTTGAACCATTGCCATGGTATCACATATAGCAGGGCAACTATGTTTTTCCAACTTCACCACCCCCAGTTTTTTTGCTCTTGCGAACAAAGCCTGGTTGTGACTCAGTTAATTCTTTCGTGGTTATCTAAACAAGTTGCCAGCGAACCGCTTCACTCCTCTCCCTCTTATCTAGGTTGTAGATGTTGCGACTTCAGCCGTAACTATTCTGCGATAAGTACAACCATATCGGTTGTGAGAATAAAAGCAAGATCCTCAAGTTTTAACAAAAGAAGCTGCTGCAGCCATGGGTGTAGCCAAGGGGGGGGGGGAGGCAGCCTAAACCAATAAAAATAAATAATAATACATAGCTAACTGAGGCCTGCCTTCCCCAACAAAAATCCTGCCTAGGCCCATACACTCTCTTTGCTAATACCCTTACTTTAGAAGGCAGAACACAGGCCATTGCAGATAAGAGCTAAGTGCTTACAGAATAGGGGGAGAGGGGAAGAATGAGAATAGGCCAGAGCAAGAGCTCGCCAAAATAATTAGAATTTAGCCTGCAAACCACCCCCGGCACGCACGAGTGGAGCTTAGAGTAAAATGATAGCCTGCTTCAAGATTTTGCCAGGGCAAGAGAAAGATTCAGAGATCCTGGCTGGCAACCAATTTTTAATACGGGGGATGTTGTGAAATTAGACAAGTTCTGAAGCATAGTTCAAGTCTACCAAATCTGCAACAGAGCAGGGTTTCCCACAGTATTGTTGCTTTGAGCACCCCAGGTGCCGACTCGTATGAATACGCCAGGGCACTGGAAAGGGGGAACTAGCAAATGAGGTACCTAGTAAGAACAGAACTATCCCAAATTTCTCATTCTTTGTTTGTTTGGTCCCAGGGTGGGTTACAGCATTGTTCATACTGGGGAAGAAAGCACCCTTTGCCTGTGTTCTGGGGCAAGGAGCTAAGGTGTGCAAAATTTGTGTTTCTTAGCCCAACCCCCTCCAATCAATCTTTAATATTTGCACACAGTAAAAGTACATTATAAAGTATGAAAGAGAATGAAAACTGCCTTTTGTTTAGGAGTGCATGCAATACTACATTCTTACAGCCAGTGTGGTGTAGTGGTTAGGAGCGGTAGTCTCGTAATCTGGGGAACCGGGTTCACGTCTCCGCTCCTCCACATTCAGCTGCTGGGTGACCTTGGGCCAGTCACACTTCTTTGAAGTCTCTCAGCCCCACTCACCTCACAGAGTGTTTGTTGTGGGGGAGGAAGGGAAAGGAGAATGTTAGCCGCTTTGAGACTCCTTAAAGGGAGTGAAAGGCGGGATATCAAATCCAAACTCTTCTTCTTCTTCTACAATAAAATTAGGGATTTCCCCACTATCCCCTATGGATAGTAATCACTCTTCCACCAGGAAGACAAACAACTGGATTCAAAATAACCAGCAAGCCCTTTCTTCAGTCAATGGGTGTGTCACTCAAACTTTTTTTATCTTTAGGGACAGCATCTAACATGGAGCTAGAACAATGAAAGGTAGGAGCAGGCATGATCAGAAAGACATTTTTGTCTCCTATCTTTGGTTCTAGATTGTTTGAAAATGGTCCAGATCCAGACAAAAAAAATAAAAAGTAACATGGATAGAATCCAGGTAAGATCCAGCCGGCCAGTTACAACAGCCCTAGTAACAGGCACACATGCCAAATACTTTTGCTTTAAAAGAAGCACTGGTGCTATTCCCTCTGGTTATTATGAGAGACACAAGAAGACAAATCACAATCAGTATTCTAAGACTACATGGGGGGATTGTTTGCAATTGAATATTGAATATATCCAAGAGCAGGCCTTAGAATCTTATAGCCAAAATTGCACCCTAATTACAGACTAACCTCCGTACACCTTCCCCTGCAGGCTACTTGCACATTGTTTACAGGTAATCGTCATACAACCCTAATTAGTTCATTTCTGATCTATAAGAGATACGAGGAGATTTATAGCAGCACTACCATTTTGAGGATCATGGTGATTCCTAGGAAGACTCTCCTTTAAACTGGAAGAGTCAAGAGAGTGTGCTAAACAAGAATTTCCACCTGGCTTTCTGCTCCCCACAGAGCGGTGGGGAGGCCAGTCCCTCCCAGTCTTAGGGTCCAAATAAACGCCTGGCTGCCGCCTCATCACCCTGAGTCAAGCCTGAACCATGAGGATGGAGCTCTCTTCTTAATGTGGCCACGATTGTACTCACATTTGTGCTTCTCTTTATGCGACCGTTTATGTCCTTTCTTTTTCTTCTCTTTCTTCTCAACCTTTTCCTCTTTCTTCATTTCCACCATTTCCCCCTGCAGCACAGAGAAAGGCGGTTCTTCAGCCATAAGTGAAAACCGTCTCAGCGTTTTGCTTCCTTCAAGGCAATCTGACTCGATCCAAGACTCTGTTTGCAGAAGATGTGGACTTTAGCACTGGGGTGAAACTACTTTTGTCATTGCCTCTTTCTAGGGAGAAGGATCTCTGTCTTTAAAGGGGCTGTAGGGACCGCTTGTAAATGAAGGAAGACTAAATAATCACTTCCTGCCACTTATATATCAGTGGGAGGGGTGTATTTTCAAAGCTGCAATCCCAACCCACTTACCTATTAAACCTAGTAAGACTTACTTCAGAGCAAACATGCACAAAACATGTTATATAGTTTGGTTCCTCTTTATTGTCTAGGTAGAAGGTCTTTCCTGTGGTGGCACCCTAGTTGGTGCAATGCCTTTCATACAAAGATTTACCTGGCACCTTCATTGTGGCCTCTTTAAAACCAGGTGAAAACATTTCTGTTGTCTCGATGGCACCTTCTATCATATGTGGTGGACATGTAAGGTATTAAAAGAATTTTGGGAAATGATATATAATGAACTGAAAAAAATGTCTAAAATAACATTTTCCAAAAACACACACACCCCTGAAGCCTTTCTTTTAGGAATTCTAGGTGCCAAAATCCCAACAGAGCAGAAAAGACTATTTATGTAGGTGACCACAGTTGCACGGATGTTATTGGCCCAGAGATGGAAAGAAGATAAAGTCCCGAGTAGAGAAGAGTGGAAGATTAAGTTGATGGATTATGCCAAAATGGCAAAAAATGACCAGAAGAATCAGAAATCAGGAAGACCAAAATCTTAATAAAAAATGAGGAAAATTTAAAATTTATCTTAAAAACCATTGTAAACAGTTAAAATTCTTAGTAGGATTGGAATAACACTTGTAGTTTAATGGTGAATTTTGGATATAATGGAGATGTAAAAGATCTCAATTAGTATAAACGATGCAGGAAGAAAGGGGAGGAGGGAAGTCTAGGAGATTCATTTGAATCTTGTTTTCATATTGTATGTTGGATATGTGATCGTAAAACTGTAATTTGAAAAACCAAAAAAATATTTTTTTAAAAACACACACATTTCTGTTGTCTCACAAGCTTTTTCATTTCAGTGCCTATAAGTGGTTTGAACGGTGGTTGTTTTCTGCGACTGCTTTTTATGCTGATGCTGTTTTAACTGTTCCAGATTGCATGAGTGTTTCTCTCTTTTTTCTGTTAATGGGCACTGTAAAATGGTATGAAGATATTAATCGCTTACAGAAAGACCTGTCCATAGTAAAATGCAAGCACGCTGTGAAATTCACGTCCTTATTTCTCACATCCGACTTTAATATTTTATTTTCTGAGTCTGAGCAGCTTCACAATACTGCCCCCACGTGGCAAGGACAAATTGCGAATGTGTGTCGAAAAACTCCCCTAGCTGACTCACAGCGGAGAAGCTTCTTTCGCCTCTGCCAAGAGCCTATGATGTGCTGCCAGCCTGGGACGCCAGTAAGCATACACTCAAAAGGGGCTACAGCTATTGCAGCTCCCTGATCACTCTACCTGTAGAGTTAGCAAACACCTGTTTGTTGCAGTCGCACATTGTGAAGGGCTGCGGTTTTGTTTCTTTCTTCCTTTAAGAAATGTGGCTGGAACAGAGATTTTTTTTCTGGGGAGACGCAGGCGGTCTGTACACCCCTAAACATTTTGTGAATCTTTGTACTTTTGTCCACTTATTGTATTTATTTTTCCCAATCTGAACTATAAAATGGTGATTTTCTTGAGTCAAAATGAGAGTACCCCTAAACATATTTTTTTTTGGGGGGGGGAGCACTGGGCTGGAGTATAAAAATGCAGAATGCTAAACAAACTAATATTTTTTTTCCTGGAAGGTAATCCTTTCACCCTTAAATGTCAGGCCATTGTGTTTTTTGCTAGCAGACAGGCACCGGCTATTAAGAATTTTCTTATTATGTGTTTGTCTCAACCTTCCAGCAAATGCACCTCAAAGTTGCTGTTTGAAATCTGTCATTTGAAATTAAGAGCCACAGTCATTTTGACTTGAGAAATGTTTAGTCAAATCTACCCGCCACCGAGTGATAGCAGTCACGAAATTAAAAGATGCCTACTTCTTGGGAGAAAAGCGATGACAAACCTAGACAGCATCTTAAAAAGCAGAGACATCACCTTGCCAACAAAGGTCCATATAGTTAAAGCTATGGTTTTCCCAGTAGTGATGTATGGAAGTGAGAGCTGGACCATAAAGAAGGCTGATCGCCGAAGAATTGATGCTTTTGAATTATGGTGCTGGAGGAGACTCTTGAGAGTCCCATGGACTGCAAGAAGATCAAACCTATCCATTCTTAAGGAAATCAGCCCTGAGTGCTCACTGGAAGGACAGATCCTGAAGCTGAGGCTCCAATACTTTGGCCACCTCATGAGAAGAGAATACTCCCTGGAAAAGACCCTGATGTTGGGAAAGATGGAGGCCACAAGGAGAAGGGGACGACAGAGGACAAGATGGTTGGACAGTATTCTCGAAGCTACCAGCATGAGTTTGACCAAACTGCGGGAGGCAGTGGAAGACAGAAGTGCCTGGCGTGCTCTGGTTCATGGGGTCACAAAGAGTCGGACACGACTAAACGACTAAACAACAACCTGCCACCAATGTGGCATGCTGAGTTTGATTTAGATGCAGAGAGTCATGCCCCCACTTCTATTTATATAGCAATCTCCGACATGGGGATACACTCTGGCTTGCTCTTGTTTCATGCTGGATTTTCCTCTAATGTCTGTGAAAGAGCCAAACTCGCTCCATATTATGGACGCCGCATTATGGACTAGAGATGGGAGTGTCTGCCACCTGCCCCAGACTGACTCAGAAATTCTCAGAGTTGTTTCCAAAATGAATCAGAAAGAACTTGAACCATTTTCTTTTTTATATATATTTTTATTCAATTTTACATTTCCAAATAAACATTTTACAAATTTTAAAATATCCAGTGACTTCCCTGCTTCTCTTTCCATAGTTCATTTTACATATCATACATCCCTGCATATTTTACTATAACCATTCAAATCTGTTTTCCACTTTTACATCCATCAACTATTATTTACTTTGTTGAATTTATCTTAATGCTGCTAACATTTTCAGCTCTAAACAATTATTTTCCATATATTCAACAAATGTTTTCAGTCTTCTTTAAATGTGGGCTCTTCTTGCTCTCTTATGTTAAATCTGCAAGTTCTGCATATTCTGTCAATTTAAGTTGCCAATCCTCTTTAGTTGGGACCTCACTCACCTACCATTTTGGGGCTAACAAAACACGGGCCGCAGTTGTTGCATACATTTGTTGTTGTTGTTGTTTAGTCATTTAGTCGTGTCTGACTCTTCGTGACCCCATGGACCAGAGCACGCCAGGCACTTCTGTCTTCCACTGCCTCCCGCAGTTTGATCAAACTCATGCTGGCAGCTTCGAGAACACTGTCCAACCATCTTGTCCTCTGTCATCCCCTTCTCCTTGTGTTCTCTCTTTCCCAACATCAGGGTCTTTTCCAGGGAGTATTCTCTTCTCATGAGGTGGCCAAAGTATTGGAGCCTCAGCTTCACGATCTGTCCTTCCAGTGAGCATACAGGGCTGATTTCCTTCAGAATGGAATACATAAATAACCTTTTCTGACACCTAGGCATTTCAGTTTGGGTTATCCCCAACAAAAAGGACTCTGGTTTTTTGGGGAAAGTAGTTATAAACATCTTTTTCAATTCATTACAAATCATTTCCCAATACCCTTTTACCTTTTTACGTGTCCACCGCGTGTGGATGAATGTTCCCTCTGCTTCTTTACACTTCCAACACGTATCTGATTCTTTTATAAATCTTAGCCAACCTACTCAGGAACTTGGACCCTTTTCTTAGTCATTCTAAGGATCAGAAAAATCAACCCCTTTTCCTTGCCTCTTCCCATTCCCCAAGCATTGTACTGCTTCATTTTAATTACTTGGTCAGCAATGGCGGTGAAATCTGCATCACCATCAGAGCCTGTAGAGAAGGGAGGAGACAGGTTGCCCCTTCTAGTTCATCCACTTGGTCTGCAGGGCCCTTCCAAACAGGGCTAGCTCCATATATTTGGGCACCTGAGGCAAATCACAAAAATGGCGCCCCCCCATGCCCCACCAGGGAAGAAGCAGTGAATGACGATCTACCTCGTCTACAAGGGGGAATAAATATCTTCTTCAGGAACCAGGGTGGTAGGAGACCAGCAGCAGGCTTCCCTGGCCTACTGTCATCCCCAATATGTGTTGAAGTTTTTTATTTATTTAAAATTAAGATCATCTTTCACTCAAGCCTTTTCCTTCAGTCTAGATTTACTCTTTTGCCTACTTCAATTCCACAAACCCAAGTTGGAGGCAGAGCTAACAACTTCCTTCCAGCCGTCAGGAATTTCCATCTGTCCTGAATTTCCATGCCGCTTCAGGCGAAAGGATGTTGACTCATTCTCATGGAATTCCTACAGAAATGAAGGAAGCGCCAGGCAAAATAAAACAGAAAACATAGCTGTTTACACGATTTAGCTGATCCTGTCCTTGGGGTGGGCAACAAATAGGAACCGATAATCACAACACTTACATATCTGTATCTCTATTGATCAGTCTAGCTAGTAAAGGGCCTAGAATGTTGTAGAAAAAAACACACGACTCTGAATCAAAACAAAATGCAGACCATTCATTCTGGTCATCGTCAGCCAAAAGATGCTCGCCAAATAAATAGTGCTTCCAGAAAACTTAGATCACATGCATATCATACATTTAAAGCAGTCTTATACCATGTTAATAGTCATGGCATCCCCCCAAAAGCAGGAAAGTGAAAATCTCCCAGAGTGGGAGACTGAGAGAGGAAATGAAAGCTCCATTTTCTGATCAGGCTGGAGTTAAGAGCTGCTTTTGCATAAAGGGAAGACTGTTGTACAGTTGCCCTGTTTTTGTATTTTAGATGCCCTGCTGCCAATTTTCTGCATTCACACACTTGTTTAAGCTGTTGCTGCTAGGTGTGAATTAGGTTTTAGAATTGTACAGTGGTACCTCGGGTCACAGACGCTTCAGGTTACAGACTCCACTAACCCAGAAATAGTACCTCGGGTTAAGAACTTTGCTTCAGGATGAGAACAGAAATCACTCTGTGGCAGTGCAGCGGCAGTGGGAGGCCCCATTAGGTAAAGTGGTACCTCAGGTTAAGAACAGTTTCAGGTTAAGAACGGACCTCCAGAACGAATTAAGTTCTTAACCCGAGGTACCACTGTATCTAATAACATATTGTTGTGAGTTTGTGGGTGCCAGACTCCCCTAAATTCCTGGGTCCAGTAGGTGTTAGAATTTAAGCAAGGCTTGGGGCGTTGAACTGGATGCCAGACTCCTAATCCCTGTCCTGGACCCAGTTTCCCATGGTCAGGAAATAGTCTGGGAGATGGGCCATTAACAGCACAAAGGACAGGTAGTGGACCATTAAGAAAGCCAAGGAAAGGGGTTCTGTACCGGATGACAAATAGGTGGGGCCCCTCCTCCAGCTCTGAGTTAGTTAGAAGGACAAAAGACAGAGTTTAGAGGGGAGAGTTGGCTGTGATGTGACTTAGAGGACAAAACGTTATGGGCTGGTCAAGGCAGCAAGCTGGAGAGAGGATCAGAGCACGATGGTTGATTTCTGTTTGAACCCAAGCCTATGCCTAGGGGAGAAGCAAGATCCTCTTGCAGTGTTAATGCCGTGATACTCTAATTTATGGGGAACATTGAGGGGACTAGCCTAGTCCCCCTAGTCCACTGACTGCACGCCACTGCCTTTGCCCGCTCCACAGCAACTGGCGTTTTGGATAAACTGGTCTGCAAGCATCACCTCCGTCTGTCATGGTTCATAGCCACTGACGAACCAGCATTTCAGGAATTTGTCAGATGGCTGTTTTTCCAAATCCAAGCTAGTAACAACTTTTACTGCGACCTTTTGAAATGCTGTTTGACAACCCCGTGGCTCAAGTGGCACAGGGTGTGTTTGTTTTCCAGGGAAACACAGGGGAAGAGAGCCCATTTGTTTGCAGAAGCAGCACCAGGGGAGGTCTGACCAACAACTTATCTTCAGGCTATTTTGGTGATCAGATCCACCCACCCACAAGAGTCTCACTGCTCTCTCCTCCCTCTACCGCCATGAGTGTGGAAACAATGAATCACAACTCCATGTGCTCTGCTTCTGCAATAAACTTCACAGCTCCCAGCTGCATTTCCCAACTGCCTTTGCCAGGAGGCAGAATTATAACACTGGACTGCAGCCACCCCTCCTTGCGATGATAGATATTATTATTATTATTATTATTATTATTATTATTATTATTATTATTATTATTACTACTACGGCTACTACTACTATTACTACTTTGTTATTGTTGTTTAGTCGTTTAGTTGTGTCCGACTCTTCGTGACCCCATGGACCAGAGCACGCCAGGCGGCACTCCCATTTCTTTAAGAACTTGCCATAGTTTGCTGTGGTCGACACAGTCAAAGGCTTTTGCATAGTCAATGAAGCAGAAGTAGATGTCTTTCTGGAACTCTCTAGCTTTCTCCATAATCCAGCGCATGTTTGCAATTTGGTCTCTGGTTCCTCTGCCCCTTCGAAATCCAGCTTGCACTTCTGGGAGTTCTCGGTCCACATACTGCTTAAGCCTTCCTTGTAGAATTTTAAGCATAACCTTGCTAGCGTGTGAAATGAGTGCAATTGTGCGGTAGTTGGAGCATTATTTGGCACTGCCCTTCTTTGGGATTGGGATGTAGACTGATCTTCTCCAATCCTCTGGCCACTGCTGAGTTTTCCAAACTTGCTGGCATATTTGAGTGTAGCACCTTAACAGCATCATCTTTTAAAATTTTAAATAGTTCAGCTGGAATACCATCACTTCCACTGGCCTTGTTATTAGCAGTGCTTTCTAAGGCCCATTTGACTTCAACTACTACTATTTAACTGTGTATACTGCCCAATACCTGCAGGTCTTGGGGGGGTTGCAAGATAAGGTCTAAATCACAAGGTATAACCATGCAGAGCTCTTTTGCAGGACTGAGCTAACTCATTCTTTCTCAACCACAGCACCCTCCATCCTCAATGAGCTACAACATGAGTATGAGGATTTAATTGGACTTGGTACAGTCATTTTTAAGATGCTTTGCTTGTTTACAAGGCTATTGTACTACCAACCTTACTGTATGTTTGTGAAACATGGACCGCTTATAAACACCAGCTCCAGCTCCTTGAAAGATTCCATCAATGGTGTCTCCGAAAAGTTTTACACACCACTTGGGAAGACAGGCAAACTAATGCCAGTGTATTGGAAGAAGCAAGGATCACCAGTGTTGAAGCAATGATTCTTCAACATCAACTTCGTTGGACTGGTTATGTTGTGCGGATGCCTGGTTATCATCTTCCAAAGCAACTACTCTATTCCAAACTTAAAACTGGAAAGTATAATGCTGGTGGTCAACCAAAGAGGTTAAAAAACTCTCTCAAGGCAAATCTTTAAAAATGTAGGATAAACACCGACAACTGGGAAACACTGGCCAGCGAGTGTGCCAATTGGAGAACGGCTTTCACCAAAGGTGTCATGGGCTTTGAAGACACTCAAACTCAGGACTAAAGGGAGAGATGAGCCAAGAGGAAGGCACGCTTAGCAAACCCTCACCATGATCAACTCCTGCCCAGAAACCTACCGTATTTTTCACACCGGCCCATAGGGCGCACTTTTTTTGGGGGGGGGGGAATAAAGAAAAAAAATTATCCCCCCCCCGAGACCCAAAGAGCAAAGAAGCCATGACAGCGAGCGGGATGGATCCCACTAGCTGTCTTGGCTTCGTTTTTAGCCTTGGGGCTGGGGGTTCTTGGAGCTTGTGGGGCTGGGGGTGGGGGAAGCCCGAGCTTCCCCCGACCCCAGCCCCCAGAACGGGGCCTGCTGCCCGCAAGCCTTGCGAGCCCGGCAGGAACTCCCGCCGGGCTCCCAAGGCTTGCGGATAGCTTCCTGAAGCCTGGAGAGCAAGAGGGGTCGGTGCGCACCGACCCCTCTCACTCTCCAGGCTTCAGTGAAAGCCTGCATTCGCCCCATAGGACGCACACACATTTCCCCTTCATTTTTGGAAGGGAAAAAGTGTGTCCTATAGGTCGAAAAATACAGTATGTCCCCACAGTGGAAGGACGTGTGGATCCAGAATTGGCCTCCACAGTCACTTACGGACTCATTGTTAAAACCGTGTTTATGGAAGACAATCTTACTCAGCTATGAGTGATCACCAAAGAAGAAAATGTGTTCTGGGGGGTAGCTAGCCTTTTTTCCAATTGAAAAAAAGAGTCTGGAATGAAATAAAAATTTTCTGTCTTCATTGACACTCCATGTTTTGGGATGCATTCCAGCACAATGACAGTTAGACTACAATTCTGGATATCTGCCTTTTTTCTATGGGCAGGAGACACTTCTCCACACAAACATCTCCCATGGTAACCTCCTGCATCTTCCGCTTCCTACATATTGCAGCTACTAAGCACCCCTTCCTTCTTCCACATCCTCCTCTCTTTTATTCTGCGCCCCTTTTGATCACACACACCCTGCTAATATATGTTTCTGCATCTTTAAGACGAATAGCACCTTCAGAGGAAGGTTTTCAGTTAGCTTATTCAGTCAGATGCTGTAAAGTTCAGTTGATGTACATTGCACCTTTAAGGGTGTTTGCTTGTTAATAAAGCATCTCTTCTCAACTACTACTGCATGCACAAATAGCTCAGCTGGTAGAGCACAAGTCAGAGTGGTTCAAACCAGCTTCAACTGGTTCAAACTGGCTTCAACTGGTTCAAACCAGTCTGGACCAGTTCCAACCAGCTTGAACCAGTTCAAACCAATCTAGACCAGTTCCAACCAACTTGGACCGGTTCCTACCAGTCAAGACTTGTTCCAATCAGCTTGGACTGGTTCCAACCGGTCGAGACTGGTTCCAACCGGTCAAGACTGGTTCCAACCGGTCTAGACTGGTTCCAACTGGCTTTGACCGGTTCCAACCAGCATAGACCAGTGCAAACTGGTCTGGACCAGTTCCATCTGATCTGCACCGGTCCCAACCAGCTAGACCAGTTCAAAATAGCCCTAACCGGTTCAAACTGGCTTGAATCGGTTCCAACTGGCTTAAACTGGTTCAAACCGGTCTGAACCGGTTCCAACTGGCTTGAACCGGTTCAAACTGGACTAAACCAGTTCCAACCGGTCTGAACTGGTTCCAACCGGCTTGAATCAGTTCGAACTGGCCTAAACCGGTTCCAACCGATCTGAACTGGTCCCAACCAGCTTGGACCGGTTCAAACTGCCCTAAACCAGTTCCAACCAGCTTCAACAGGTTCAAACTAGCCTAAACCAGTTCAAACTGGCTTAAAGCGGACCAAATTGGAATAAACCGGTTCCAACAGGCTTGGACAGGTTCAAACTGGCCTAAACCGGTTCAAACCGGTCTGAACCGTTTCCAACCATTTCCAACTGGCCTAAACCGGTTCAAACTGGCTTTGACCAGTTCCAACCGGCTTGGACCAGTGCAAACTGGTCTGGACCAGTTCCAACTGATCTGGACCGGTCCCACCTGCCTTGGACCAGTGCAAACTGGCTTAAACTGGTTGCAACTGGTATGAACCAGTTCCAACCGGCTTGGACCAGTTGAAACTGGCTTAAACTGGTTTCAACTGGTATGCACCAGTTCCAACCGGCTTGGAACAGTTCAAACGGGCCTAAACCGGTTCCAACCAGCTTTGACCAGTTTAAACTAGCCTATACCGGTTCCAACAGGCTTGGACCGGTTTAAACTGGCCTAAACCGGTTCAAACTGGCTTTGACCGGTTCAAACTAGCCTAAACCGGTTCAAACTAGCCTAAACTGGTTCAAACCGGTCTGAACCGTTTCCAACCAGCTTTGACCGGTTCAAACTGGCCTAAACCGGTTCCAACCAATCTGAACCGGTTCCAACTGGCTTGCACCAGTTCAAACTGGCCTAAACCAGTTCCAACTGGTCTGGACCGGGTCCAACCGGTATGGACCAGTGCAAACTGGCCTAAACCTGTTCCAACCATTCTGAACGGGTTCCAACCGGCTTTGACCGTTTCAAACTAGCCTAAACCGGTTCAAACTGGCCTAAACTGGCTCAAACTGGCCTAAACCGGCTCAGAATGGCTTCATCCGGTTCAAACTGGCTTTTACCGGTTTAAACTAGCCTAAAGCAGTTCAAAATGACGTAAACCGGTTTCAACTTTCTGGACCAGGTCCAACCGGCTTAGACCAGTGCAAACTGGTCTGGTGCAGTTCCAACTGATCTGGACTGGTCCTAACCAGCTTTGACCAGTTCAGACTAACCTAAACCGGTTCCAACTGGCTTCAACCGGTTCCAACTGGCTTTGACTGGTTTAAACTGGCCTAAACCCGTTCCAACCAGCTTGGACCGGTTTAAACTGGCCTAAATCGGTTCCAACCAGTCTGAACCAGATCCAACCGGCTTGTACCAGTACAAACTGGCCTAAACCGGTTCAAACTAGCCGAAACTGGTTAAAAGCAGCTTTCACAAGTTCAAGACTTCCGGGTTGGCGCCTCCGGCAATGGCGGAGCTCCTCCGATCAGGAGGAACGTGCTCCATGAAAAGCAGGCTTTGACCGCCACGAAAAAATCTTTTTCTGCCGGTTAAGTTGTCGAGGGCTGATTTCTTTTCCTGTGATAAAAAGCCTTCTGTTTCCACTTCCAAACCCCTCAGGGGAGCATTTGCAACCGTTTCGCACCATTTCTGAGTGAATTGGAGAACGTCAGATTTTTGATGAAATTGTGACCCCAGGGCTTGGGGATTTTTTCAAAAAAATCTTTTTCTGCCAGTTAAGTTGTCGAGGGCTGATTTCTTTTCCTGTGATAAAAAACCTTCTGTTTCGACCGCCAAACCTTTCAGGGTTAGCACTTGCAACCGTTTCGCACCATTTTTGAGTGAATTGCAGAATGCCAGATTTTTGATTAAATTGTGACCCCGGGGCTTAGGGATTTTTTCAAAAAAATATTTTTCTGCCGGTTAAGCTGTCGAGGGCTGATTTCTTTTCCTGTGATAAAAAGCCTTCTGTTTCAACTGCCAAACCTCCCAGGGCAGCATTTGCAACTGTTTGGAACCATTTCTGAGTGAATTGGAGAACGTCAGATTTTTGATGAAATTGTGACCCCGGGGCTTAGGGATTTTTTCGAAAATTTTTTTTTTGTGCCAGTTAAGTTGTCGAGGGCTGATTTCTTTTCCTGTGATAAAAAACCTTCTGTTTCGACCGCCAAATCTTTCAGGGTTAGCACTTGCAACCGTTTCGCACCATTTTTGAGTGAATTGCAGAATGCCAGATTTTTGATTAAATTGTGACCCCGGGGCTTAGGGATTTTTTCAAAAAAATATTTTTCTGCCGGTTAAGCTGTCGAGGGCTGATTTCTTTTCCTGTGATAAAAAGCCTTCTGTTTCGACTGCCAAACCTCCCAGGGGTGCATTTGCAACCGTTTGGCACCATTTCTGAGTGAATCGGAGAACGTCATTTGCAATCATCTGGCATCATTTTTGAGTGAATTGCCAAATGTCAGACTTTTGCTGAAATTGTGGCCCCCTGTCTTAGGGATTTTTTCAAAAAAGTCTTTTCGCCGGTTAAGTTTTTGAGGGCTGATTTATTTTCCTGTGATAAAAAGACTTCTGTTTCCATCGCCAAAGCTTTCAGGTGAGCATTTGCAACCGGTTGGCACCATTTTTGAGTGAATTGCCAAAAGTCAGATTTTTGCTGAAATTGTGACCCGGGGGCTTCGGGATTTTTTCAAAAAAATATTTTCCGCAGGTTAAGTTTTCGAGGGCTGATTTCTTGTCCTGTGATAAGAAGCCTTCTGTTTCCATCGTCAAAGCCTTCAGGGGATCATGTGCAAACTTCTGGCACCATTTTTGAGTGAATTGCCAAAAGTCAGATTTTTGCAGAAAGTGTGACCCCCCCCCCCGGCTTAGGGATTTTTTCAAAAAAGTCTTTTCCACAGGTTAAGTTGTTGAGGGCTGATTTCTTGTCCTGTGATAAAAAGACTTCTGTTTCCATCGCCAAAGCTTTCTCGGGAGCATTAGCAAGCTTCTGGCACCATTTTTGAGTGAATTGCCAAAAGTCAGATTTTTGCTGAAATTGTGACTCCGGGGCTTAGGGATTTTTTCAAAAAAGTCTTTTCCGCCGGTTAAGTGGTTGAGGGCTGATTTATTTTCCTGTGATAAAAAGGCTTCTGTTTCCATCACCAAAGCTTTCAGGGGAGCATTTGCAACCGGTTGGCAGCATTTTTCAGTGAATTGCCAAAAGTCAGATTTTTGCTGAAATTGTGACTCCGGGGCTTAGGGATTTTTTCAAAAAAGTATTTTCCGCCGGTTAAGTGGTTGAGGGCTGATTTCTTGTCCTGTGATAAAAAGCCTTCTGTTTCCATCGCCAAAGCTTTCAGGGGAGCATTAGCAAGCTTCTGGCATCATTTTTGAGTGAATTGCCAAAAGTCAGATTTTTGCTGAAATTGCGACCCCGGGGCTTAGGGATTTTTTTTTAAAAAAAAATTTACTGCCGGTTACGTTTTCGAGGGCTGATTTATTTTCCTGTGAAAAAAGACTTCTGTTTCCATCGCCAAAGCTTTCAGGTGAGCATTTCCAACTGGTTGGCACCATTTTTGAGTGAATTGCCAAAAGTCAGATATTTGCTGAAATTGTGACCCCGGGCCTTAGGGATTTTTTCAAAAAAGTCTTTTCCGCCGGTTAAGTGGTTGAGGGCTGATTTATTTTCCTTTGATAAAAAGCCTTCTGTTTCCATCGCCAAAGCTTTCAGGGGAGCATTTGCAATCTTCTGGCATCATTTTTGAGTGAATTGCCAAAAGTCAGATTTTTGCTGAAATTGTGACCCCGGGGCTTAGGGATTTTTTCAAAAAAATATATTCTGCCAGTTAAGTTTTTGAGGGCTGATTTATTTTCCTGTGATAAAAATTCTTCTGTTTCCATTGTCAAAGCTATCAGGGCATCATTTGCAAGCTTCTGGTATCATTTTTGAGTGAATTGCCAAACGTCAGATTTTTGCTGAAATTGTGACTCCGGGGCTTAGGTATTTTTTCAAAAAAGTCTTTTCCGCTGGTTAAGTGGTTGAGGGCTTATTTCTTTTCCTTTGATAAAAAGCCTTCTGTTTCCATCGCCAAAGCTTTCAGGGCATCATTTGCAATCTTCTGGCATCATCTTTGAGTGAATTGCCAAATGTCAGATTTTTGCTGAAATTGTGACTCCGGGGCTTAGGGATTTTTTCAAAAAAGTCTTTCCCGCCAGTTAAGTGGTTGAGGGCTGATTTCTTGTCCTGTGATAAAAAGCCTTCTGTTTCTATCGCCAAAGCTTTCAGGGGAGCATTTGCAAGCTTCTGGCATCATTTTTGAATGAATTGCCAAAAGTCAGATTTTTGCTGAAATTGTGACTCCGGGGCTTAGGTATTTTTTCAAAAAAGTCTTTCCCGCCAGTTAAGTGGTTGAGGGCTGATTTCTTGTCCTGTGATAAAAAGCCTTCTGTTTCCATCGCCAAAGCTTACAGGTGAGTATTTCCAACTGGAAGGAACCATTTTTGAGTAAATTGCCAAAAGTCAGATTTTTGCTGAAATCGTGACTCCGGGGCTTAGGTATTTTTTCAAAAAAGTCTTTTCCGCCTGTTAAGTGGTTGAGGGCTGCTTTCTTTTCCTTTGATAAAAAGCCTTCTGTTTCCATCGCCAAAGCTTTCAGGGGATCATTAGCAAGCTTCTGGCATCATTTTTGAGTGAATTGCCAAACATCAGATTTTTGCTGAAATTGTGACTCCGGGGCTTAGGGATTTTTTCAAAAAAGTCTATTCCGCTGGTTAAGTGGTTGAGGGCTGATTTCTTGTCCTGTGATAAAAAGCCTTCTGTTTCCATCGCCAAAGCTTTCAGGGGAGCATTAGCAAGCTTCTGGCATCATTTTTGAGTGAATTGCCAAAAGTCAGATTTTTGCTGAAATTGCGACCCCGGGGCTTAGGGATTTTTTTAAAAAAAATTTTTTACTGCCAGTTACGTTTTCGAGGGCTGATTTATTTTCCTGTGAAAAAAGACTTCTGTTTCCATCGCCAAAGCTTTCAGGAGAGCATTTCCAACTGGTTGGCACCATTTTTGAGTGAATTGCCAAAAGTCAGATATTTGCTGAAATTGTGACCCCGGGCCTTAGGGATTTTTTCAAAAAAGACTTTTCCGGCGGTTAAGTGGTTGAGGGCTGATTTATTTTCCTGTGATAAAAAGCCTTCTGTTTCCATCGCCAAAGCTTTCAGGGGAGCATTTGCAAGCTTCTGCCATCATTTTTGAGTGAATTGCCAAAAGTCAGATTTTTGCTGAAATTGTGACCCCGGGGCTAAGAGATTTTTTCAAAAAAATATATTCTGCCGGTTAAGTTTTTGGGGGCTGATTTATTTTCCTGTGATAAAAAACCTTCTGTTTCCATCGCCAATGCTTTCAGGGGAGCATTTGCAAGCTTCTGGCATCATTTTTGAGTGAATTGCCAAAAGTCAGATTTTTGCTGAAATTGTGACCCCGGGGCTAAGGGATTTTTTCAAAAAAATATATTCTGCCAGTTAAGTTTTTGGGGGCTGATTTATTTTCCTGTGATAAAAAGCCTTCTGTTTCCATCGCCAAAGCTTTCAGGGGAGCATTTGCAAGCTTCTGGCATCATTTTTGAGTGAATTGCCAAAAGTCAGATTTTTGCTGAAATTGTGACCCCGGGCCTTAGGGATTTTTTCAAAAAAATATTTTTCTGCCGGTTAAGCTGTCGAGGGCTGATTTCTTTTCCTGTGATAAAAAGCCTTCTGTTTCGACTGCCAAACCTCTCAGGGGTGCATTTGCAACCGTTTGGCACCATTTCTGAGTGAATCGGAGAACGTCAGATTTTTGCTGAAATTGTGACTCCGGGGCTTAGGTATTTTTTCAAAAAAGTCTTTTTCGCTGGTTAAGTGGTTGAGGGCTGATTTCTTTTCCTTTGATAAAAAGCCTTCTGTTTCCATCGCCAAAGCTTTCAGGGCATCATTGCAATCTTCTGGCATCATTTTTGAGTGAATTGCCAAATGTCAGACTTTTGCTGAAATTGTGGCCCCCTGTCTTAGGGATTTTTTCAAAAAAGTCTTTTTCGCCGGTTAAGTTTTTGAGGGCTGATTTATTTTCCTGTGATAAAAAGACTTCTGTTTCCATCGCCAAAGCTTTCAGGTGAGCATTTGCAACCGGTTGGCACCATTTTTGAGTGAATTGCCAAAGGTCAGATTTTTGCTGAAATTGTGACCCGGGGGCTTCGGGATTTTTTCAAAAAAATATTTTCCGCAGGTTAAGTTTTCGAGGGCTGATTTCTTGTCCTGTGATAAGAAGCCTTCTGTTTCCATCGTCAAAGCCTTCAGGGGATCATGTGCAAACTTCTGGCACCATTTTTGAGTGAATTGCCAAAAGTCAGATTTTTGCAGAAAGTGTGACCCCCCCCCCCGGCTTAGGGATTTTTTCAAAAAAGTCTTTTCCACAGGTTAAGTTGTTGAGGGCTGATTTCTTGTCCTGTGATAAAAAGACTTCTGTTTCAATCGCCAAAGCTTTCTCGGGAGCATTAGCAAGCTTCTGGCACCATTTTTGAGTGAATTGCCAAAAGTCAGATTTTTGCTGAAATTGTGACTCCGGGGCTTAGGGATTTTTTCAAAAAAGTCTTTTCCGCCGGTTAAGTGGTTGAGGGCTGATTTATTTTCCTGTGATAAAAAGGCTTCTGTTTCCATCGCCAAAGCTTTCAGGTGAGCATTTGCAACCGGTTGGCACCATTTTTGAGTGAATTGCCAAAGGTCAGATTTTTGCTGAAATTGTGACCCGGGGGCTTCGGGATTTTTTCAAAAAAATATTTTCCGCAGGTTAAGTTTTCGAGGGCTGATTTCTTGTCCTGTGATAAGAAGCCTTCTGTTTCCATCGTCAAAGCCTTCAGGGGATCATGTGCAAACTTCTGGCACCATTTTTGAGTGAATTGCCAAAAGTCAGATTTTTGCAGAAAGTGTGACCCCCCCCCGGCTTAGGGATTTTTTCAAAAAAGTCTTTTCCACAGGTTAAGTTGTTGAGGGCTGATTTCTTGTCCTGTGATAAAAAGACTTCTGTTTCAATCGCCAAAGCTTTCTCGGGAGCATTAGCAAGCTTCTGGCACCATTTTTGAGTGAATTGCCAAAAGTCAGATTTTTGCTGAAATTGTGACTCCGGGGCTTAGGGATTTTTTCAAAAAAGTCTTTTCCGCCGGTTAAGTGGTTGAGGGCTGATTTATTTTCCTGTGATAAAAAGGCTTCTGTTTCCATCACCAAAGCTTTCAGGGGAGCATTTGCAACCGGTTGGCAGCATTTTTCAGTGAATTGCCAAAAGTCAGATTTTTGCTGAAATTGTGACTCCGGGGCTTAGGGATTTTTTCAAAAAAGTATTTTCCGCCGGTTAAGTGGTTGAGGGCTGATTTCTTGTCCTGTGATAAAAAGCCTTCTGTTTCCATCGCCAAAGCTTTCAGGGGAGCATTAGCAAGCTTCTGGCATCATTTTTGAGTGAATTGCCAAAAGTCAGATTTTTGCTGAAATTGCGACCCCGGGGCTTAGGGATTTTTTTTAAAAAAAAATTTACTGCCGGTTACGTTTTCGAGGGCTGATTTATTTTCCTGTGAAAAAAGACTTCTGTTTCCATCGCCAAAGCTTTCAGGTGAGCATTTCCAACTGGTTGGCACCATTTTTGAGTGAATTGCCAAAAGTCAGATATTTGCTGAAATTGTGACCCCGGGCCTTAGGGATTTTTTCAAAAAAGTCTTTTCCGCCGGTTAAGTGGTTGAGGGCTGATTTATTTTCCTTTGATAAAAAGCCTTCTGTTTCCATCGCCAAAGCTTTCAGGGGAGCATTTGCAATCTTCTGGCATCATTTTTGAGTGAATTGCCAAAAGTCAGATTTTTGCTGAAATTGTGACCCCGGGGCTTAGGGATTTTTTCAAAAAAATATATTCTGCCAGTTAAGTTTTTGAGGGCTGATTTATTTTCCTGTGATAAAAATTCTTCTGTTTCCATTGTCAAAGCTATCAGGGCATCATTTGCAAGCTTCTGGTATCATTTTTGAGTGAATTGCCAAACGTCAGATTTTTGCTGAAATTGTGACTCCGGGGCTTAGGTATTTTTTCAAAAAACTCTTTTCCGCTGGTTAAGTGGTTGAGGGCTTATTTCTTTTCCTTTGATAAAAAGCCTTCTGTTTCCATCGCCAAAGCTTTCAGGGCATCATTTGCAATCTTCTGGCATCATTTTTGAGTGAATTGCCAAATGTCAGATTTTTGCTGAAATTGTGACTCCGGGGCTTAGGGATTTTTTCAAAAAAGTCTTTTCCGCCGGTTAAGTGGTTGAGGGCTGATTTATTTTCCTGTGATAAAAAGCCTTCTGTTTCTATCGCCAAAGCTTTCAGGGGAGCATTTGCAAGCTTCTGGCATCATTTTTGAATGAATTGCCAAAAGTCAGATTTTTGCTGAAATTGTGACTCCGGGGCTTAGGTATTTTTTCAAAAAAGTCTTTCCCGCCAGTTAAGTGGTTGAGGGCTGATTTCTTGTCCTGTGATAAAAAGCCTTCTGTTTCCATCGCCAAAGCTTACAGGTGAGTATTTCCAACTGGAAGGAACCATTTTTGAGTAAATTGCCAAAAGTCAGATTTTTGCTGAAATCGTGACTCCGGGGCTTAGGTATTTTTTCAAAAAAGTCTTTTCCGCCTGTTAAGTGGTTGAGGGCTGCTTTCTTTTCCTTTGATAAAAAGCCTTCTGTTTCCATCGCCAAAGCTTTCAGGGGATCATTAGCAAGCTTCTGGCATCATTTTTGAGTGAATTGCCAAACATCAGATTTTTGCTGAAATTGTGACTCCGGGGCTTAGGGATTTTTTCAAAAAAGTCTATTCCGCTGGTTAAGTGGTTGAGGGCTGATTTCTTGTCCTGTGATAAAAAGCCTTCTGTTTCCATCGCCAAAGCTTTCAGGGGAGCATTAGCAAGCTTCTGGCATCATTTTTGAGTGAATTGCCAAAAGTCAGATTTTTGCTGAAATTGCGACCCCGGGGCTTAGGGATTTTTTTAAAAAAATTTTTTTACTGCCAGTTACGTTTTCGAGGGCTGATTTATTTTCCTGTGAAAAAAGACTTCTGTTTCCATCGCCAAAGCTTTCAGGAGAGCATTTCCAACTGGTTGGCACCATTTTTGAGTGAATTGCCAAAAGTCAGATATTTGCTGAAATTGTGACCCCGGGCCTTAGGGATTTTTTCAAAAAAGTCTTTTCCGGCGGTTAAGTGGTTGAGGGCTGATTTATTTTCCTGTGATAAAAAGCCTTCTGTTTCCATCGCCAAAGCTTTCAGGGGAGCATTTGCAAGCTTCTGCCATCATTTTTGAGTGAATTGCCAAAAGTCAGATTTTTGCTGAAATTGTGACCCCGGGGCTAAGAGATTTTTTCAAAAAAATATATTCTGCCGGTTAAGTTTTTGGGGGCTGATTTATTTTCCTGTGATAAAAAACCTTCTGTTTCCATCGCCAATGCTTTCAGGGGAGCATTTGCAAGCTTCTGGCATCATTTTTGAGTGAATTGCCAAAAGTCAGATTTTTGCTGAAATTGTGACCCCGGGGCTAAGGGATTTTTTCAAAAAAATATATTCTGCCAGTTAAGTTTTTGGGGGCTGATTTATTTTCCTGTGATAAAAAGCCTTCTGTTTCCATCGCCAAAGCTTTCAGGGGAGCATTTGCAAGCTTCTGGCATCATTTTTGAGTGAATTGCCAAAAGTCAGATTTTTGCTGAAATTGTGACCCCGGGCCTTAGGGATTTTTTCAAAAAAATATTTTTCTGCCGGTTAAGCTGTCGAGGGCTGATTTCTTTTCCTGTGATAAAAAGCCTTCTGTTTCGACTGCCAAACCTCTCAGGGGTGCATTTGCAACCGTTTGGCACCATTTCTGAGTGAATCGGAGAACGTCAGATTTTTGCTGAAATTGTGACTCCGGGGCTTAGGTATTTTTTCAAAAAAGTCTTTTTCGCTGGTTAAGTGGTTGAGGGCTGATTTCTTTTCCTTTGATAAAAAGCCTTCTGTTTCCATCGCCAAAGCTTTCAGGGCATCATTGCAATCTTCTGGCATCATTTTTGAGTGAATTGCCAAATGTCAGACTTTTGCTGAAATTGTGGCCCCCTGTCTTAGGGATTTTTTCAAAAAAGTCTTTTTCGCCGGTTAAGTTTTTGAGGGCTGATTTATTTTCCTGTGATAAAAAGACTTCTGTTTCCATCGCCAAAGCTTTCAGGTGAGCATTTGCAACCGGTTGGCACCATTTTTGAGTGAATTGCCAAAGGTCAGATTTTTGCTGAAATTGTGACCCGGGGGCTTCGGGATTTTTTCAAAAAAATATTTTCCGCAGGTTAAGTTTTCGAGGGCTGATTTCTTGTCCTGTGATAAGAAGCCTTCTGTTTCCATCGTCAAAGCCTTCAGGGGATCATGTGCAAACTTCTGGCACCATTTTTGAGTGAATTGCCAAAAGTCAGATTTTTGCAGAAAGTGTGACCCCC